>NW_024704758.1:727080-874753 GCF_018977255.1 Callorhinchus milii
ACACCACCATCCACACCAACACCCACAACACCACCCACACAAATACGCACACAAACACCACAACCCACACCAACATCCACACCCATAAAAACACCAACGCCCACGCCAACAACCACACCCATACCCAAACCAACACCTACACCACCACCCAACACCCACACTCAACATCCAATACCCACACCAATATCCATACCCAACACTCACACCCAACAACTATCCATCACCCACTCCCAACACCACCATCCACACAACCACCCACACCAACACCCACACCCATGCACAACACCCAAACTAACACCCACAATTACACAAACACCCACAACAAACCCAAAACCAACATCCTATACCCATACAAACACCCACACAATCACCCACACCCAACACCTGACACTCAGACCGAGACCCAGACCCACATTCAACACCCAACACCCACACCATAACCAACACACAACATCCACACCCACAACCAACACCCACACCCAACACTCACATCCAACACCAATACCCATACCCAGCACCCACAACCAACACCCAACACCCACACCAAACACCCATCCAACTCCCAAAACACATGCCCAACACCCACACCCAACATCCGCACCATATATCCACACCCGCACCCAACACCCAATACCCCCACAAACCCCCACACCTAACACCCAACACTCAACATACAGACATAGACCAAGACCCACACCCAACACCCACACCCAGACTCACCACCAACAACCATAACCAACACACAACATCCACAGCCACAACCAACACCCACACCAACATTCAAGTCCAACCCCAACACCAAATACTAACAGCCAACAACTACACCCAACTCCCAACACCCTCATCCAACACCCACACCCAACACAAACCCAACACCCACATTCAACACTCACATCCAACACCTACAGCCAACACCCAGACACACACCCAACACCCACACCCAAAACCTAACACTCGCATCAAACATCTGCACCCACACCCAACACCAGCACCCAACACCCAATATCCATACAAACACCTATGCCCAAACGTACACCCAAAACCCGAGACCAACACCCAGACCAAGACCCATACCTAACACTCAACACCAAATACTCAACTCCCACACCCAACACCCATAGCCAACACCCAACACCCATAACCATCACCACCCATACCTACCACCCACACCCAAATCCAACTCCCAACACACATGCCCAACACCCACACAAAACACCCACACCAAACATCCACACCCACAACCAACACCCAATACCCACACAACACCCACACCCAACACCCAGACAGAGACCAAGACACACATCCAACACCCACACCCAACACCCACACAAACACCCTCACCGAACACCCATACCCAAATGCAACTCCCAACACACATGCCAAACACCCACGCCCAATACCTCTGCCAAACACCCGCACCAAACATCCACACCCACACCCAACACCGAACACTCACATCCAATCCCAATACTCAACACTAACACCCAACAACTAGACCCAACTCCCAACACTCTCTACCAACAACCTCGCCAAACACCCACACCCAATACCCACACCCAACAGACACCCAACACACACCCCCAACACCCACAGCCAACACTCAACACCCACAGCCAACACCAATACCCAGCACTCACAACTAACACCAACACCCAACACTAATACCCAGCAACTACACCCAACTCCCAACACCCTTGCCCAACACCCACACCAAACACCCAACATTCACATCCAATACCCACACCCAACCCTCATACCCAACACCTACACCCAACTCCCAACAACCTCGTCCATCACCAACACACAGCTAACACCCACACCCAACACCCACCAAACAAAACCCAAACCCAACACCCACACCCAATAACCGACACCCAAACAGACCCATACCCAACACCCACAACCAACAGCAACAACCATAACCAACCCTCACCCATCACCCACGCCCATCCACAACCACACCCAACACCCAATACTCACACAAACACTCACACAAACACCCAAACCCAATACCCGATACCCAATACCCGACACCTAAACCCAATACCCGACACCCAACAGAGACCAACGCCCATGATTTTATTGAATGGCGGGGCAGGCTCGAGGGGCCTATTCCTGCTGCTAATTCTTATGTTCTAATATACAACATCTACATCCACAACCAACATCCACACCCAACACTCAACACCCAACACTCAACACCCAACACCCACATCCAACCCAACACCCAACACCAACAGCCACCATACAACACCCAAACCCAACTCCCAACACACATACCCAACACCCATACCCAACACCCAGACCCAACACCAACAAACATAACCAACATACAACAGCCACACCCACAACCAACCAGTACCCACATCAAACACCCAACACTCACACCCAACATCCACACCCAACACCAACAACCAACACCCAGTCCTAGACCAAACACCCAACACCCACACCAACAAACATAACCAACACACAACACCAACAGCAACACCCACAAACAATACGCAACACCCAGAATCACACCCAACACTCAACACCCACATCCAACGCCAACATTGAACACCAACACCCAACACCCACACCAATCCCAACACCCTAACATCCAATACCCACACACAATACCCATACCCAACACCCAACAACCACACCCATACCCAACTCCCGCGCCCAACACCCAGACCCAATACCCACATCCACACTCAACACCAACAAACATAACCAACACACAACATCCACACCCACAACCAATACCCACATCCAACACTCAACCCAACATCCACACCCAGCATCAACACCCAACATCAACAAACACAACCCACACAAAACATTCACACCCACAACCAACCAATACTCACATCCAACATCCACACCCACAACCAATACCCAACACCCAAATCACACCCAACACTCAACACCCAAACCCAACACCTATACCCAACACTCAACACGCATACCCAAAACCCACACGCAACACCCACACCCACACCAACCCCAACATCCAATACCCACGCACAACACCAACAGCCAACACTCAAACCCAACACACAGCACTCCCATCAAACACACACACACAAAACCCCCACACAACACCCACATCCAAAATTCACAACCAATATCCACACCCAACACCCACGCCAACAGCCAACACTCACACCGAACACCAACACTATATCAACACTCAACACTGTGCTGTGGTCTCTCAGTTCTACCCTCTAAGAGATTCCTGGACATTCAGAATGATCCAGTACCTTTCACGTGGTAGAAAATCTCACAGGACATTACATGGACAATATGGAAGACCAAGCAAGGAGTTGGGTACTAGTGACTGCAAGCGGGTTGGGATGGAAGGAGTCGGGTTATAGAAAGGGTTTGAAGAGAGGGTAGGAATGGCCCAGTGAGTGTTGAAGGGAACTTACCCAGGACATTCATCCCATCTTTGAACTCCAGGCCTTTCTTGATCATGACAGTGGGTTCGTTGGGGTCCTCGAAGGTGCCATTGATGGCCTCGAGGATGGTGTCAGTCACATTAGCCACATCCTGTTTGGTGGGGACCAGGATTTTCTTGGTAACCGTTTGTATCTAGAGGAGGGAAGTGGGGTCACATAAGCCAATGAAATAACACGTGTTAACAAGCTCAGGAAATAACATCTTCTTGGACCAGGATTTACAAAATGGTTTAGTAACATCTAGTGGCCAACCATTGGTACTGCAGCAGGACAACAACAGTAACAACAAAATGACATTTATAGAGCGCCTTTCATGTCGGGAGGACGTCCCAAAGTGCTGAACAATCAGGTGTCGGGGGCCGAACATGGGGGAGGGGTGAGCGAAGGCAGAGAGGTGGAACGGCGATCAAAGGCACAGTCGAAGAGAAGGGTCTTGAGACCGGCCTTGAAGGAGGCGAGGGAGGAAGCGAGGCGACCGTGGGATACAGTTCCAGAGTGTGGGGGCAGAGAGGCTGACACCGATTACTTGTACAGCCATGACAGCCCCAGTAACTATGGCAATCAGATATAGTTCGGTGAGCAATGGCGTGGGAAGTGGGCAAAGGGGGGAGGAGAGGTGGGCACACAACAGTCTGTCACTCTCTAGACTCAGTCAGTGAGTCTGTGGCCTTGGTCAGACGTCACTTTGGTCCTGCCGAGGTGAAGCTGGCTCTCACCTGTTGGAAACAGGCCTGGACTAGGTTTTCGGGAAAGAGATTGCGGATGAGATCGAGGAAAGCATCCAGGCTGGACACCTCCTTGTTCTTGTGGCCCTCGCCCAGCTCCTTCCTCAGGTTGGGGTTGCCGGGGTGGATGCTGAGCACCAGGATGACTCCCAGCACAGCTGCGATCACGGTGGTGGCCATGTAATAAACCATGGCACGCGTGCCCAGCCGCCCGCTGGACTTGGCATCCAGGCCTGCCAGACCTGCAGAGATCACACGCACACAGTCATCAAATCGTCAAACCGCCATTGCCATGCCTGCCCCATGGCAGTCATTACTGCCCACCCCACTCCCCACATGCCCCGCCACAACTGGGCACACAACCTGCCCCCACTGGGCTTATGCACCGCCCACCGCTTGGTACAGCTCCACCCCTGTTCGTTATCCCACATCCCATGCTGTCTCATTATATGCCCCACACCCATCCCACACATGTCCCGTCCCCGTTCATTACATGCCCAGCCTCCGACCTCTCCCCCACCCATACCCTCCCTGGACACATGCCCCAGCCTGCTCTCACCTGTTATTAAACTGGAAATGATTAAAGGAAGAATCAACATCTTGAGCATCCTCATGAGGATGTCTCCGGGGAAGCTGATCAGCATGACAACATCGGGGTGGATGGGAGAGGCGTAGCGGAGCAAACCCCCACACACCGAGCCAAGCACCACACCTGCACACAAACAGCTGTCAGAACAGCCATAGGAACACGAGTAGGCCATTCAGCCCCGCGAGCCTGTACCGCTATTGATTAAGATGATACCACCGCCCACCACACAGCCACCACCGCCCACCACAGAGCCACCACCGCCCACCACAGAGCCACCACCGCCCACCACAGAGCCACCACCGCCCACCACACAGCCTCCACCGCCCAACAAACAGCCACCACACAGCCACCACCGCCCACCACACAGCCACCACCGCCCACCACACAGCCACCGCACACCGCCCACCACACAGCCACCGCACACCGCCCACCGCACAGCCACCGCACACCGCCCACCGCACAGCCACCGCACACCGCCCACCGCACAGCCACCGCACACCGCCCACCGCACAGCCACCGCACACCGCCCACCGCACAGCCACCGCACACCGCCCACCGCACACCGCCCACCACACAGCCACCGCACACCGCCCACCACACAGCCACCGCACACCGCCCAACGCACAGCCACCGCACACCGCCCACCGCACACCGCCCACCGCACAGCCACCGCACACCGCCCACCACACAGCCACCGCACACCGCCCACCACACAGCCACCGCACACTGCCCACCACACAGCCACCGCACACCGCCCACCACACAGCCACCGCACACCGCCCACCACACAGCCACCGCACACTACACAGCCACCACCGCACACCGCACAGCCACCACCGCACACCCACCACCGCACAGCCACCACCGCACAGCCACCACCGCACAGCCACCACCGCACACCGCACAGCCACCACCGCACACCGCACAGCCACCACCGCACACCGCACAGCCACCACCGCACACCGCACAGCCACCGCACACCCGCACAGCCACCGCACACCGCACAGCCACCGCACACCGCACAGCCACCGCACACCCGCACAGCCACCGCACACCGCCCACCGCACAGCCACCGCACACCGCCCACCGCACAGCCACCGCACACCGCACCGCCACCGCACAGCCACCGCACACCCGCACAGCCACCGCACAGCCACCGCACAGCCACCGCACACCCGCACAGCCACCGCACACCAGCACAGCCACCGCACACCCACACAGCCACCGCACACCAGCACAGCCACCGCACACCAGCACAGCCACCGCACACCAGCACAGCCACCGCAACACCAGCACAGCCACCGCACACCGACACAGCCACCGCACACCAGCACAGCCACCACCGCACACCGCACAGCCACCACCGCACACCGCACAGCCACCACCGCACAGCCACCACCGCACACCGCACAGCCACCACCGCACACCGCACAGCCACCACCGCACACCGCACAGCCACCACCGCACACCGCACAGCCACCACCGCACACCGCACAGCCACCACCGCACACCGCACAGCCACCACCGCACACCGCACAGCCACCACCGCACACCGCACAGCCACCACCACAGAATGCACAACCACCACCATATGCTAAACAGCAACAACACACTACACAGCCACCACACACTACACAGCCACCACACACTACACAGCCACCACACACTACACAGCCACCACACACTACACAGCCACCACATGCCACACACCACATAGCCACCATACAGCCATCACACACCACACACTACACAGCCACCACACACCACACAGCCACACACCAGACAGCCACCACACACCACACAGCCACCACGGCACATTACAGAGCCACCACCACACACCATACAGTCACCATACAGCCACCAGCACACACCACACAGCCACCACCGCACACTACACAGCCACCACCGCACACTACACAGCCACCACCGCACACAGCCACCACCGCACACTACACAGTTACCACCACAGAATGCACAACCATCACCATATGCTAAACAGCCACCGCACACTACACAGCCACCACACACCACACACTACACAGCCACCACACACCGCACACTACACAGCCACCACACACCACACACTACACAGCCACCACTGCACACTACACAGCCACCACACACCGCACACTACACAGCCACCACACACCGCACACTACACAGCCACCACACACCGCACACTACACAGCCACCACACACCGCACACTACACAGCCACCACCACACACTACACAGCCACCACACACCGCACACTACACAGCCACCACCACACACTACAGTTACCACCACAAAATGCACAACCTCCACCATATGCTAAACAGCCACAACACACTACACAGCCACCACCAAACACTACGCAGCCACCACCACACATTACACAGCCTCCACATACACGAAGCAGCCACCATTACACACTACACACCCACCACCATATGCTTCACAGCCACAACACACTATACAGCCGCCATCACACATTACACAGCCACCACCACACAGCCACCACCACACACTATGTAGGCATCATCACACACTGCACAACCACCACCACACACTACACAGCCACAGCAACACATTAAACAGCCAAAACACACTACGCAGCCACAACACAGCCATCACCACATACTACACAGCCCCCACCACACACTACGCAGCCATCACCACACACTACGCAGCCAAACCCACACGCTACACAGCCATCAAACACTACACAGCCACAACACACTACACAGCCTCCACCCCACACAGCTGCCACCACACATTAAACAGCCACAACAGACTACACAGGCACCACCGCTCACTACACAGCCACCAGCAAACACGACATAGGCACCACCATGTTCTACACAGCCACCCCCACACAATACACACCCACCACCATACACCACACAGCCACAACACACTACACAGCCATCAAAACACACTACACAGCCACAACACACTACACTCTACACAGCACAATGCGACACACAACACAGCACAACAACAACAACAAGATTCCATTTATTGAGCGCCTTTCACGTCGGGAGGACTCCCAAGGCGCTGTACAGTTGGGTCAGGATCCGAGCATTGGGGGTAAAATGTCAGGGGAGGGAAGGGAAGGAGCGAGGAGGGGATAGAGTGTCGAGAGGGGAGCTGAAGGCACAGTTAAAGAGCACAGCACGATACAGCACACCATGGACACGTTATAAACATGCATGTAGTTTGCGTATGCGGTGGTGGGGGATAGGGAGTGTCGCACCCAACACGGTGAGTGTGAGCAGTAGGTTTTTCTGCAGATTCGCTAGAATCCTTCTCCATATGGGCTTTTTCTGGAATTCCTCAGGCATCATGTGACTGTCGGTTATCCGCACTTCCACTTGTTTCGGCATCTCGACGGCACTGGCTGCAAATGGAGAGAGAGCGAGAGAGAGACGGTTATCACTGCAATGGGCAGCCCCCAAAAAATAGCAGAACAGCTGGCTGTTGAAGTGTGAATTAGGGCGAAACTTAGGGTGGAACCCAGTTGTTAGTTGATTGGCGGATCGCCAATAACCCCTTCAAAAAAATAAAGTATTACGAATTTGGTCACTCAATCCTCGGCTGTCTGTGGGACGCTGCTCTGTGCACTTAGCTGCCGCGTTTCGCCATACTGAAGGGTGACAGTCCACACCTCCACACCTGTCCGGTGTATCACTCTGTGCTGGGGTGACCTCACTGCTGGCTCTTACTGGCCTCCAAAGCAGAGCCAAAGTCAAACCCACAATGGCCAACTTTAGCCAACAAGGGCTGGGCTACCAGGGGGCTGGGATTGGCTGGGGAGATTACCCCTATTACCCCAATCCCACCCCCCCCACCACGGTTGTTGATTATGGCACGGGCCCCTATTATCACCGATGCTAATTTGGAAAGTCCCAATTCCATGAGTCCTGTAGCTTAGTGGTTAGAGCACTCGCCTAGACTCATAAGTGAGAGGACCTGGGTTCGATTCCCGGGCAGGGCGAAATGTTGGACAAGTTTCCTTACTCCACATGCCTCTGTTTACCTAGCAGTAAGCAGGAAGCGGATCTCTTTTCTGGGGGTAATAATCCGGTCAAAAAAAAAGTTTGGGGTCACTCAATTCACAACTGTTTATGGAACGCTGCTGTGCGCCATTGGCTGCCGCGTTTCGCCCACAAAATATACAGTCAATTCACTTTACAGTATATTCTGCACTTTGAGAGGTCTCAAAGATATGATAATGCGCTGTATGATATATTATATAATATAATAATAATATATAATAATGCAATGATTATTGCTATTATTATGGAGTTCCTGGTAAAATATGTGCTGGAGTGATTGATCTACACTTCTCTGGTTCCTGTCATTTGATGCTTCATTCACTCAATGTCTCTCTCCCTCTGCCAAATCCCGATTATCAAATACAGCACAGCACAGCGGAAATCAGACCTGCACGCCCTACACCCACACATCCATCCCCACACACAAACACACATCCCCACACACACACATCTTAAATTTTAAACCAGCAAAATTGCCCCACTTATATAGGGTGACCAAAACGTCCTGAAGCTACCCTATTATCTAAAAAAAATCATAATTTTTTAAAGACTTGTAGACATTGCAATTGTATTACAACTTTTTGGTCACCTTCCACATAGGAACATAGGTACAGGACTAGACCATTCAGCCCTTCAAGTCTGTTCCACCATTTTATTAGGTCATGGCTGATCTACACCTTAACTCCATTTACCCACCTTTGCCCATATCTCTTGATACCCTGACCTAACAAAAATCTATTCACTGCAGTCTTGAAAATATGAGAGACGCTACCCTTTGTGTGTGAAAAATATAATAATAATAATCCTTGCATTTGATATAGCGCTTTTCACGTCTTCTCGACATCTCAAAGCGCTTCACAGAATATACTGTAAAGTGAATTGACTGTATATTTGTGGGCAAACGCGGCAGCCAATTGCACACAGCAATGTCCCACAAACAGCCGTGGGTTGAAAATGACCAATTTATTATTGTTTTGTTTTTCTGGAGGGATTATTATTAGGCTCTGTGTGGAGTAAGGAAACTTGCCCAAGGTTTCGCCCTCTGCCGGGAATTGAACCCAGGTGTCTCGCTTGCAAGGCAAGTGCTCTAACCACTGAGCTACAGGACTCCACAGGAGGCATTTGGAGGAGCCACAGGACTCCTCCAAATGCTTCCTGACTACATTCCTAAATGGCTTAGCTCTAATTTTAAGATTCAATTCATAATGTGGGACTTCAGGCTCAGCTCATTAACCCAGAATATAATATTCCTTTATGTTCAATCTATTCTATAGGTAAAATCTTGTAACTTAGTGGTTAGAGTATTCGTAAGCAAGAGAACCTGAGTTCAATTTCTGGGCTGAATACTGGGCAAGTTTCCGTACTCCACACGCCTCTGCTTACTTATCAGTAAGCAGGAGCTCGATTGTTAACTGTATGGCAGATCGCTTTTCCGACGGTAATAATGCCTTCAAAAATAAATAAATAACAATACGGTCACTCAATGCACGACTGTTTGTGGGACGCTGCTGTAGACAATTGGCTGCTGTGTTTCGCCCACAAAATATGCAGTCAATTCACTTTACAGTATATTCTGTGATGCACTTAGGACATCTTGAAGACTTGATAATGCGCTGTATCAAATACAAGGATTACTATTATTATCATTATTGTTATTCCCCATTCTCCAGGCCAGACAGTTGCGGAGAATCCAGGCTCCGCTTCACACAGTCACAATGTAAAATGGACGATGGAGACGAAGATATGCAACAAGTACTAACAAGAGCGCTCATTACCGCAGCACAAGGCTGCACAGAAACACTGGAAGCACTCTTCAAAATAGCTTTTAATTGCTTCTCACGGAGCCCACACTCACTGACAGGAATTATACAGGCATTCCCTCACTCAATCACCACTTGTTCTGCACAATATAAAACCTGGGAGGCTCCAGGGTTCAGAGAATTAATACTCAGGCTGTGTGTGTGTAGACATTACCTCAAGCAACGCCGGGCTCACAACTCAGTATGTGTAAGGTTACAGGCAGCGCAAGGAAACAGGATCCGCGGGTCACAACAACAACAACAAATTGCACAGCGCATTTCACGTCGGGAGGACATCCCAAGTCGCTGGACAGTCAGGGATTTGGACCTGAGCTGGCAGTTGGGATCAGGAGGGGTGAAGGGCAGGAAGGGTGTGGGTAGAAGGGTGACCGAAGGCACGGACGAAGAGGATGGTCTTGAGACGGGCGTTGTAGGAGTCAAGGGAGGGAGCAAGGCGAAGGGATGGTGTTCCAAATAGTGGGGACAGAGAGAGTGAAGGCCCGACCGCCAATGGTGAGGTGAGCCGGGCAGGAGACTTGGAGCAGGCTGGGATGAACAGAGGGAGCGGACAGATTGATATGGGGTTGGCAGGTCACAGAGGTAGGAAGGAGCAAGGCTGTGGACAGCTTTGAGTGTGAGGATGAGGAATTTGAACTGTATCCTCTGGAAGCTGGGCCTCTTGATTTCAAAGAACGCACACATTATGCAATAAGCAAACAGTCGTGGATTGAGTGACCAACTTAATATTATTTTTTTTTGAAGTATTATTACCCCCGGAAAAGTGATCCGCTAATCGAATAACAACCGGGTTCCTACTTACTGCTAGATAAACAAAGACGTGTGGAGTAAGGAAACTTGTCTAAGGTTTCGCCCCATCCGGGAACTGAACCCAGTCCTCTCGCTTGCAAGGCGAGTGCTAAACACTACAGGACTCCACAAAATGAAAGAGATGCAGGGGATGTTAGTGCAATTATCCTTTCCTTACTCTCAGTATGAGGTGAGCTAGAAGGATAGATATTTTCCTTAGAGCAAAGAAGGTTGATGGGAGATATAACAGAGGTGTTCAAAATTATGAGAGGGTTTGATAGAGTAGACAGGGAGAAACTGTTTCCCCTATTGAGTGGGTCAGTGACCACAGTACACAGATTTAAGATAAATAGCAAAAGAACCAGTGCGAAGATGAGGAGAATTTCTTTAGCCAGAGAGTTGTTACAGTCTGGAATGCATTGCCTGAAAGGGTGGTGGAAGCAGATACGATAATAGCTTTCAAAAGGGAATTGGATAGGTCATTAAAAAGGAAACATTTGCAGGGCTACGGGGTAAGAGATGGGGAGTGGAACAAGTTAGATAACTCTTTCAAAGAGCCGGCACACGCATGATGTGTTGAATGACCTCCTTCTGTGCTGTACGATTCTAGGATTTTATGCTAACGTTTCTTAGTCCGATCTGAAGATACGGTGTGGTTTCCCCACTGAGAAGCGGGCATGAGGAGTAGACTTTTCGTTGAGCTAATCAACCGTTCAAAACCCCTGGACAAATGTCTGCTTGAGGATGTTACAGGGATCGGCATAGAGTGAGACAGACAGGCAAAACTCCACAGGGACAAGGATTTCTGTGATACTGGAGCTGGAGTACATTTTGTATATTGAGGATTGGGGATTGAGAGAAGAGCCTGGAGTAAACAACAAAACAAATTTTCACGTCGGGAGGTCGTCCCAAGGCACTGGACAATCAGGGATTTGGACCCAAGCTGAGGATTGGCATCAGGAGGGATGGAAGGCGGGAAGGATAGGGGTAGGAGGGTGGCTAAAGGCGTGATGGAAGAGGAGGGTCTTGCGACATGGCCTTGAAGGAGGCAAGGGAGGGAGCAAGGTGAAGGGACTTTGGGATGGAGTTCCAAAGAGTGAGGGCAGAGAGGTTGAAGGGAGTTGCAGAATGGGTTAATCAGTTCCCTGTGAGAACTCCTGTCAAAGCACCATATGCCTCAGCAACTCTGTTATAGCATTGAATCCTCTGCTGCTCAAACAAGCGTTAATCTAAACACACGTTGTATTACTTCATGCCGATCAGAAATCAGACAAAAGCGGATTGAAGGATGCGGAGCCTGTGCTGGGAGTGAGCCACATTGTTACGATGGGCTGCTCCTCCTAGCACCACACATTGAGCCATTGGGGCTACTGGCCACTAAAGACCTGGCTTACACACAGGGTGAGTAATTGCTTTGTCCTGGAAGCCCGGTGTCATTTTCCGTTACTGACCCATGGCAGCGCACACAGTAAAGTGGACGCACAGGCAAGAGGCAGAATCCTGCAGAATGTCATAATAATAATAATTATCCTTACATTTGATTTAGCGCCTTATCACAGTTCCGAGACATCCCAAAGCGCTTCACAGAATATATGACAAACTGAATGGACTGTATTTTTTGTGGGCGAAACTCGGCAGCCAATTGCGCACAGCAGTGTCCCACAAACAGTCGTGGATTGAGTGACCAAATTATTATTTTTTTTTGAAGGGACTATTACGCCCGGAAAAATGATCCGCCAATCAACTAACAACCGGGTTCCTACTTACTGTCAGGTAAACAGAGGCGTGTGTACTAAGGAAACTTGTCTAACATTTTGCCCTAGCAGGAATTGAACCCTCTCGCTTGTGAGGCTATCAGCCTAACCATTGAGCTACAGGACTCCACAGGTCATGAGCCGAGACGGGGAGGGGGGGGGAGGGAGAGCGAAGCTTCATTAATGCAATACTGAGGTCTTTGTGTTCAAAGCTCAATCCGTCAATTTCTCCAACAAACATTGTCTGAATTCCAACATCTGCTGCAGGTCACATATTTGCCATTTTGATGGCAATAAATCCAAGCACACGGTGTTGGGGTGATAGTATCCACCCCAGAGCCCCACTGTGAGGCCAGAGCCCCGCGGCACAGGGTTGGTTAGTGCTCGGGTTCACATCCCACCGTGTGGAGTGGTTTATAGCCCAGCTCGCTGTATGTTCACCACACTGAATTCAGGGCTCATGAGGACTAACAATTAACAGGTGCAGATAATAATAATATAATAATCCTCTCATTTGATATAGTGTCTTATCATGTCGTTGAGACATCTTAATGCGCTTCACAAATGTGACCAAATCATTGAGGGTTTTTCTTTAAGAGATTATTACCCCTGGAAAGCGATCTGCCAATCATCTAACATCTGGAATCCTGCTTACTGCTAGGTAAACAGAAGCATGTGGAGTAAGGAAACTTGCCTAAAGTTTCGCCCCGCCCAGGAATCAAACCTGGGTCCTCTCGCTTACGAGGTGAGTGCTCTAGCCACTGAGCTATAGGACTCCACTCTACAGGAGATCAAATGGGCCGAAGGGCCTTCGTCACCTAACCTCTTGTCCGATCCTGTGAATATCTCAGCAGAGGGAGTCTTGGTTCACTTTGTCTCTTTTTTTTGAGCCCAGCCGGGTATCTGACACACACAGAAACCGATCACCGTGCTTAAGAGTCTCCAAACCAAAGTGAGAATTCCATGCATCGCATATGCACATGGATATCCCAGAGACAGACTGTTGGAATGGTGTACACACTCTCTCCTTGGAGGAGCGCATCCTGCTTATCTAAGTCAGGAAAGTATTCGGCCCAGGTTGGCAAGAGCCAAGGTTTGGGGACCCCAGAGTGTTAAGTTGCTTTACAAATGTAATTTGTCGTTGTTGGAGTAACTGCTGGAGTTTAACCAGCTAAAATCACATGGCTTGCCATTGATATTGCTGTCTGGCAAGCTTTCCCGCTGATTGTCCAGCTGGGACCACCCTTCCCATTAGGGCTTTAGCTTGCAGGGTTAACAGGAGCTGAGTGGGATGATGATTCCCTGCTCCCAGTGACTGGTCTGCCCTTCCAGGTTCAGTGATGAGCCAGACTGGACTGTGCTGTCATCAGCAGTGCTCTGGAATACTGCAGACCCTTCTGGTTCAAGAACCGGACTACTGAGATTCTGATATTCCATTGCCAGCTTCCAGGTATTTTTATTGCATGCATGACGTACGCACAGCTAAATAATCCAGACACATCAGTGACAGGAATAGCACCACCTCACACCTCCCCTTCACTATTTCTCTTATCAAGTAAATACTTGAATAACAAGCCTCTCTACACATCTCACAGCACTTCACAGGCAATTACTGAAAAGTGTAGTGACTGTATTTATCATGGTGTTAGCGACGTCTTGTGGCCACGACAGGTACTGCAGGTTCCTCACTGAGGAACAGACATAGTTATATTTGTATACATACATTCACAGATATACTCGCTCACAGTCACACACACACACAGTCTCACACACGCACAGCCAATTTAGGTACAATAATGTCCCACAGCCATGAAGTGAACGACCCCTTTGATCAGTCTGACTCTCCAAGTCCTGCCAATTAGCCAGGCTGGGCTGTGCTGGGTTGTGCTGTCATCAGCAGTTCCCTGGAGTCCTGGGGACCTGCCCTGCTCAGGAATGCGAGAGAGAGAGAGAGACTGCCACAGAGGGTAGGCTCAATTCTGACATTCCTCGTCACCTTAGAGGCAGCTGAGACCCAAGAAGACCCCTCGTCACAGGGGTCAGACAGCTCATTATGGACACACAGACCAAGTATACCTATAGGGAAATCACTCCTCGCCCATTCCTTACATGTAATGATTGTAGTTATTGGGAGAGAATTGCCTCCAGCCATCGTGGAAACTACATACGGATTGGAATTTATATTGGCTAATTTACAGAACTCTATTAAAATTGCAGAGCTAATCTATTTCAGAACATAAGAAGATCAAGGACCACAAAGTTCGCCTTCCACCATCCTGACAGTCGCTTCACATGTCGTGTCCCGAACTATAAACTGTTTCTAGAGATATTATTTTCTAACAGAAATCTATCTAATTTGTTTTTGCAACAAACAACACTTTCTGCTTCCAGCGTCTCCCTACGGCTCCTGTTCCATAAATTTACTACTCACTCACTGAAGTAGTGTCTCCGCAGTTTTCTTGTGAATTTACCCCCTTCCTACAGTTGAATGTGAGCAAGACTGAGGTCCTCCTGATTGACTCGCACCAGCGCCTCTGCACCTCAGGCTCTAGCAGCATCAACCTCCATGGTTGCACACTACAACTCACCAGCCAGTCAGGAACCTCGGTGTCTTGTTCGACCCTCAACTGTCGTCTCCCTCACATCCAAGCCATGACCCGCTCTGCCTTCCCTCACCTCCGTAACATCGCCCGACTCCGCCACTACCTCACCGCTCAGGCGCTGAAACTCTTGTTCATGTCTTCATCGCCTCCAGGCTCGACTATGCAAACGCCCTGCTTGTCAGCCTTCCCAACTCCTCCCTCCACAGGCTGCAGATAATCCAGAACTCTGCAACACGTGTCCTCTCCCGCACCGAACTCCGTGATCCCATCTCCCCCATTCTCACCCGACTCCATTGGCTCCCTATCCTTCAGAGGATCCAGTTCAAGATCTTGGTCCTCACCTACAAAGCCCTCCAGGCTCAACTATGGACTGTGGGATTCGGGGCGAGCAATCAGGACAGAGTGGAGGTGGAGCCGGGGCCTAGCGATCAGCATAAAAGTAGCGGCTGCGGTAAAGCTGGTGTCGGAGCAACGAAAAAAAAGAAAAAGTGACGTTGGTGTGACAGCCGAACCAGGGACAAACCCGGCAACTTCATCTGCAACAAGTGTCTGCATCTCATGAAGCTTCAGCTGAGAGTAGCTGAGCTGGAAGCCGAGGTGCAGACACTGCGCTCCATCAGGGACAGTAAGAGGTTCTGGACAGTATGATGGAGGAAACCATCACTCCCCTGAGACTTGGGAGATGCTTGCATCCGGTTACTGCTCAGGGACAGGATAGTTTTATCAGTCCTGCAGATAATGGGACTCCTGAGAGAGGGGTGATGGAGACTTGGGCTTCAAACTTGTTCAATGGATGTGAGTATTTGATGGACCAGACACCTCAGGAGGTGGTCACCCCACCCCACACACCGAGGGTTCAGACAGAAAGTGACTGGGTGACTGTCCGGCATGGTAGGAAGAGGGGACGGGCTGGGCAGAATGTCCCCAATAATGTAGCACTCTCAAACCGTTACTGACCATTGAGAGTGTTTATTTCTCCAAGGAGGACAGTAAAAAACGATTTGTTGAACAGGGGGACATAGGTAACAGGAGCAATGCTGTTGTCATAGGGGATACAACAGTGAGAGGTATAGACAGATGTTTCTGTAACAGAAGATGGGAGTCAAGGATGGTATGCTGCCTCCCTGCTGCAACAGTCTTAGACATCGTGGAACGGGTGCATAAAATTCTTCAGGGGAAAGGAGAACATCCAGAAGTGGTGATCCAGGTGGGGATCCATGATATTGGTTAAAAAAAGTGGCTTTTGATATTCACCCACTCTACAGGGTGAATATCAAAAGCTGGGGAAAATACTAAAGAATAGAACATCCAAGGTGGTGATCTCTGGATTACTCCCTGTGCCTCGGGCAAATAAGTATCATAATGGCAGGATCAAGCATATGAATGCTTGGCTGGAGAAATGGTCCAGAAAAAAGGGCTTCAGGTTTCTGGATCATTGGGAACAGTTCTGGGGCAGGTGGGACCTGTACCATGTGCATGGGTTGCACCTAAACAGGGCTGGGGCGAATGTGCTTGCAGACGGGCTATCTTATGCTGTTGGGGAGGATTTAAACTAGTTTTGAGGGGAGAAGGTAATGCAAAAAACGAAGATCCTAGAAAATGGAGGAATAAAACGGGGGAAGCGCAGAACAGGTCAAGTCGGTCTTGGAGTGCATGGCCTAAATGCACGGAGTTTAGCAAACAAATGGTGAGCTGCAGCTCAAGTGGTCATAGGGGAATACGCTGTAGTAGCAGTAACAGAGACTTGGCTCAAACAAGGACAGGAATGGGAGCTGAATATTCCTGGTTATGATTTATTCAGGAGGATAGGGAAGGAAAAAAGGAGGGGGTGTGGCAATGTTAATCAAGGATACGGTTATAGCCGTTGAAAGGGTCGAGGTGCTGGAGGGCCCCAAAACGGAATCTATCTCGTTAGAGTTACGGAACAAAGAAGGAGCTGTTACGCTGGTCGGGGTATACTATAGACCACCATATAGTGGGAAGGAAATAGATGAGCAGATCTGCAAGCAGATCTCAGACAGATGCAAGGCCAATAGAGTCGTGATAATGGGGGACTTTAATTATCCCAACATAGACTGGCAAAACAACAGTGCAAAGGGAAAGGAGGGGGAAAGGTTCCTAAAATGCATACAGGACAACTTTCTTGATCAGTATGTTTCCAGCCCAACAAAAAAGGAAGCAGTGCTAGATCTAGTTCTTGGGAATAAAGTAGGGCAAGTGGAGCAGGTTTCAGTGGGAGAGCATCTGGGCAATAGTGATCGTAACATCATTAGATTCCGAGTGCATATGGAAAGAGACAAGAAACCATCTAACCATATCTTCATCTAAGGTGAAGATACTCAACTGGAAGAGGGCAAAATGGACGTCGCCAAGGTGGACTGGAAAGAACGATTGGCAGGTAAAACAACTAAAGAGCAGTGGTAAGTCTTCAAGAATGAGATAGCTCGGGGACAGAATAAATACATTCCCACGCAAGGGAAAAGTAGGACTTCCAAACCTCCCTGGATGACGAAGGTAATTGTATCTAGAATGTAAAAAGGAGGCGTATGACAAATATCAAACCCAAGATACAGAAGACAACCAAATAGAATACAGGAAGTCAGAAGAGGTTTGAAAACGGAAATAAGAGGGGCAAAAAGATTATACGAAAAAAGGTTAGCGGGTAACATTAAAGGGAATTCTAAAATATGTTACAAACATATCAAGAAAAAAAGGTTAGTCAAAGGTAGGATGGGGCCAATTAAGGACCAAGGGGAAATCTTACTGTGGAGGCAGAGGCCATGGCTGATGAATACTGAATGAGTACTTTGCATCTGTCTTCACAAAATAAGTGGATGCACCAAATGCCGCAGTATCGGAGGAGAGGGTAGAGGAAATGGAGAGGATAAGTAAAAACAGAGAGGAAGGACTGAAAAGGTTGGCTGCGCTGAAGGTAGATAAGTCGCCCGGTCCGGGCGGGATGCAACCAAGGTTACTATGGGAGGCACGGGTACAAATAGCAGAGACTTCATCTACAAATTTTCAAACTTTGTTGGACACAGGAGTGGTGCCCGAGGACTGGAGAGTGGCCAATGTGACTCCTCTGCACAAAAAGGGACAGAAGGACAAACCTGGGAACTACAGGCCAGTCAGCCTAACATCAGTAGTGGGGAAACTCCTGGAGACTATAATCTGAGACAGAATAAATCTTCACTTAGAAGAATATGGGTTAATTAGGGACAGCTAACACGGATTTGTTAAAGGCAAGTCTTGTCTAACAAATCTAATAGAATTTTTTGATGAGGTAACGGAGAGGGTGGATAAAGGAAGTGCAGTTGATGTAGTTTATATGGACTTTCAAAAGGCATTTGACAAAGTGCCACATCAAAGACTTGTAAGAAAGATAGAAGCCCATGGTATAAAAGGGACAGTGGCAGCGGATCCAGATCTGGCCGGGGACAGAAAGCAGAGAGTTGTGGTGAACGGCTGCTTTTCTGACTGGAGGGAAGTGTACAGTGGGATCCAGGGATCGGTATTAGAACCACTGCTCTTCTTAATATACATAAATGATCTGGACTTGGGTATAGCAAGTACCATTTCCAAGTTTTCAGACGACACAAAGTTAGGTAGGGTGGTAACCAGTGAGAAGGATAGAGCCGACTGCAGGAAGACATAGACAGAATGGTAAAATGGGCGACACATGGCAGAGGAGTTTCAATGTGGAGAAATGTGAGGTTATGCATTTTGGTAGAAAGAATGAGGGGAGCAATATAGGCGGTAATACAATCTTAAGGGGGGTGACAGAACAGAGAGACCTGGGGGGGGGGCAGGAAAGTAAATCCTTGAAGGTGGCAGGACAGGTAGATAAAGCGGTAAAAAGAGCATATGGGATACCAGGCTTTATAAATAGGGGCATAGAGTACAAGAGTCAAGAGGTTATGATTAACCCATATAAAACACTGGTTAGGCCTCAGTTAGAATACTGCGCCCAGTTCTGGGCCCCACACTATAGGAAGGATGTTAAGGCATTGGAAAGGGTGCAGAGGAGATTTACGAGAATGGGACCAGGAATGAGGGACCTTGATGATGAGAAAGACTGGAGAGGCCGGGATTATTCTCATTGGAGCAGAGAAGGTTACGAGGACCTGATAGAGGTCTTCAAAATCATGAGGGGATTTGATAGGTTAGAAAGGGAAAAACTGTTTCCACTGGTGGGTGTGTCGGTGACTGGAGGTCATTGATTCAAAATAGTCTCTAAAAGAAGCAGCGAGTTGTTCGAATCTGGAACACATTGCCTGAAACGGTGGTGGAGGCCGATTCGATAACTACTTCAAAAATGCGGTGGACGGGTATTTGAGGAGGACGACTCTGCAGGTTTATGGGGAAAGGGCTGGGGAGTGGGATTGACATTATATTGCTCTTTCAAAGAGCCAGCACAGACTCGATGGGCCGAATGGCCTCTTTTTGTGCTGTACAATTCTATGATTCTATGATATGCAAACTCCCTGCTTGTCGGCCTCCCCAACTCCTCCCTCCACAGGCTGCAGATAATCCAGAACTCAGCAGCCCGCGTCCTCTCCCGCACCAAATTCTGTGACCCCATCTCCCCCACTCTCGCCCGATTCCATTGGCTCCCTATCCTGCAGAGGATCCAGTTCAAGATCCTGGTCCTCACCTATAAAGCCCTCAATGGTCTCGCCCCACCGTACCTCTGTGACCTCCTAACCCCCTACCAACCCACCCGTTCCCTCCGCTCAACATTCTCTTCTCAGGTATGAACATACCCAGTTTATCTAATTGCTTCTTGTAGTCCAGTCCCTCCATCCCCTCAATCATTTTTGGATTACAACACAATAATATAATAATACATTTGATACAGAGCTTTACCGCCTCGTCGAGATGTCACAACACACTTCACGGGATTTACAGCAAAATGTAGTGACCGTGTACTTTGAAGCCAAACGCGGCAGCCAATTTGCACACAGCAACATCTAAGCAAATAGCCACGAAGTGAGTGAACGACTTTACCTTTGCTTGCAAGGCGAATGAGCTAACTACTGCGGGATGCCAGAGGGTGTGGGATTTCACTCGCTCAACGCATCTCGCTATCTCTGCCAAATCTCAGATTATCAAGAACAAACTCGACATTACTCAGCTAATTTGCGGCACGCCCTGCATCTCACCACACACACACATATCTTCACCACACACACACACACACACACACACACATCCTCACACACACACATATATCTTCACACACACATATCCTCACATCCTCACACACACACACATCCTCACACACACATACACACATCCTCACACAAACACACATCCTCACACATCCTCACACACACACATCCTCACACACACCCTCACACATCCTCACACACATACACCCTCACACACACACATCCTCACACACACACATCCTCACACACACACATCCTCACACGCCTGATAATAATCCCTCAAAAAAAAAAAAATTGGTAATTTCAATCCACGGCTGTTTGTGGGACATTGCTGTGCGCAATTGGCTGCCGCGTTTCGCCCACAAGTACACAGTCAATTCACTTTATAGTCTATTCTGTGAAGCGCTTTGAGACGTCTCGGAGACGTGAAAAGCGCTACATCAAATGCAAGGATTATTATTATTATTCCCCCCACACACACAAATAAACAGCCTCACATACACACATATCCGTACGCACACACATATTCTGACACACACACACATATCCGCCCCCCCATACATCGCCACACAAACACACATCCCCCCCACACATCCCCCCACACACACACACATCTCCACACACAAGCACACACAAATCCCCCTACCCCACACACACACACATTCCCCCCCCACACACATCCCACACACACACACACCCACACACACCCACCCCCCACACACAAACACATCCCTCCCACACACACACACACACACACATCCCCACACACACACATCCCCCCCCACACACACACCACATCCACCCCCCACACACAGAACCCCCCCACCCACAATCAACCAGTGCAAATGGGATAAATTGAAACAGCAAAATCGCTTCCACTTATATATAGGAACCTGGTGACAGGAGGAGATCATTCAGCCCCTTGAGCTTGTCCAGCCATTCTATAAAGTCATGGCTCATCTGCACCTCAACCCCAATTACCCACTCTTGCCCCAAAAACCTTATAATAATAATAATAATCCTTGCATTTGATATAGCGCTTTTCATGTCGGGAGGACGTCCCAAAGCGCTTCACAGAACACACTGTAAAGTGAATTGACTGTATATTTATGGGCGAACGCGGCAGCCAATTGCGCACAGCAATGTCCCACAAACAGTCGTAGATTGAAAATGACCAATTTATTATTGTTTTTGGTTTTGGAGGGATTATTATTAGGCTCTGTGTGGAGTAAGGAAACTTGCCCAAGGTTTTGCCCTCTGCCTGGAATTGAACTCAGGTCTCTCACTTGCAAAGCGAGTGCTCTAACCACTGAGCTACAGGACTCTGAATACCCTTAATACCCTGACCTAACAAATGTCTCGGGCGAAATGTTGGGCAAGTTTCTTTACTCCACACACCTGTTTATTTAGCAGTAAGTAGGAACCTGGTTGTTAGTTGATTGGCGATCACTTTTCTGGGGTAATAATTTCTTCAAATTTATTTAAAAAATAATATTGGGAGCAAAGGCAGAAGAGCGTGGGGCGGGGGGAGAGCGCGGGGTGGGGGGAAGAGAGCGGGGTGGGGGGAGAGCGCGGGGCGGGGGGGGGGAGAGCGTATGGCGGGGGGAGAGCGTGGGGTGTGGGGGGGAGGAAGTGACGTGGCGGTGCGATTCACAAAGTGACGTTATAAATAAAAAAAAGCAACAACAACAATGTCCTGGCAGCCGCTGGCACTGCCATCCTGGCCATGACCTGGGAGGCTGAGCCTGAGGGCTGATGCTGACTCGCTGATCGCTCGCTCCCGGTCTGTGGATGCACGTTTTGGCTGCCGCCCCGACCCGAGCCTCCCCCTCCCCCTCCACTCCAAATGCCTCTTCTCCCACCTCCCCCTCTATGTCTCTCCACCCACCCCCCTCTATCCGCTACTCCCCCTCTGTCATTCTCTCCCACCGCCCTCCCCACCTTCTCTCTCTCTCTCCTCGACCCCATCACCACTTCCCTCTGCTCCAGCCTGGGCATCCTCCGCCCGGCCCATCGTGGCTCCCGGCAATGGCTGTCCCAGAGCAGCGACTTCAAGTGTCCCATCACTCACTCCCTCCGCTCAAACCGCCTCCTTAAGGCAAACCCAACTCCCCCCTCCCTCATACATACCCTCCCCAACTCTCCACTCATACCACTCTCCACAACCCTCTCTCCTGTACATCCCCAAATCCTCTCCGCATCACTCTCTCCTCCCTTTCCACCCTCCTGCAAATCCACCCACATTTCCCTCCAAAACGTCCGTTCCCTCTCAAATAAAGCCCTCACCATCCACGACCTCATCGTGGACGAGCTCACTCATTCTTAGGCTCACCGAAACCTGGTTTTCCCCCTATGACCCCGTCCCCTAGTGGGAGCCTCCCCTCCAGGCTACACCTTCCACCATATCCCCTGTCCATATCAGCGTGGCAGTGGGGTGGCCTTCATTTCCAAAGCTTCCCTCGGTCTCACCCCCTACTCCTCTGGCTGCTTCCCCTCCTTCAAGCACCTCTTCCACCCTTCTCTCCCATTGAAAATCTCCTTGTCTACCGCCCCCTAAGCCCCCCGGCTCCTTCCACACAATCATCTCTACTCTCCTCTCTTCCCTGTCCTTCTGCTCCGAGCGCCTGCTCATAATTGGAGATTTCAACCTCCACCTAAACTCCCCTTGCACTACTTCTGCCAACTTCATTGCCTAAACCTCTCCTCCCTAAACCTCACCCTTCATATAAATTCACCCACCCACAACTGTGGTCATGCCCTTGACATCTTTATCACCCACGACCTTGACATTTCTGACCTCAGCATAGTGGACAAGGCCATCTCAAACCACTTCCTCAACTTCTTCTCCTCTCACATCCCTCTCTCCTCCACCAAGCCCTTAACCATCCTCTACTGCCATTGGAAAAGGCTACCTCCTGAGGCCCTCACAAAGGCCCTCACATCATCAAACATCCTATCCCTCTGGCCTTCCACTCGCGGAGATCCTGAAGCAGCCGTCCAGCTGCTCTATGATCGCCTCTCCTCCACCTTCAACTCCCTCGTCCCCCTGAAATCCAGGACCATCTCCAAACCCACCCGATCCCCCTGGTACAATAAACCATCTCCGCCGCCTAAAAATCCAAACCCGGCTGCTCAAGCGCAGATGGCGGAAAACTGGCCTGACAGTCCACCCCCAACTGTGGCTCGAGCATCTCCTCAGCTACCACCGTTCTTTGACACGCGCAAAAACGGCTTCTACTCCAATATCATCCTGGAGGCTAAACACAACCCTAAAATCATTTTTTCCACCACCCACTACCTCCTCCGTACCCCCCTCAGGCCTCCTCAATCTTCATATCAAATGCCAAGTGCGAGGAGGTCATGGACTTCTTTTCATCTAAAATACTTAACATCCACCAGGCAGCCTCATCCACCTGCCCCTTGTCACCGACCGTCACGCCCTCGCTGTCCCCCTCACCCTCCCCATCATCTGCTCCTACCACTACCCCCATCCTACATTCGTTCCTCCCCATCTCTCCCTCCTCTCACCCACCATCACCTCCATGAAACCCACCACCTGCTGCCTCGACCCCCTCCCCATGAACTTACTGGTCACACAGCTCCCCCACTCTGCCCACTACTGGCTGATGTCATCAACCAGTCCCTCTCCTCCAGATCAGTCCCTGCCCCCTCAAAACTGCTGTCATCACCCCCCTCCTCAAAAAACCCTCCCCAGATCCCTCAAACTCCAGCCACTACCATCCTACTTCTAACCTGCCCTTCCTTGCAAAAGTTCTGGAACGCGTTGTTGCCAACCAACTCCGCACACACCTTTCCTCCCACTCCCTCTTCGAACCCCTCCAGTCCGGTTTCCGCCCACAGTACAGAGACTGCGCTTGTGAAAGTCACAAACGACATCCTCGCTATCTGTGACCAGGGCTCCCTCTGCCTCCTTGTCCTCCTGAACCTCTCCGCCGCGTTCGACACAGTCCATCACGCCATCCTCCTCCATTGCCTTTCCTCCGTCATCCACCTCAGTGCGACTGCACTGGTTCGAGTCCTACCTCACAAACCGCCAGCAGTACATCTGCACAAACGGCTTCTCCTCCCGCTCTCACCCGGTCACCTGTGGGGTACCTCAAGGATCCATCCTTGGCCCCCTCCTCTTTCTGATCTACATGCTCCCTCTTGGGGATGTCATCCGCAGACATGCGGTACACTTCCACATGTATGCAGACGACACCCAACTCTATTTTTCCACCTCTCTTTGTGACCCTCAGTCCCCTGATGTTCTGTCAGCTGCCTGTCAGATCTCAGGGGCTGGATGAGCGCGAATTTCCTTCAGCTGAACGTTGACAAGACGGAAGCCATACTCTCGTCAACGTCTAAAATCTCATGGCTCTCACCTCCTCCACCTACCCGACCTCCCCCTGAAACTCTCCAAACCCGTACGCAACCGTAGGTTCGACCGCCAATTATCCTTCCTCCCCCATATCCGGTCCCTCACCAGCACCGCTTTCTTTCACCTTTGTCGCTGTCTCCACCAATACCTCACTCCAAAAGCCGCTGAAACCCTGGTCCATGCCTTTGTCACCTCCCGGCTGGACTACTCTAACGCCCTCCTCGCCGGTCTCCCATCCACTACCATCCATAACATCCACATCATTCAAAACTCTGCCGCTGCATTCTCACCCGCACCAAACTCCGCTCCCTGATCACCCCAGTCCTGGCCAGACTACACCGGCTGCCTGTCCCAGAGAGGATCTTCAAGATTCTCACCCTTGCATTCAAGTCCCTGCATTTCTCTGCACCCCCCGACCTCTCTGACCTCCTCTCTCCTCAAAACAGTTCCCATTGCCTCCGTTCCTCCGGGTCTGGCCTCCTTCTCATCCCCCGAGTCCTCCGCTCCACCCTCGGGGGCTGTGCCTTCAGCCACTACACCCCGAGGCTCTGGAACTCCCTCCCTCACTCCCTTCAATTCGCCCCCTCTCTTCCTATTTTCAGGTCACGGCTGAAGACCTTTCTTTTCGAGCGTGCCTTTGGTTACCTTCCTCCCCCTGGCTTGGCGCCAGGATCCGTTACTGTAAAGTGCTCTGAGACGCCGTCCGGCGTGGAGAGCGCTATATATATCCAAGACGTAATAAAGTGCTATATCAAATGCAAGGATTATTATTATTATTATCTGTCCATCTCAGTCTTGAAGACATCTACAGTTGGGGCAGAGACCTGCAGCTAATCTGTGGTCAGCTCTTTCCGTCAACTCACACATCAGAGGAGACTCAGGAACAGAGAAAATCATACTGACGGCAGCGGGTGACCAGCTGTCTGGGATGAGCTGGGAGCGTGACCGGCACAGAGAGGCCATCTAATCTGAGAACAGCTGGCTGCTGCACAAATCCATTTCCCTTTCACTCCAAGATTAATCCAGGTGCAGGCGGAGCGGGGGCTTCCTCTTGGACCACCGTGGGAATGGAGTTTCTGGTCCCAGTCTATTCCCACACACAGACTCTAACCACCGAGCTACAGGAATCAACAGGATGAGAAAGTCTGATGACAACCCCCCCGCCCACCCTCCCCCTTACTGAGGGGCCCCCATAGGCACTGATCTATAATAATAATAATCCTTGCCAATTCCCTGGAAAGCAATACGCCAATCGACTAACAACCGGGTTTTTTGCATTTATATAGTGCTCTTCACACGGGGCAGCGTCTCAGAACGCTTAACAGTAGTGGGGGGGGGGAGAAAGTGACCGCAAGCATGGTCGAAGAGGAAGGTCTTCAGTCGTGTGGGGAAAAAGGGGGCAAGATAGAGGGATTGGGGGAGATCCAAACCTTCAGTAGTGGCTGAAAGTGCGACCCCCGATTGTGGAGTGGGGGGGGGAATGAGGGACAAGCAGAAGGCCAGAGCCAGCTGAGCAGAGGCAGCGAAGTCGGGAAAAAGTAGGTCAGAAAGCTGGGGGGGTGCCAGGGCATGAAGGCATTAGTAGACAAGTGAGAGGATCTTGAAATTGATCCATTCTATATGACGGGGAGCCAGTGGAGCCTGGCAAGAACTGTGTGATGGTTGTACAGAGATTATTAGTATGGGTGAGAACATGAGTTCTGAATCATTTGTAGTTTGTGGGTAACTGAGCTATGGAGACCAGTGAGGAGGGCATTAGAGTAGTCGAGGTGGGAGGTAACAACTGTGTGGATAAAGTGGGGGTGGAGAGTGGGGGCCCAGGGCCCGGGGTGGGGAAACGGCACATATCACTTTATTCACAGAATATACTGTAAAGTGAATTGACTGTGTATTTTGTGGGCGAAACGTGACAGTCAATTATGCGTCCCACAAACAGTCGTGGATTGAGTGACCGAATTATTATTATTTTAATTCATTTTTTTTAAGTGATTATTACCCCTGGAAAGCGATCCGCCAATCGACGAACAACCATGTTCCTACTTACTGCGGGGCAAACAGAGGAGCATGGGCAGAGTAAACAAACTTGCCTAAGGATTTGTTCCAACCTGCCAGGGAATCAAACCCAGGTCTCTTGTTTGCTTGTGAGGCGGGCACGCTAAGCACTAAACTACAAGAGTCCTTAAAGCACCGGCATAGACTGGCAGGGCTGACTGTCTGCTCTTATAGCTGTAACATTGCAACGATTACCAGAAAGCTTCTGTTGAGAAATAAATTTAAAGACATTAATTTTGTCTGAAGCACAATGAGTGACCCCCAGGGCACAGGACTGGTGCAGCTCTATGGATTAAGCATGTTACATTTATTTTTAGTAAACTTTTTAATGCTAAGCGGAGCTAATCCGAGAGACCGTCCGAGAGCAAGTTGAGCTCTCCTGAGCTTTTCAGAGATTTATGTTTTAATAGCGCAAAATCTCCTTATCTAATCCCCTGCCCAACAAACACACAGAGGCGCCTGCAAGAACACTGCACAAAATCAGCCACATATGTGCAAGGAGTCAGTGTGAGAGGCGCCGAGCTCAAAGGTCTGATCGGCTTAGGGATGGATTGGTGTTTGATTTCTCTGCCAAGGGCTCCGGCTCGGACAGATGAGGTTTGGAGGCCTCCAACTGAGCACTCTGCCCAATAATAATCCTCATAATAATCCTTGCATTTGATACAGCGCCTTGTCACGTCTTCGAGACGTCTCAAAGCACTTCACAGGATATGACTGTGTATTTTGTGGGTGAAATGTGGCAGCCAATTGTGACACAGCAGTGTCCCACAAACAATCGTGGATTGAGCTACTAAATTTTTTTTAAGGGATTATTATTCCCGGAATAAAAGATCTGCCAATCGACTAACCATGGGGTTCCTACTTACTGCTTGGTAAACAGAGGCGTGTGTGTGGAATAAGGAACTTGCCCAACATTTCGCAATGCTGGAAATTCAAGTTCTCTCTGCAAAGCAAGCTCTAACCACTGAGCTATAGGACTCCACTCTGCCCAATATCACAGCCCCCGCCTCAATCTCCAGCACCCAGGGCCCCAGCAAACCCCTCAAATCTCAGCACATAGCACCAACCCACAGCCCCCAGACACAGACCCCAGCCACAGCCCCAAGCCATGAGCGCCAGCGCCCCCCCACCCCCCATGTCAGTCACACAGCAATCCACACTCTCGGGAGCACTGACACAGTGTGAGGTTACAGACACAGTGTGGAAAGTCCCAGCACCTTCCCAACCTCCAGCCCCAGCCTCCAAACCTCAGCGCCTGGGATCAGGCTGGGGCCAGGGGAGTGTTACAGTCACAGCACTGACAATCACAGCAATTTCCATTTACACAGCAGCTTTTATGTCAGGGGTGCTTCACAAGTGGGGGCGGGTGGGGGGGGGGGGGGGGGTGAGGAGGTGGGAGAGAAAACGTGACCAAATAATAATAATCCTTGCATTTGATATAGCGCTTTTCACGTTGGGAGGACATCCTAAAGCGCTTCACGGAACACACTAAAGTGAATTGCTGTATATTTGTGGGCGAACGCGGCAGCCAATTGCGCACAGCAATGTCCCACCAACAGTCGTAGATTGAAAATGACCAATTTATTATTGGTTTTTTTAGGTTTTGGAGGGATTATTATTAGGCTCTGTGTGGAGTAAGGAAACTTGCCCAAGGTTTCGCCCTCTGCCTGGAATTGAACTCAGGTCTCTCACTTGCAAAGCGAGTGCTCTAACCATGTCTTAAGATGATGAATGTGAGATTGTCTCCAGCGAGGGAGTGCGCTCGCAGACACACAGTGCTTACACACACAGTGCAGTGTTCACATACACACAGAGCAGTGCTCACACATACACACAGCGCAGTGCTCACACATACACACAGCGCAGTGCTCACACATACACACAGCGCAGTGCTCACACATACACACAGCGCCGTGCTCACACACACACACAGCGCCGTGCTCACACACACACACAGCGCCGTGCTCACACACACACACAGCGCCGTGCTCACACACACACACAGCGCCGTGCTCACACACACACACAGCGCAGTGCTCACATACACACAGCGCAGTGCTCACACATACACACAGCGCAGTGCTCACACATACACACAGCGCAGTGCTCACACATACACACAGCGCAGTGCTCACACATACACACAGCGCAGTGCTCACACATACACACAGCGCCGTGCTCACATACACACAGCGCAGTGCTCACACACACACACAGCGCAGTGCTCACACACACACACAGCGCAGTGCTCACACATACACACAGCGCAGTGCTCACATACACACAGTGCATTGCTCACACATACACACAGCGCAGTGCTCACACACACACAGCGCAGTGCTCACACATACACACAGCGCAGTGCTCACACATACACACAGCGCAGTGCTCACACATACACACACAGCAGTGCTCACATATACACACACAGCGCAGTGCTCACACATACACACAGCGCAGTGCTCACACATACACACACAGCAGTGCTCACATATACACACACGGCGCAGTGCTCACACACACACACAGCACTCACATACATACCCACACAGCACACTACTCACACAGCACAGTGCTCACATACACACACAGCACAGTGTTCACATACACACACATATCGCAATGCTCACACACACAGTGCAATGCTCACACACACAGTGCAATGCTCACACACAGCGTTCACACACACACACGTACACCGTAGTGCTCACACACACAGCGCAGTGCTGTCACACACACACACATAGCGCAGTGTGCACACCCAAGCACATATACACACAGCGCAGTGCTCACACACACAGACACGCACAAAATGAGGCCCTCACACTCACAAGCCACACCAAATCTCTCCCAGTGACCTGGCTGACAATCTTCCAGATAAAAATTGGTCACTGACTTCATAGCTGTTTGTGGGACATTGATGGGTTCAAATCAGCTCCATGTCCACCTATAAAACACAGTCACTATAGTGTCTCCCATGAAGTGCTTTGAGATATCCTCCCAATGTCAAGTGACAATGAAAAATAATAATCCTTACACTTCCTCATAGGATACAGCGTAAAGTTGAGTGACTGTATTCGCCTCGCAAGCGAGAGGACCCGGGTTTGATTCCCGGGCAGGGCGAAAGTATAGGCAAGTTTCCTTACTCTACTCACCGCTGTTTAGCAGTAAGTAGCAACCCTGTTGTTAATTAATTAGGGAATTGCTTTCCGGGGGTAATAATCCCTACAAAAAAAATATGTTCTCTCAATCTACACTGCTGTGCGCAATTGTCTGCCGTGTTTCGCCCACAAAACACACAGTCAATCCCCTTCACAGAATATTCTGTGAAGCGCTTTGAGACATTTCAAAGACGTGATAAGGCGCTGTGTCAATTGCAAGGATTATTATTATGATGTTGAAAGTATTGCATTCGCTGATTGTCAGCGTGTGGCTGGTGCATGTGACGGGGTGAGAGTAAGAGACACAGTCACTCAGGGAACCTTTAGTTGGCGTATTTTATGCCTCACAGCTGCAGGCTGTCCACGGTGAGACCGGACAGCACTTCCCAGGATGATGGGACCTGAGATGAGAACCAGCGCTCTAATAATAATAAATAATGATAAATAATAACAATGATATTGATAATAATCATGATAATTCTTGCATTTATAATATAATAATCCTTGCATTTAATATAGTGCTTTTCACGTCTTCTCGACGTCTCAAAGCGCTTCACAAAATAGACTGTAAAATGAATTGACTGTATATTTGTGGGCGAAACGCGGCAGCCAATTGCGCACAGAAGTGTCCCACAAACAGCCGTGGATTGAAAATGACCAATTTGTTACTGTTTGTTTTGGACGGATTATTATTAGGTGTGTGGAGTAAGGAAAGTTGCCCAAGGTTTCGCCCTGTCTGGAATTGAACCCAGGTGTCTCACTTGCAAGGCGAGTGTTCTAACCACTGAGCTACAGGACACCACTTGATATAATAATAATGCTTGCATTTGATATAGTGCCTTATCACGTCTTTGAGATGTCTCAAAGCACTTCACAGTGTAGACTGTAAAACGAAGAGTCTATATTGTGTTGATCGACTAAAACCCAGGTTCCTACTTACTGCTAGGTAAACAGAGGTGTGTGGATTAAGGAAACTTGCCCAAGAAAACTTGCCCAACGTTTTGCCCTGCCTGGGAATCGAAACCAGGTCCTCTTGTTTGCGAAACGAGTGCTCTAACCACTACACTACAGGACTCCATATTGATACCTGGAGATATTTACAAAGATAAAAGCCTATGTAAACAGGCGCTGACCCTGGAGTGTGGACAGACAGTGCAGAGAACTTTACTCTGACCCGTTGTAGCTGATCTAACGGTGCTGACGTCAACACCTTTGTTGGAAAAGCAAATAATAATAATCATAATCCTTGCATTGAAATATCTCCTAATCACATGTTGAGACTTCTCAAAACATCTCACAGAATATACTGTAAAGTGAATTGACTATATTTTGTTGGCAAAACACGGCAACCAATTGCGCATAGCAGTGTCCCACAAACAGTGGTGGATTGAGTGACCAAATTATTATTTTTTTTTAATTCTGATGGGATTATTATCCAGTAAAGCGATCCGCTAATCAACTAATGTCCGGGTTCCTACTTACTGTTAGGTTAACAGAGGCGTGTGGAGTAAGGAAAGCTGTCCAACGTTTTTCCGTGCCCGGGAATTGAACCCGAGTCCTCTCGCTTGCGAGGCGAGTGCTCTAAACACTGAGCTACAGGACTCCACAAATGGAAAGAGATGCATGGGGTGTTAGTGCAGTCACCTCCTGGGGGAAGTGGGAGAGTTACAGTCAGAGGTTTGTGGAGAACTTCCGCCCTTTCCAAATCCCCGGCCGATCTCCCCTCCCTGCCGGGGCGGGCTGAGCAGAGCTAGCGGATGTGCCAATCCGAGCACATCACGTTCCCTGGTCTATTTGGTGATGTGCCCGAACCCTTCTCCTCTTGAACCTCAGGAACCCCTCGTGTCAAACAGATTCTCAGCCAGGCTCCACTCAAAAGTATTAATTCAATCAGCGGCGAGGGCTTTTGTTAGGTTTCAGCCCCTCACATCCAGCGCTCCCGTGGGAAAAACAGTTCTTCCCATCTCCAAGACCGTCAGGACAACTGCCAACTTCTCTGCTCATGCTGCCTCGTTGTGTGACCGCAATTAAAGTTAAATAGTCCACTTGCATCCCATTAGCCATGCCCTTCAGCACCAGAAAAGCCTCTGTGTTCTCTCGCAAACCTCTCTTTCCGCAGTGAGAACATGCCCAAAGGATGCCAACTTCTCACATTGAGAATCATCCTGCCTGCTCTTCTCTGAACACTCTCCAACACTTCCGATTCCTTTCCAAAATGTGTGTCCCTGGCTCTCTTCCCTCACTCACTGCCATCGCGTTCTCTCTCTCTCTCACTCTCTTCCCTGTCTCCCTCTCTCTCCTCTCTCTCTTCTCTCCCTCTCTCTCTCACTGCTATCACTGGCTCTCTCTTATTCTCTCCCAAGCCTGTCTCACTCCCCAGCCTCTAACACCACTCCCCCATCCCCCTCACTCACCCCCTGGCTCTCTCCCATCCTTGATCTCTCTCTCGCCCATCCTGGTTCTCTGTCACCCGCCCCTCGCTTAACTGGCATTGCTCTCTCTGTCACTGTCATCCTCATCTCTTTCGCTACTGTATAATGTCTCACTGGGGAGGATACCTAAAGCTGCCAATACGATTCCAGATGTGGATCCACCAGTGGTCTGTAACAGGTTTGTTTTGACTGAGTTTAATGCCCTGCAGATGCCTCTCACTTGGCTTGACATCGTCACAGTACCTGCTGCTCCCAGTCTTGCTCTCAGTGAAGGCTGATATCTGGGCTGCCCCATCTCCATTTCCCCTCCAGTCAGACAGGCGAAGCCCATCAAATCCACTCAACCCCCCCACAGAGACCTTTTTTTGTGGCCAGCCGGGTCTGACGCGTGCTTAACTGTAGCCAAACCAAGCTGCGATTTCCAGGCCTCCCATCTACACGTGGAAATCCCAGAGATGGATTGTTGGAATGGAGTCCGCTCTCTCTCTCCAGGCAGGCATCACTAGGTGGATATTAGGTACAAGGAACTCTCTGCCAACTCCCGATGGGCCACGCACCTCAGCATGAAATATGTGAGAGTATCGCCACCACCTTCCTGTCTATAACTCACTCAGCTCCTGTGGACTCCTCATCCCTCAGCCCAGCATTAAGCCCCATCTTCAACACTTGCATTATATTTGCACTTGGTTGATCTGCAAACTGTGAGATGGAGAGTTCACATGCCAAACAAGACCAGGACATTATTAATAATAATAATCCTTGCATTTGATATAGCATCTTCAGGACGTCTCAAATCCCTTCACAGAATACACTGTAAAAGGAATTGACTGTGTATTTTGTGGGCGCACAGCAATGTCCCACAGACAGTCGTGGATTGAGTGACCAAGTCTTATTATCCCCAGAAAGCGATCCACCAATCAACTAACAACCACATTCCTACTTACTGCTAGGCAAACAGAGGTGTGTGGGGTAAGGAAACTTGGCCAACGTTTTGCCCTGCCCGGGAATTGAACCCAGATCATCTTGTTTGCGAGGCGAGTGCTCTATCCACTAAGCTACAGGACTCCAAGTTGCCACCCAACCGCTGCCAGTTTCCACTGGAGATATTTCATACAATCATAGAATTATGCAGCACAGAAGGAGGCCATTTGGCCCATCGTGTCTTTGCCGGCTCTTTGAAAAGAGCTATTCAAATCAACCCCACTCCCCCGCTCTCTCCCCATAGCCCTGTAAACTTGTCTGCCCAAATAAGTATCTACTTCTCTCTTAAAAGTTGTTATTGAATTGGCTTCCACCACCCTTTCAAGCAATGCATTCCAGATCCCAACAACTCGTGGTGTGAAAAAATTTCTCCTCCCCTCCCCTCTGTTTCTTTTAACAACTATTTTATATCGGTGTCCTCGGGTTACCTGCCAGTTGAAATAGTTTCTCCTTGTTCACCCTATTGAGTCCCCTCAGAATTTTGAAAACTTCTGTTAAGTCTCCTCTTAATCTTCTCTGCTCCAAGGAGAATAATCCTCACTTCTCTACCTCTCCTGATAACTGAAGTCCCTCATTCCTGGTACCATCCTGGGAAATCTCCTTTGCACCCTCTCCAATGCCTTGACATCCTTCCTAAAGTGTGGGGCCCAGAACTGGACATAGTCTCTTGCTGAGGCCTAACCAGTGTTTTATAAAGGTTCATCATAACTTCCTGACTTTTGTATTCTATGCCCTATTTATAAAGCCCAGTATCCCATAAGCTTTTTTAAGAGCTTTATCTACCTGTCCGGCCACCTTCAAAGATTTATTTATATAAATTCCTGGGTTTCTCTGTTCACCCGCTTTAAGATTGTACCATCAGCTTATATCGCCTCTCCTCATTCTTCCTCCCAAAATGCATAACTTCGCATTTCTCCATATTAAATTTCATCTGCCATGTGTCTGCCCATTTTACCAGTCTGTCTATGTCCATTTGCAGTCTGCTACTATCCTTCTCACTGTTTACTACTTTTCCTAGCTTAATATCATCTGCCCTGCCCAAGTCCAGGTCATTTACACAGATCAAAAACAGCAGTGTTCCCAATACTGACCCCCTGGGGGACACCTGGAAGGCACACTTCCCTCCAGTCAGAACAACAACCGTTCACCACCACTCTCTGCTTTCTGTCCCAGCCAGTTCTGCATCCGCTGCCACTGTCCCTTTAATACCGTGGGCTTCTATTTTGCTTACAAGTCTCTGATGTGGCACTTATCAAACTCCTTTTGAAAATCCATATAAGCTACATCAACTGCACTACCTTCACTCACCCTCTACGTTACTTCATCAAAAAACTATCAGGTTTGTTAGACATGATTTGCCTTTACCAAATCCGTGGTGGCTGTCTTTTATTAACCTATATTTTTCTAAGTGAACACTTATTTTATCCATTTTAATCGTTACAAAGATAAAACCCTATTGTAAACACGCGCTGACCCTGGAGTGTGGACAGACAGTGCAGAGAGAACTTTACTCTGATCCGTTGTAGCTGACCTAGCGGTGCTGACAACAACACCTTTATTGGGAAAGCAAATAATAATATTCATAATCCTTGCGTTGATATATCTCCTTATCACATGTTGAGACTTCTCAAAACATCTCACTGTAATACACTGTAAAGTGAATTGACTATATTTTGTGGGTGAAATCCAGTGTCCCACAAACAGTAGTGGATTGAGTGACCAAATTATTATCTTTTTTAATTCTGAAGGGATTATTACCCCCAGTAAAGTGATCCGCCAATCGACTAACAACCGAGATCCTACTTACTACTAGGTAAACAGAGGTGTGTGGAGTAAGAAAACTTGCCCAACATTTTGCTGTGCCTGGGAATCGAACCCATATCCCCTCGCTTGCCCTGCAAGCTCAGGTCCAATACACTGCAGGACTGCACATATCCCCACATCAGGACTTTGACCTCATAGTCCAGGCTGATGCTCTATTGCAGTGCTGGTGGATATTGCGTTGTCGCAGGTGCTGCTTTTTTGGATGGGATATTAAATTGAGGTCCGATCTGCGTGTTATGGTGGATGATCAAGAATCTCGTGGCGCTCTTCAAAACGAGAAGGGAGTTTTATTTTTCTCCCTAGCGAATTGATCAATCTCCTCCAGATTAATCAGTCATTCATGTCATGGCTGTTTGTGGGAACTTTCAGCATGCCAAAAAGCTGTTGTATTTGCCTTGAAAAGCAGTCACTACACTTAACAGTAATGACCGTAATATTTTTGAGATGTTTGGATGCCATGAGGTGCTATAGAAAAAAAGGCGTTTCTTTCTCACTATCTTACGTAATAGGCCCTCGATCCTATTAATGGCCAGGAATTGGGTGAGTTCCTATTTGAAACCCATTATAAGGTCATTTCCCAGCACCTGTCTGCCGCTCGCTTGTTCACACAGCGGTTACTGTTGTGGATGTGAAGCGGCCTCACAAGGGTTTCAGATCAGCTGTTGGCGTTTGAATAATCGGCTCCCCCCATTGATACGTTAGGTACATTAATCAGGTCCGCTCTGATGAATGGCTCTCGGCTTCCTCCGCGCCTCCGAGCTGTGTGAAAAGACTGGGAAATAGACTGCACAAGCCTGCCTTAGTGTTGTGCTCTTTGTTCTGCAATTCCTATGCGTTGCTCCGCACCGCTTCCTGGACACAACAACAACCATTGGAAAGAATTCTGGTGACTGCTTGTGATCTGTCTGTCTGTGTGGCTCGCTGTAAATCACGGCAGGATTCAAGCTGTATCTACACTGGCTGAGCTAATGTCCTAATCACCCGAGGCTGGGGGTGGCTCAATGGGTTAGAACAAGGTCCTTTCATCTCTGAACGCAGTGTTCAAAGTGAGTGTACACTGAAAGGACAGGCTCCTTTCTCCCAGGCTGTGAGGGACGTTGTTAAGTGGGTTCAGAGAAAACACAGCTCGTTTGGAAGCTGGTGGGGCTGAGTGTCCATTTGAGAGGTCTTTTAACCAGCACAAATAACACTAATTTGTCAATCTCACTGAGGAAAGCCACGGGGGGAGGGGTCACACTGCTGGAGGTGTTGATCGCTCTGAAGTTCAGGGTAAAACAAGAGGACCTTTACTGTGTCTCTAACCCTGACCTGGGAGTGTGGACAGACAGTGTAAAGGGAGCTTTACTCTGTCGGTAAACCTGACCTGGGACTGTGGAGGGACGGTGTACAGGGAGATTTACTGTTTCTCTAATCCTGACGTGGGAGTGTGGATGGACAGTGTAGAGGGAGCTTTATTCTGTCTCTAACCTGTGTTATAAGACCATAAGACATAGGAGTAGGCCATTCGGCCCCTATTACTGACCTGGGAGTGGGGAAGGACAGTGTAGAGGGAACTTTACTATTTCTAATCCTGAGATTAAAAGTGTGGACAGTCAGTGCCTTCCCTGGGAAAGTAAACATCCCTAAACTAGGATAAATTTAAACTTACCTGACCCAGGAGGGACTGGAGGGCAGACATATAAAGGAAATATAAGAAGATAGGAGTGTTGCAATCGTGGGGAGTACATAGTATTGAGTCGGCTACATTAAAACAAGGCACAGACATGATCGGCCAAATGGACTGCTGCGCTGTAAATATCTGTGGTTCCATGAGAGTTACGGTCAGGGGAGTGTGTACAGACACTTACAGACAGGGAGAGGATACATAGTGTTACACTGGGGGGCTATGGTTCATGGAGCAGGGTACTCTTGTATTTGTTCCTAAATTGGAGTCCTGTAGCGTAGTGGTTAGAGTGCTCACCTCGCAAGCACGTGGACCTGGGTTCGATTCTAGGCAGTGAAGCATTAGGCAAGTTTCCTTACTCCACACACCTCTGTTCACCTAGCAGTAAGTGGGAACCCGGTCGTTAGTCAATTGGCGGATCGCTTTTCTGGGGGTAATAAGCTCTTTAAAAAAATAATAATTTGTTCATTCAATCCACGACAGTTTGTGGGACACTGCTGTGCTCAATTGGCTGCTGCATTTTGCCCACAAAATATACAGTCAATCCATTTTACATTTATTCTGTGAAGAGCTTGGAGATGCCTCAACAAAGTGATAACATGCTATATCAGATGCAAGTATTATTATTATTATTGGTCTCTCCTCACTTCCTTTGCTCTAGACCCGGCCCTTCCTTGAGCCACACTCCCCACATCCTCAACAACAAAAATTACTTGTGTCCAGAATCTTCCCCGGAGGGAGGACATCCCAGGCCTCTGGAACTCTCTTCTAAACCCTCTGCGCCTTGTTACCTCACACCCACGCAACCATCTGTAGCCTCCCAACAAACTCTCTTTGACCTGTGCCTTTTGTAATGCTCAGATCTCTCGTTTCCCTCCTCACTGTTCTCGCTCTCTATTGGGCCCATCTCCGGTCCACTTTCAGACATCCTTTCAACTGTGAAAAGTGATGTATAAATGCCCACTGTTGTGGTGTGTAACAGGACACCCCCACCTCTGCCTGAGCACCACCCTTCTCACATGTCGCTCAGCCTCAAAGTCGACGTCTTCATAAAAGATCTCACTAAATGGCAAAGTAACCTTATCGCGTTTTTAGGGATTCTTCCTAAAAAGCGGACAAGTTCCATTCAGCTGGTAAACTGCTGAGATCTTTTCCCATCTTTTCATATTTCTGCTTTGTAAACCGGTCTCTGGTTCCCATTGAGCAGCACGTTGGCACAGTGTGTAGTCAGTTCCCTGGTGTCTAGGTGTTCACTACACCTGGGTCACGTTTCTGGGCAATAATAATCTTTGCCTTTGATACAGCACGTTTGTCACATCTTTGAGACATCTCAAAGCGCTGCACAGAATATACCGCAAAGTGAATTGATTGTATATATTTTGTGGGCAAAATGCGGCAGCCAATTGTGCACTGCAGCGTCCCACAAACAGTCCTGGATTGAGTGACCAAATGGCAGCACCTGTCAATCAAACCAGCTCCATCCATACTCCAGCTCTGTCTCCCCTCAACCTCAATGTGCTTTTTCCACCAGCAGCAGCCACACCATGGGGGGGGCTCAGATGAGTTAATTAATCAAATATTCCTATCAGTCTTTCTTTGCTTCCCTCTCTCTCTCTGCTCTCAGTCTCACTGCAGGAGCAGCGCTCTATCCCTTCTGCTCATTGCCTGTCTGTCTGTCAGTCTGTCTGCATATTTGTCTGCCTGCCTGCCCGAGTGTCCTGATGCCCTTTGCTTGGCTCACTGTCTCTATTGCCGTGTTCTTGCCTCCCCTGCAGTGAGCGGGCAGACAGCTGGATGTTGAGGGGGGTTGTGGCTAACATTCGAGCCAGTGACAGGTACAGTGGCTAGCCTCGCTCGCACAGCCTGTGGCTATGTTAGAGATAGCCTTTCTCTCCGTGGCTACATTAGACAGTGTCTGAGCATTAGCCGCCTATAATCCCGAACTGCTGGTACCCCTACACACAGCCCCCCCGTCCCCTCCCCCACCCCACCCCACGCCCCCACACACACAGAGATGCAGTTGACAGTAAGGACCTGTCTTGGAGGAGAAAAGGCAGAGAAAGAAATGCAGAACTCAGCGGTTACCAACCGCACAGTGAAAGGCAGTGTGACTGACAGCAACATAACGACCGCAATACACAATTCACTTTACAGTGTAACCTGTGAAACGCTTTGCAACGTCTCGAAGATGTGAAAAGCGCTATATCAAATACAAGGATTTTTTTTAATATATAACCCCTTTGCCTGTCTATGTGTGTGTGTGTCTGAGCCCCAGGGAGGGAGCACACTAACACTTACAGAATGACACACACTGACAGGGGGGGGGGGGGGGGACACTGACACACACACTGACACACACAGGCAGTTACAGTAACACAGTCTCGGGATGAGTTGTTATTGAATGGCTACAATCCTGTGTTCAGCAGTGGGGGGGTGGGGGTCACTGTGTGTGTAGAGACTGGACACACCGGGACCCCCCCCCCCCCACACACACACACACAGGGGTCAGGCTCTCCACAGTCAGTAGCATCTCTTTGTATGAAGGTCTCTGTGTCTCTGTGCTGTTGCCTCACACACACACACCGTGAGGCGCTCAGCAAACTTTACATTAAACTGAGATTGTACCCCAAACCCTAACCCCCCCTCACCCCAATAACATACCCCTCACTCATACCCTCTCTCACCCACACCCCCACTCACCCACACCCCCACTCACCCCCACTCACCCACACACCCCATCACCCACACACCCCTCCCCCCAATAACATACCCCTCACTCATACCCCCTCTCACCCACACTCCCTCTCACCCGTACACCCCCTCTCACCCCCACACCCCCTCTCACCCCCACACTCGCACACAACCCCTCTCACCCGCACCCCCTCACACCCTGTCACCCCTCACAACTCCTCGCCCACACACGTTCTGACCCTTCACCCACACACACCTCACACACAGCCCCTCAAACACAGCCCCTCACACACAACCCCTCCCCACACCCCTCACACACAGCCCCTCACACACAGCCCCTCTCCACACCCCTCACACACAGCCCCTCTCCACACCCCTCACACACAGCCCCTCACACACAGCCCCTCTCCACACCCCTCACACACAGCCCCTCTCCACACCCCTCACACACAGCCCCTCACACACAGCCCCTCTCCACACCCCTCACACACAGCCCCTCACACACAGCCCCTCTCCACACCCCTCACACACAGCCCCTCACACACAGCCCCTCTCCACACCCCTCACACACAGCCCCTCACACACAGCCCCTCTCCACAGCCCTCACACACAGCCCCTCACACACAGCCCTCTCCACACCCCTCACACACAGCCCTCACACACACCTCACACACAGCCCTCTACACACACCTCACACACAGCCCCTCACACACAACCCCTCACACACAGCCCCACTCCACACCCCTCACACACAGCCCCTCTCCACACCCCTCACACACAGCCCCTCACACACACCCCCTCACATACACAGCCCCTCACACCCAGCCCCTCACACACAGCCCCTCTCCACACCCCTCACACACAGCCCCTCACACACAGCCCCTCTCCACACCCCACACCCCGCCCGCAACTCCCACTATCTCACCCCCGCGACCAGCAAACAAGCAATCCCGACTGTATTCATATCACAGAAGATTTCCTCCCCAAACCCCCCCCTCCCCAACACTCACACACAGCCCCCACACACTGATAGACACACAGACACGCGCGTATAGACACAGACAGAGAGAGAGACACAGACACACACACACAGACACTCAGATAGAACAGAGACAGACAGACAGACAGACAGACAGACATTCCCCTCCACACACACACACACTGACAGATCCACGCACACAAAGAGAGAGACAGAGACACGCGCACACAAACTGCCCCCCCACACCCCCCCACCCACCCACCCACACACCCACCCCCACACACCCCCACACCCCCACACACCCCCACACCCACACACAGAGAATTTGCAATCCAGTAGAAGGTTTTGTGTGTGAAAAAAACCACGAACTCACCTCTCACTGTGCGATGAATCCCTCTTGTGTTCAGACGCTGTAAAGCGAGTGGTTGTGCTGTCAGATGGCTGGGGGTTGGAGGGGGGGGGGGGGGGGGGCTGGGTTAGTGTGTGTGTGTGTGTGAGGGGGGGGGGGAGAGAAGGGGGTGGGGGGAGCTTGGTCCTTGGCTGCTCAGTGCCACGCTCTCGCTCTCTCTCTTTCTCTCTCTCTCTCGCAGTTAAATGCCTTCGGTCGCAAATGCTCTTTAAACCCTCTCTGCGCTGCGCTGCGCTGTCGGGGTTTTCGTTCCCGAGACACTGTTTGCGGAGGAGGCGGAGACCACGGCGGAGGTCTCGGCTGTGTGGGGGAATGTGGGGTTGGGAGCTTTTTAAGCCTGGAAGTGATGGCGTGTGCGATTTACACGGTCAAACCTTCCCTGTTTTAGAGAGCATTGACATCACGCACTCGTGCACTCACTCAGACACTCACACACAATGTCTCTGGTCTATAAAAGACACCCAACCATCCCCTCCCTCTCTCTCTCTCTCTCACACTGATCCTCACACACACACACACACCAATCACACATTCTCACGCACACTCACACGCAATCACACACTCACACCCATACACACACACACATTCTCACATACACACACTCTCACATACAGACACCCCTATATACTCACCCCCACACCCATATACACACACACATCCTCACATACAGACACCCCTACATACTCACACACACACTCACCCCCACACCCATATACACACACACACATCCTCACATACACACACTCTCACATACAGACACCCCTACATACTCACACACACACTCACCCCCACACCCATATACACACACACACTCACATACACACACACACACATCCTCACATACACACACTCTCACATACAGACACCCCTACATACTCACACACACACTCACCCCCACACCCATATACACACACACACACTCACATACAGACACCCCTACATACTCACACACACACTCACCCCCACACCCATATACACACACACACATCCTCACATACACACACTCTCACATACAGACACCCCTACATACTCACACACACACTCACCCCCACACCCATATACACACACACACATCCTCACATACACACACACACACACACACTCACATACAGACACCCCTACATACTCTCTCACACACACACACACACACTCACACACTCAACAATGACGACCCCTTCCTGCTCTAAACTGCCCCTTTTTCTATTCAGCAGTAGAGGTTTAATAAGGACCACACATTAAATGATATAATAATAATAATAATCCTTGGATTTGCTGGGACCTTGCCAGTGCTCCCGGATGCTACATCACGTGAAGGGCGATATAGAAATGCAAGTTGTTGTTCTTGATATAGCGCCCTAGCATATTGTTGAGACAACTCAAGTGCTTCACAGGATATACTGCAAAGTGTAGTGACTGTGTGTTTTGTGGACAAAATGCAGCAGTCAGTTGCGCACTGCAGTGCCCCACAAACAATGGTGAAGTGAGTGACCAATTTTTTTTTGCATAGGTGGGGGAGGGGGGGTCACTGAGTTGATATGTGTTAATGCTTACATGGCATTGCAGTCTGCTTATCTTATACATGTAAGATTATATTTGCAATGCATATTTTTTATAAGATTTTTAATCAGTCTTTATACACTTTTTAGAATGTAACCAGACACTTATAATTTTTTTAGAATAGCATTCGTTAGTTACCAGGGCATGGACAAAGTTGTATGCTTTAAATGATTAACTTAGGACCCCTGAGAGGGTATATGTGTATCTTCTTGCTGGGAATCAAACCCAGGTCACTCGCTTGTGAGGCGAGTATTCTCACCACTGAGCTAAAGGACACCACAAGTTTAATAATAATAATAATAATAATCCTTGCATTTGATATAGCGCTTTTCACGTCGGGAGGACGTCCCAAAGCGCTTCACAGAACACACTGCAAAGTGAATTGACTGCATATTTGTGGGCGAACACGGCAGCCAATTGCGCACAGCAATGTCCCACAAACAGTCGTAGATTGAAAATGACCAATTTATTATTGTTTTTGGTTTTGGAGGGATTATTAGGCTCTGTGTGGAGTAAGGAAACTTGCCCAAGGTTTCGCCCTCTGCCTGGAATTGAACTCAGGTCTCTCACTTGCAAAGCGAGTGCTCTAACCACTGAGCTACAGGACTCCACGATTAAGATAACGATCCATAATTCCTCATCAAACGCCAGCTTGCTCAATCCCATGCGCCAGCAGTAATGAGCTTCCTGGCTCTCTGTCCCATTCTCTGGAGCGCCATCTCACATTCCCTCACCCTAATCCTTTATCTTCTTGACCAAACTTCAGTCACTTCCCCCTCCCCCCCCCCCCCCACAGCTCCTTCCCCAAATCTGGATTGCAATCTGCTGTGTGAAGCACTTTCAGACATTGAGACATTGTCCACACATGAAAGACGCTGTATAATGTAAACATGTTGTCCTGGATTTGTTTAATAAGACGGTGCCACCAAATATCTTGCATCTAGATTTTCAGAAAGCATTTGAAATCGTGCGTGAGAGAAAAAGAGGGAGGCAACGAGAGAGAGCAAGAGAGACAGAGTGAGAGTGACAGGAGGCAAGGGAGAGAGAGTTGAGGGAGAGTGAAAGAGATAAAGTGAGAACAAGAGAAAGTGAAAGAGGAAGTACAAGAGATGCTGTGTTAAATCTCCAGCATCCTCGAAGGGAAAAGAATGTTCTTCCCCTTCTCAGGTGGGGAGATTCAATCAGGGTTTCCATTGATTCCAATTTCATAATATTTCAGATTGTCCAGAATTTGTCATTCTTTCATACAACCTTAATGTTAAAGCGGATTTTCTGTAAGTTTCTTTTCTGAACGTGGGAAAAAACATGCTTTAAGTTAATACTGAATTGAACAATTTGCCAAATTCTGGGTACTGTAAAGTGGTACTGCGGAGGAAATGTAGACCCAGGTGGACAACTTCATTGGTGCTTAGTGATCATTCTTCAATAATAAATAGCGTCAAAGAACAAATAATAAATAATAATAAATAAATAATCCTTGCATTTGATATAACACTTTTCACGTCGGGAGGACGTCCCAAAGCGCTTCACAGAATACACTGTAAAGTGAATTGACTGTATATTTGTGGGCGAACGCGGCAGCTAATTGCGCACAGCAATGTCCCACAAACAGTCGTAGATTGAAAATGACCAATTTATTATTGTTTTTTGGTTTTGGAGGGATTATTATTAGGCTCTGTGTGGAGTAAGGAAACTTGCCCAAGGTTTCGCCCTCTGCCTGGAATTGAACTCAGGTCTCTCACTTGCAAAGCGAGTGCTCTAACCACTGAGCTACAGGACTCCACATGTTCTTGCTGTGGCTGTGAGCCAGGCAGGGACACGCCAGGATTGTCCTCGACTCAATCTCCCAATGGTCAGAAACTGTAGGTGTGTGAGGTGGGACAGATGGTTGGTTAGTGGGGTTTTGCGGAGGTAAACATGTTTGCAATTTGTAAAAACAATTGAATAATTGGATATTTTGTTGGGTGGTTGTGCTGAATGATTGGTTGGTTGGGTGGATAGATGATTGAAGTTTGGGTGATTGCAGATGATTTGGGTGGGAAGATAGATGATTAGGTGGGTAGATTGACAAGAAATACCACACTTCTTGAAGTTATTGAATTAATTTTTTTGCATAAAGATTTCACCAATAGAAACAAATAATAATAATCTTAAACATCTTCAAAACCGCTCTTCAAATGACTGGCAAATCACAGTGTAGGTAATTGGGAGTTATGTGAGATTGAAGGATATCCCTGCAAAATTGAACAAACCTATTTAGAATTGTAGGAATCTATTTCCCCCTGCTGGTACAGATACAAAATATAAGTTACTTGTCCTCGCAGCGTCTCACAAGAGATAATCAGATGATAGAATTCAAAATCCTTATCTTCAAAGCCCTCCACAGACTTGCTCCTTCCCACCTCTGTGACCTGCTAACTCCACATCGCCCTGTCCGCTCCCTCTGCTCAGCAGACTCCGACCTGCTCCACATCTCCCACCTGCCCACCTCACCAGTGCCGATCGGGTCTTCACCCTCTCTGGCCCAGACCTTTGGAACTCCATCCCTCACTCCTTTTGCTCCTTCAAAGTATGTACCCTCCTCTTTGACCGCACCTTCAGTCACCCTCCTCCCTACCCTCTTTGCCCTCCACCGTTCCTAATCCCAATTCCCTGCTTGGGTCCAAATCCCTGACTTACCAGTTGCTTGGGACTCCGTCCAATGTGAAAGGCGCGTTGTTGTTTTCCTGGGGTGTTTCCTTCCCCAAATGCTATGATTCAACTTCCCTCAATTTCAAAGGTGGGCACATTGCAGAACCTGAGCTACAGCTGATTGACAAGATTTAGATGTAATTAACAACACTGCTTCAAAACACAAGTATGTGCAACCAGTTGTAGTTTACTGATGAGATCTGGACAGAAGCTAGGCCCAGCACAGACTATTGAAAACATTCAGGAACCAAGTTACTCATTCATTTGCCATCTAGCCAATCATCAACTCAACCCAACCAGCCATTCACCAACCCACCCGCCAATCAACCCGAGGGACTCTGTCCTCGGAAGTGAAGGAGACGACACGCCAACCTGGATCAGATCATGGCAAGGTGATATGTGGTCAAAATCCTAGACATGCCCAGCATCATACCTCTTCACAGAGCCAACAGCCAGTCTTATTGAGATGAATGGACACCACTGACTATATTCATACTTCACAATAGCTGCTGTGTTGATGAAATGACCATGACTTGAAGAAGCTGAATTTTAGACTTTTTATAGTTTGGGCATCCGCCTTAAACAAGATACCACAGATTTTGGCAGAATCGAGAGAAGGCCATCAAGTATATTTTAGTTCTGAGAACCAACCAGGAATGGGTAATTAGGAAAACAATTTGAAGATTGGCTGACTAGTTTCCTTGATGATTTTGTGGATGGCTTGGATTGGTGATTGGGTTGGGTTAGTGATTGGCTGGATAGGTTGAGTTTGTGATTGGCTGGATGGGTTGGGTCAGTGATTGGCTGGATAGGTTGGGTTTGTAATTGGCTGGATAGGTTGTTTGGCCGATTGGCTGGATGGCAAATGAACAAGTCAAAACACAAAATACTGTAGATGCTGGAAATCTGAAACGAAAACAGAAGTTGCTGGGGTCACTCAGGAGGTCAGGCATCTATGGAGAAAGGAAAGTGAGTCAGCTGGGGGTCAGGACTGGGGAGGGTGGAGGGCAGAGGGGGAACGAGGGTGATTGAAGGCTGACTGAAGAGGAGGGTCGTGAGACAGGTCTTGAAGGAGGATGGGGAAGGGGCAAGGTGGAGGGACTGCGGGATGGAGTTGCAGAGGGTGCGGGCAGAATGGTTGAATTTCCTCTACATTGGGGAGACAAAATGCAGATTGGGTGACCTATTTGGTGAACACCTCTGTTCTGTCTGCAAGTACAACCCTGAGCTTCCGGTTTCTTACCACTTCAACTCTCCCTCACACTCACACTCACATTTTCCATCCATGGTCTCCTCCCCTGTTCCAATGAGCTACAGTGCAAGCTTGAGGAACAGCACCTCATCTATTGGCTAGGGACCTTACAGCACTCTGGCCTCAATATTAATTTCAACAATTTCAGACCATAACAGCTCACTTTCCCCCTTCCCCTCTTCTGAGACCATTACCACATCATCTGGGTCTCAGACACACCTTTTCTCTCTTTGGTCTGCCTATTTTGTTGCAATTTCCTCCCCCCCCCCCCACCCCTTTGTTTTGCATCATTAACACCTCATTAACCCATCACCCCCCATCCTCTAACCCATTTTCTCCTTTGTCTTCCTTGCCCTACCTCCATCCTCTCTGTTAGCCTTTAAAAGCCTCTCCCTCCCAACATGTACCAGTTCTGACGAAGGGTCATGGACCCGAACCGTTGACTCAATTTACTTTCCCCATAGATGCTGCCTGACCTGCTGAGTACTCCCAGCGACTTTTGTTTATGTTTCAAATGAACAAGTGACTTGCTTACTAAATAATGGATTGATGATTTATTTTAGATATTTCCAATGACTAGGACAGATCTGTAGCTGACAGGGAGAAGTTTCATTTCAGCTAAAGGATTGCACTGATAGAAACAGCCAGATATGCAAACTGTTTGCTACCTTATTATTATTCCTACTATTAATTGAGGTTTTCTCAAGATGTAACTTTTCAAAGCTGACAACCCCTTTCTTATCCAATTAGGGCCATTAGATACTTCATTCATCTCTGCACTGCTTCTTGGGGCCAGACACTCCTTCATTAATAATAATAAGCCTTACATTTGAAATAGCCCCTTATCAAGTCTTCGAGATGTCTTCACAGAATATACAGTACTGTAAAGTGAATTGACTGTATATTTTGTGGGCGAAACATGGCAGCCAATTGCGCACAGCAGCATCCAGAAACAGTCAAGAATTGAGTGACCAAATAATTATTATTAATGTTTTACCCTGCCCGGGATTCAAACCCGGGCCCTTTCGCTTGAGAGGCACATGCTCTAACCCCTGAGCCACAGAACTGCACAACATAAGAAACTCCTGGTACCACGACAACTGGAACTATTTACATGGAAAACTGCTGTATTATTAAAAGTAATAAAAATCAGAACTACTGTATTTAATTTGCCGCGTGGAATCCAGTCAGAACATTGGGAAATTAGAACATTAGACTTCTGGGAATATGAGCTCATCTGATTTTGCAACACATCCCAGAATTGTGATTATTTGCCTCATTATTGGCTTCACAGGCCGAAAATGCCCACTTCTCACACTAGTGGCACTCAGCAATTGGCTGGTTGAGGCAGTGATTGGTTGGGGGATCACAATCATAGCCTGAGCCAAGGTTTCCTCAGTCTTTCAGTTTCTTTCTTATTTGTTTCTTGGTTTCCCTGCCTCCTAAACTGAAATGTTTTTACTGAAACATTTGGGTAATTTTACATTGGCCTAAAATGCATCATGCAAATGCACGGAGATGGTTGATGATGTTCAAAATATCACCGATACTGACTGCCTCCTCTGGGAACGAGCGACACCAGTTGAACACCAATTAGCATCTGTTTTTCATTCCACCACACGTGGCTCTGCCTCAGTCCCCGTGTCACTGAGATCAATTCCATGTGCTCAACACAACATGCCAAGCATGCCATACAGCCCATCAACCAGCATGGCCTCTCGGTCCAGCAAAACACAGCTAGCTGTGATCTGAGGCAATAACTCTGGAGATTTGTTTGCTTAGCCAGATACATTCCTGAAACCCATCACGTACTTTTAAGAGTATCCAAATCAAACAGAGTTAAACACATGCCAGCCATGTACACATGGAAATTCCTCTGTGTCTGGAATGGAATACACATTGTATCTCTCTCTCTCTCTCTCTCTTTACAACCTGCTTACCTAATTCAAGAGAGTATTAGACACAGGTTAGCGAGAGCCAAGGCTTGGGGATCCCAGAGTACATTTGCGTAGCTGTTCTCTTGGTGACATCATCCGCAGACATGGGGTCAACTTTCACATGCATGCGGATGATACCAAACTCTACCTCTCCGCTCCACCCTCGACTCTAGGACCCACTGCTGTCCTGACAGAATGTCTGTCAGCCATCAAGCCCTGGATGAGAGCTAACTTTCTACAGTTGAACAAGTCAACAAGACCGAGGCTTTCCTGATTGGCTCCCGTCAGCGCCTCCACACCTCAGGCACTGACTGCATCACCATCCAAAGATACACACTCCACCTCACTGAGCCAGTCTGGAACCTTGGTGTCTTGTTTGACCTTCAACTATGCTTTCTAACCCACATTTGTGCCATGACCCACTCTACCTTCCCCCACCTCTGCAACATCGCCGGCTCCGTCACAGTCTCACACCTCAGGCCGCCAAGACCCTCATACATGCATTTATAACGTCCAGGCTCAATTATACAAACTCCCTGCTTGTCAGCCTCCCCAACTCCTCCCTCCACAGGCTGCAGATCATCCAGAACTCTGCATTCCGTGTCCTCTCCTGCACCAGGCTCCGTGACCCTATCACCCCCATCCTTGTATGATTCCACTCCCAACACACAAAGAATACAGTTCAAGCCCTCCATGGCCTTTCTCCCCACTACCTCTGCGACCTCCTAACTCCCTACCAACCTGCACACTCCCTCCGCTCAGGGCTCCGGTCTGCTTCATGTTCCCTGCCTCGCCTGCCCCACCATTGGCAGGTGGGCCTTCAGCTATTCTGCCCCCACCCTCTGTAACTCCATCTCGAGGTCCCTCCAGCTAGCCCCTTCCCTTGCCTCCTTCCCTTGCCTCCTTCAAGACCCGTCTCAGGACCCTCCTCTTTGGTCGGCCTTCAATCACCTCCGTTCCCCCCCTGCCCTCTGCCCGCCCCAATCCCAACTCCCAGCTCGGGTCCGAAACACTGACTGTCCAGCCTTGGGACTTCCTTCCGACGTGAAAGGTCTGTACAAATCTTTGTTATTGTTGCTGAAATCTAACCAGCTAAAACCACATAGCATGCCATTGAAAGCACTGTCTGCCAAGCTTTCCTGCTGTTTGTTCAGCTACAACATCCTTACCCGCTAGGGCTTTGGCTACTAACTTTATGTGAGAGACTACGTGTCTGAGACAGCAGCAGCAAATGGCTACAAGCATTGATTATCAGGTCTGGACCTTGTCATTCACAGGATAAATTGACTCCCAAAGGTTTAACGCTGTGCGATTTAGAGACATGCATCACCCAGAGAACCATAGAAATGTACAGCTCAGAAGAAGACCATGGTCACCTTGACTTGAATGGCTCAGTTTATCAGACATGTAAATGTGAATAGTAATATTAATGCTAACTTACTGACCTGTTTCTGTGGTGCACATAGTGCACTGGAAGATGCTGGAATCAGTTTGGGAGAACCACAATTCCACACGAGCAGAGGCTAAGTCATGGTTTATTCAGTCTTTCCATTTCCTTCCAATTTCTTTCATGGTTTCCAAGCCCACCTCCATTGAAATATTCTTTATTCAACCATTTGGGTGATTGCTTTAAAAGGCATATCAGATGCAAATCCTTGATATTAGATGTCTCCATTGCTCCTGTAGCTTTGGGGTTAGAGCTCTTGCCTCACAAGTGAGAGGACCTGGGTTTGACTGCAGGCAGGGTATTAAATTAGGCAAGTTTCTTTACTCCATACTCTTCTGTTTACCTCACAGTTAGAAGAAACCTGATTATTAGTCAATCAGCGGATCACTTTTCTGAGGGTAATAATCCCTTCAAAATAAACATATAATTTGGTCATTCAATCGCGACTCTTTGTGGGATGCTGATGTGTGCAATTGGCTGCCGCGTTTCACCTACAAAATATAGAGTCAATTCACTTCACAGTAAATTCTCTGAAGGGCTTTGAGACGTCTCGAAGATGGGATAAGGTGCTATATCAAATGCAAGGATTATTATTGTTGTTATTACTGACCACGTGCACCTCGCAGCCTTGTGAAAGCCACAGTTCAAACTTTGCTCCTTGATTGACAAAGGCTGGCTTGTGAGGTGCACATCTCTGAAAGGAAGTTTAGCCTCAGTCCTCAGTGAGAGATTGCAGGGAGCAGAGCTGAGGGCTACAGCGATGCACATTTTCCTAACAAGTGCGGGGAACATGAGGAACAGGAGGCAATTCAGCCCATTGCACCTGGTTCACCAGTGTATTCTTACTTGCTGTATCTTTTAATGCCAATGCCCCACCTTCTTACAACTCCCGTCATACCTCCAATCTCCAAATCTCTGTCTCTCTTTTAACCATGGCTACTCATTGTGCCTTTACAGCTCTCTGGGCAGACTGTTCCACAGCTTGACCACCCTCTGCTTCCTGACCTCAGCTCTAATTTTGATTTGTGATCTCAGGGCTGGGCACCTTGTAATGATGCCTCTACCAGAAGAAAGAGTCGTCCACTATCTAACCTACCAATTCCTTTCATTATCTTGAAAAACCTCAATCACAAGTCTCTCTATAACTGTATCCAGGATATTGATATATCAGATGATACTTGAGACTCAGCACTGATCCATGGGAGATGTCAAGGTTACCTATTTAGATTAACACTCTACCTCTTTTGTTGGGTTTGTTAATGTAGATATTCTGTCTGTGTTGAGATTTTGTGCTTAGTGGGACACTTTTGCCTTAAGCACATTTGTGGTCTAGGGACTAAAATATAGTTAGAATCATAGAATTATACAGCACAGAAGGAGTGCCAGCTCTTTGAAAAGAGTTATCCAATTTAATTCTACTCCCCTGCTCTCTCCCCATAGCCCTGCAAACTTGTCCTCCCCAAATAATTATCTATTTCTCTCTTAAAAGTTCTTATCGAATCGGCTGCCACCACCCTTTCAGGCAGTGCATTCCAGATCCCAACAACTCACAGTGTGAAAATATTTCTCCTCACATCCCCTCTGTTTCTTTTAACAACTATTTTAATTCGGTGTCCTTGGGTTACCGACCCACCCGCCAGTGGAAATAGTTTCTCCTTGTTCACCCTATTGAATCCCCTCATAATTTTGAAAACTTCTATTAAGTTTCCTCTTAACTTTCTCTGCTCCAAGGAGAATAATCTGAGCTTCTCTACCTCTACTGATAACTGAAGTCCCTCATTCCTGGTACCATCCTGGGAAATCTCCTCTGCACTCTCTCCAATGCCTTGACATCCTTCCTAAAGTGTGGGGCCCAGAACTGGACACAGTCTCTGGCTGAGGCCTAACCAGTGTTTTATATAAAGATTCATCATAACTTCCTGACTTTTGTATTCTATTGTTCAGAGAACTAAGGACAGTCTTGGCCACACGAAGTCTGTGACATGGGTGGGTCATTGAAAAAAAAAGGTGGGAAAGGCTCACGTGGGTCCTGGAGAGAGAACCACTGATACATTGAAAGGGGAGGAGATTGGAAATGGAGGGGGAAAGTATCAATGCGATACATTGGAAAGGAGAAGAGTTCGGACAACATAAAAGGAGGGAGCTTACTGAACTCAGGGTTGCTTTTCGCCTTGTGTGTCATCAAGTGGGTACGGGCCTGACCTGAGAGCCTCACCTCCAGGTCAAGATGGTCTTTTCTTTGTTAACTAACTTTGGGTAAAGCTGCTAATGTCACAGTTCAGTGTCAGCGCATTTTCTATTCCTTAATGTTGTGACAGTTATCATGTTCCGGGCAGTGTAAGTTAGGCATAGGGTTAAGGATCAATAAAACACCGATAAGTTTTCTATACAGTGCTTCTCGAGTCTCTGTAAAGATCAAGGAGGGAGGGAGGATCCATGAGCAAACTATTGCTGAAGTCAGCTGTCTGGGAGAGCGGAGAATATACATGACATGTGTATATTCTCGTTAGTAGCGTTTCACTCAGAGTGGGAACTTATACAGATACAGAGGTGGGGGAGGGGGGGGGGTGTGGTGTTGTAGGGTGATGTGAGAACTGCGAGACCTCTTACATAAAATGTACCAGGAAGGAGCATGGAAATTATTGGAAATGCGCAAAATGCTGCAGATGCTGGAAATCTGAAAACAGAAAAGCAGAAGTCGCTGCGAAACCTCAGCAGGTCAGGCAGCATCTATGGAGAAAGGAAAATGAATGAACGTTTCGGGTCCACGACCCCTTGTCAGAACTCTGTTGACTCACTTTCCTTTCTTCATAGATGCTGTCTGACCTGCTGAGTGTTCCCAGCGACTTCTGGTTTTATTTTTGGAAACTATAGGAGTTTATTTCCCCCTGCTGGAAATCATAGGAATTTACTACATCCACCTCAACACACATTACTACTTTCTCAGTAAAAGTATCAGGGACTTTGGGAGAGAAGAGAGAAAGAAAAGGAAAAGAGATGGGGAGTCAGTGGAGGAGGGGAGATCAGAGGTCATCATCAACACCTCTGATCTCACCAGCTCCGGTCTTCCCACCTAATTTTTTTCTTTGACTTTCTTTCCTCTGTCTTTGTAAACTGCTCCCTTCCAACATCTCCTAGTTCTGATGGAAAGTAATCAACCTGAAACGTTGACTCAGTTTCCTCTCTCCATGGATGCTGCCTGATCCGCTGGGCATTCAAAGCAACTTCTGCTTTTAATTTAGATTTCCAGCATCTCAGTATTTGATATGTCATCCCCTGTATCGCGGTTTTGCATTGATGGTGAAACAACCCAGAGTTAAGGATTACTTAGACTGTGTAACTGTACAGTTTGTGTTTATTCGGTAGAATAAAGGTTAATCATGATATAAATGTAAAGTGTTCATGTTTATCCCACAGGGTAAGAATCAGTTCCAAAGCACTCCAAGACGCTGCCCTGCATGAAGGGCGCTGTATAAATGCAACTTGTTGTTGTTACAACTGCATAGAATTGTTTATCTGGCAAGGTAAGGGTTAATCATGGTGTAAATACTGTACATTTGCAAACAGCGAGTGAATAATTAGTCACTGAATTAAAGCGAGTTCGAATGCATTCAATAGAAAAAAGGTTAAAATGAGTAACAGACTCCAATGGGAGGAATGGCAATGTATGGTAACTCATTGAAAAGTGATAAGGTTTCACTGGAGTGAGCACACAATCCAGCTATGCTCTTAATTGAAGGCACATGTGTTCCAACTGGGATTTTCCAGCCATAATGTTAGGCTCTGACTCCAGCAGGATGTTGCAATGCACATATTGGCTGCGGCCAAAGACACAGTCAAGTCACTCAACCTCACAGCGCTTCCCTGCAAGACATCTTCCCAACGTGAAAGGTGCTATATCGAACATAAGCATTATCGTTATTATCAATAATAATAGTAAGCCTTGCATTTGATATAGCGCCTTATCACATTGTTGAGTCGTCTCAAAGCGCTTTACAGAATATACTGTAAAGTGGATTGACTGGGTATTTTTGTGGGCGAAACGAGGCAGCCAATTGGGCACAGCAGAATCCCACAAACAGCCGAGGATTGAGTGACCATCTAATTTCAAACATTTTTTGGGGGAAGGGATTATTACCCCCGGAAAGCGATCCGCCAATTGACTAACTGAACTGGGTTCCTACTTACTGCTGGCTGGGTAAACAGAGGTGCGTGGAGTAAGGAAACTTGCTGAAGGTTTCGCCCTGCCTGGGAATCAAACCCAGGTCCTCTCTCTTGCGAAGCGAGTGCCGTAACCACTACCCTACAGGACTCCACGTCTTATTGTTATTATGAATAATAACCTTCGGTGGGTGGTGCTGAATTACAGGGCCGTTCAGCCCAGCTCAGGTCATCACACTCCTGTCTCGGTCAGTGGGACACATCAGGACTTTGATCTCACAGTCAAGGGTGCCAATTCCAATGCAATGTTCTGCTCTGCTAAACACAAACTCCACTACTATACTTTGAACCACTTTCAGCCACGTTGCCCTGAACTTTCTGGAACCTTCTCCACTTCAACCTGTTTTCAAATCTCTTCTGAAGACCTCCCGCTTTCGCTGCATCTTCAATCCCCTCCCTGCTCGCACTCCCACTCTATCTCTGTGAAGCGCTCAGAGATATTTTCCTACTTAAGCGGTGCTGCATAATTGATGTTTGTTGAGTATGGGGTGGGGGTGGGCGAGGAGTGGGTGCGACTGCTGAGTTGTCAGAGTCGCAGTCCTTCAGATGAAACATCATACAACAAACCAAAGTCCCGTCTGTGGCTGTTGAGGAGGAAAGTTAAAGATTCTGTGATTTAAATTATTTAAACAGTGTCCACGTGTTTCAGTTGTTGGTCAGTGCACTGAAGAGAGAGAAAAAAAGTGTGTGTGTGTTGAGGGAGGGTGGGTGGGGTGGGTAACAGGACTTTGTGAACACCCTGTGCAGACAGACAGAGGAGTGAAATCAGTGGACAGTTATTCACCCAAAGGGTGGTGGAAATCTGGAACTCTCTCCCTCCCCCAAAAGGCTGTGGATACTGGATCCATTCACATTCTCAAAACTGAGGTGGAGAGATATTTATGAGGTCAGGGTATCAGGGGATACGGGGCAAAGGCGGGTAATTGGACATGAGGTACAGATCAGCCGAAATCTGATAGAATGGCAGAACAGGCTGGAGGGGCTGAATGACCTACTCCTGTTCCTATGTTCCCGACAACAGCCTGGACTTGACACTGAGCTTGTCATTCAGAGAGTCTCACTTCATATTCTTCTCCAGCCAGGCTCTGAAGGGAAGCACGTTGGTATAGACGGTGAGCAGCTCTCCACGGCAGTCCTTGCCAAGCCCCCAGCTGACCAGACCGGCAAGGTACCAGGTCAGTGCGGAGCTGGTGCTGCCAGGGGCCGGGAATACGGCCAGACCCCCGCTCTCTGGGGGGCAGATAGCCCAGAATCCCCCCGGCTGCCGCCTGCCGCAGAACATGTTCTCGGTGATGCTGACGAACACCCCCTCCTCCTCAAAGCTCCGCTCGCACTGGGCCGAGTCCACCACCTGCAGGGCCCCCACCCCCATACTGTGGTTCCCACTCCCCGGCTGGGCACCGGCGGCAGGGACGATGCCCTGCGTGTGCCAGCCCATCACCACGCCCGGTGAGGTGGCCAGGACCTGGGCACCGCTTGGCAGGCAGACCGGCTGCACGTGGTCGGTGATCCGGCCTTTGTCACTCAGCTTGATGATGGCGATGTCGGAATCCAGCAGCACAGGATCATAGGACGGGTGGACCAGGATAGCCGAGACCTGGAGAGAGAGGGGTGTGAGCGGATGTCAGTTTGAGGGGGGTCGGTGTGAGGGGAGGTCAGTGTGATGGGGGGGCATTGTAAGTGGGGAGAATCAGAGTGCGGGGGGTCAGTGTGAGGCGGGAGTTCAGTGTGAGGGGGGAGTTCAGTGAGAGGGGGTCAGTGTGAGAGAGGTCAATATGAGGGGGATCAGTGTGAGAGTCAGTGTGGAGGGGGGCATTGTGAGGGGGGCAGTGTGAGGGGGGGTCAGTGTGAGGGGTGGTCAGTGTGAGGGGGGGTCAGTGTGAGGGGGGCTCAGTGTGAGGGGTGGTTTAGCGTGAGGGGGTCAGTGTGAGAGTCAGTGTGAGAGAGGGGTCAGTGTGGGGGGGATTCAGTGTGAGAGAGGGGGGGATCAGTGTGAAGGGGGGCAGTGTGAGGAGGGGGTCAGTGTGAGGGGGGGTCAGTGTGAGAGGGGGTCAGTGTGGGGGGTTCAGTGTGAGAGAGGGGGGATCAGTGTGAGGGGGGGCAGTGTGAGGAGGGGATCAGTGTGAGGGGAGGTCAGTGTGAGGGGAGGTCAGTGTGAGGGGCGGATCAGTGTGAGGGGGGGGTCAGTGTGAGGGGGGGCAGTGTGAGGAGGGGTCAGTGTGAGGGGGGGTCAGTGTGAGAGGGGGTCAGTGTGGGGGGGTTCAGTGTGAGAGAGGGGGATCAGTGTGAGGGGGGCAGTGTGAGGAGGGGGTCAGTGTGAGGGGGGTGTCAGTGTGAGGGGGGGGTCAGTGTGAGGGGGGGGTCAGTGTGAGGGGGGTTCAGTGTGAAGGGGGGTCAGTGTGAGGGGGGGTCAGTGTGAGAGTCAGTGTCAGGGGCATCAATGTGACGGGAGTCGCGGAGCTGTGCTGATAGTCAGTCACTCACTCACTCACCCCCATGCTCTGCTGACTGCTCTCCTCCTCTGGGTGGTCTCCAAGCTGCGGTCGCTTCCCGAGAACCACGGTGACGTCGGCGGCCCTGACCAGGGTGGTCTTGCTCAGCTCGGTGACGCAATGGGCAGCCACTGCCACACTGCGCTGGTTCAGCATGGCCCCACTGCACGCCAGCATCCAGCCCGGGGGTCTGAGTGGCATGTCAGACCCCCAGGAAGTCCTCTGGTATATGGCCGCCTGCCAGGGCCACTCCATCGCCCCCAGCTTCTGAGGGCTGAAGTTCTCCAGCTTTCCACAGACTGTGAGGAAATAATAATAATAATAATAATAATAATAATAATAATAATAATAATAATAATAATAATCCTTGCCTTTGGTACAGCACCTTATCACATTATAGAGATATCTCGAACTGCTTCACAGACTATACTGTAAAGTGTAGTGACTGTCTATTTTGTGAGCGAAACACCGCAGCCGATTGTGCACTGCAGTGTCCCACAAACACTCATGGATTGAGTAACCAAATTATTAAAATTTATTTATTTTCAATTATTTATTATAAATTACCCCCCAAAATATTTGGAGGAATTATTACCTCCGGAAAACGATCCATCAACCGACAAACAACTGGGTTCCTACTTACTGCTAGGTAAAGAGAGGCGTGTGAAGTAAGGAAACTTGCCTAAGGTTTCTCCCTGCCCAGGAATCAACCCCCACTACAACAACAACAACAAGATTGCATTTATAGAGCGCCTTTCACGTCGGGAGGATGTCCCAAGGCGCTGGACAGTTGGGTTGGGATACGAGCAAGGGGGAAATGGTCAGGGTGAGGGGAGGGAAGGGAGTGAGCGAGGAGGGGATAGAGAGTTGAGAGGGGAGGTGAAGGCATGGTTGAAGAGAAAGGTCTTGAGACCGGCCTTGAAGGAGAAAAGGGAGGAAGCGGCAAAGACACTGGGGGATGGAGTTCCAGAGCCTCGGGGCTGAGAGGCTGAAGTCCCAGCCACCGATGGTAGGGCGGTTGGGGCGGGGGATGTGGAGCAGACCGGAGCCAGAGGAACGGAGAGCACGGGCGTGTAAGTAGGGGGATAGTAAGTAGAGAGGTTGGAGGGAGCGAGGCCATGAATGGCCTTGTAGGTGAGGATGAGGGTCTTGAATTCGATCTCATTGTATTATCACTCCTCTCACAACACACTCAGAGCTACATACAATGCCACAACACGAAAACAGGTGTGTCCTTCAGATGAGACGTTAAATCGAGGTCCCAATGTGCCTGTTCAGGTGATGTTAACGATCCCATGGCGCTATTCGAAAAGAGAAGGGAGTTCCTCTTTCCAGTGTCCTGACCAACAATCCCCCTAATAAAATTTGGTCGCTCACTTCAGGACTGTTTGTAGGACACTGCTATGTGGTTGCCAGTCATGGTTCCTCACAACCATGGCTGCCGTGTTTCGCCCACAAAATACACAGTCACTACACCTTATTGAATATCTTGTGAAGTGGTTTGAGATGTCCCAACAACGTGATAAGGCGCAATATCAAATGCAATGTTTATTGTTAGTATTATTATCAAATTCACTTATGCTCCTCCTGTTCTCCTCTCTGGTGTCTGCTTCAAGTTTACTCTTAAACACATTGGTATTAGTCAGCCGCAGTTTCCGACAGTGAGTTCCACATTTTCGTCAGCTGTGTGAAGCGGATTCCTGAACAACACCCTAACAGAGCGTAATTTCCCAGATTTTACAGTATTTATAACCTATCAGTGTAGCCTCATCAGCAAGTGGAACAGTTGACCAGTGTCCACTTTATCGTGATCCTTTCATAATTTTTAACCTGAGACTATCCTGCATGAGGGGCGCTGTGTAAATGCAAATTGTTGTTGAGTAGGAGGGAGGCAGCATGTGGTTGTGTAACATTACTGTGTATTTACTGAGATACAGTTGGAGTCCTGTAGCTCAATGGTTAGAGCACTCGCTTTGCAAGTGAGAGACCTGAGTTCAATTCCAGGCAGAGGGCGAAACCTTGGGCAAGTTTCCTTACTCCACACAGAGCCTAATAATAATCCCTCCAAAACCAAAAAAAAACAATAATAAATGGGTCATTTTCAATCTACGACTGTTTGTGGGGCATTGCTGTGCGCAATTGGCTGCCGCGTTCGCCCACAAATATACAGTCAATTCACTTTACAGTGTGTGTTCTGTGAAGCGCTTTGGGATGTCCTCCCGATGTGAAAAGCGCTATATCAAATACAAGGATTATTATTATTATTATTATACAAAGAGAAAGAAATCATGACTATTTACACAGTTGGCGTCAGCTTCGCCAGATCACAAGACAACATTCACTGCCAGAAGCCAGTATGGCTGCCACCTCACCTACAAATACACACTACAATCCAAAGTAAATCCAATCCAATCCTCTGCTCGACTGCCACCGGCCTCCTGCTTATCCCTTGCATCCTCTGCCCCCACCATCGGAGGTCATGCTTTCAGCCACTACGCCCCCAAAATTCTGGAACACTCTCCCTCAATCCCTATGTCTTGTCCCCTCTCTCAAGTCCTGCCTGAAGACTTTCCTCTTTGACTGTGCTTACGGCCACCTCCCCCCTGCCCCCAGCTCGGAGTCAGGCTCCGCTACTGTTAAGCGCTCTGAGACGCTATCCTGCATGTAGGTTAGTGGTTAGCACCCTTGCCTCGCAAGCAAGAGGACCTGGGTCTGATTCCTGGGCAGGGCAAAACACTGACAAGTTTCCTCACTCCACGCGCCTCTGTTTACCTAGCAGTAAGTAGGAACCAGCTGTTAGTCGATCGACGGATCGCTTTTCCGGGGGCAATGATCCCTTCAAAAAAAAAAAATCTATGACTGTTTGTGGGACGCTGCTGTCAGCAATTAGTTGCCGCCTTTCGCCCACAGAATACACAGTCAATTCACTTGACAGTATATTCTGTGAAGTGCTTTGAAACGTCTCGAAGACATGATAAGGCGTTATATCAAATGCAGGAGTGTGGGCGAGTTAGGCCAGTCATTGCCTCGTGGTTGCCAGTCATGGTTCCTTAAAACCATGGCTGCCGTGTTTCGCCCACAAAATACGCAGTCAAGTTAAGTGACAAGTTAAGGTGGGGTGGAGTTATCAGCACTCGCTGTGTTGTGGTACCGGCCCGGACAGTGAAGAGGGGAGAGTGAGTTAGACAGGAGCCAATGTAGGTACTCACTGGGAACACAGGTTGGTGTGCGGCCACTCCATTTGCCTGTTTTCAGACACGTTCGCTTCCTGCTGCCGAGACGCCGGTGCAGGGCAGAGGTGCACTCGTACTCCAGCTGCGTGTGAGGCTGATAGAATCCCTTTGGGAGCACCACAGAACTCCGCAGCGGCAGTTTGGTGGGAGAGATCGGAGACTTGACTTTGTCCTGGAGAATGGAGTATAGCTTGTGTACCGGAGTCCTCCTGCCCGACAACAACACCCGGAGTTTATATTCCAGTTACACACCCAGAGCTCACACTCCAGTTACACCCATAGAACTCGCACTCCAGTTACACACCCAGAGCTCACACTCCAGTTACACTCATAGAGCTCACACTCCAGTTACACACCCAGAGCTCACACTCCAGTTACACTCATAGAACTAACACTCCAGTTACACACCCAGAGCTCACACTCCAGTTACACCCATAGAGCTCACACTCCAGTTACACATCCAGAGCTCACACTCCAGTTACACACCCAGAGCTCACACTCCAGTTAAAAACACATCCATAGCTCACACTCCAGTTACATACCCAGAGCTCACACTCCAGTTACATACCCAGAGCTCACACTTCAGTTGCACACCCAGAGCTCACACTCCACTTGCATACACATAACTCACAGTCTAGTTACACACACACCCAAAGTTCACACTCCAGGTACACACCATTAGCTCACACTAAAGTTCCTGCCTGATATTGATAATATGTGTCTCTGTCTACCTGCATGTCTGTGTGTGTGTGTGTCTGCGTGTGTGCATGGGTGTGTGGTGTCTGTGCGTGTGACTATGTGTGTATACATGTGTGTCTGCATGTCTGTGTGTGTGTCTGGGTCCAGGGTCACAGATAAACAAGATGTCACACAATCTCACCGAGTCTGGAGTTGCTTTGAGAGGACTCTTTGCCTGACCAGGTTGGGGACCTTGGGTTGTTTACAAGCTGAAACAAAGGGGAAACAGCGGTGAGCGAGAGCGGGTGTGTTAAACACTGGTAAGTAGGGTGAGCTGGGGCCAGTCGGTGAGGAGGGTGAGGGCTGGCATTACGTTACCTTTGATGCAGGCGGGCTGGGTGCCCGTCCACGCCCCGCCCTGGCAGGTCCGCTGGCGCTGCCGCTCAACACAAAGGAGTATTTGCAGGTGAACTGGACCACTGTGCCCGCGGGCACGGCGGCCTGGTGGAGGTGCCCACTGTCGGCGAGAACAGTTTGATGCCCGTTGAGTGGTGCCCTGGGCACAGCGCAGCTCTGGCTCTCTGCAATCACAGAACAGAGGCTCGGTGTGTACAGTCAACAACAACAAACTACATTTACACGGTGACTTTCATGTCGGAAAGACATCCCAGGCGCTACACCGTAATTATAATAATAATCCATGAGTTTGATGCAGCGCCTTATGTCTTTGCGATGTCTCAAAGTGCTTCACATAATATACTGTGAAGTGTAGTGACTATGTATTTTGCGGACGAAACGCGGCAGTCAATTGCGCACAGCTCTCGCTTACGAGGCAAGTGCTCTAACTGCTAAGCTACAGGACTCCAGTGAAGGGTTTGCACCCGAGTTGGGGGTTGGAATCAAGAGGGGTGGAGGGCAGGGAGTGTGGGGGGAGGAAGCTAGCTGAAGGCCATCCTCCCCCTCCCCCTGGTTCGGCCCCCAGATCCATTACTGTGAAGCGCTCTGAGACGCCGTCGGGCGTGGAGGGCGCTATATACATCCAAGTTGTTGTTGTTGTTGTTGAAGGCTGACCAGATTCTGTGCGGACTCCATAAAACACCAACATTACCCCAGTGTCACCTCTCATATCATCAGCAATTTACCGCCAGCTCTGACTGCCCCGACAACAACAACAACAAATTATATTTACATGGCGTCTTTTACGTCGAGAGGACGTCCCAAGGCCCTGCACAGTCAAAGATTTGGACCCGAGCTGGGGGTCGGGATCAGGATGGTTGGAGGGACAGAAAGGGGAGGGCGGGGAGAGTGACCGAAGGCGTGATGGAATAGGAAAGTTTTTGAAGGGGGCAAGGGAGGGAGCGAGGCCGAGGGGATCCCGGATGGAGATCCAGAGGGATTTTGAAATTCCAAAGCCACAAGCTCTGGCGGGAGGTTAATGTGGACACTTCGCATAGGAACAGGAGTTGGGCATGCAGCCCCTCAAGTCTGTTCCGCCATTCTATTACATCATGGCCGATCTGTACCTCAACTCCACATAGATACCTTCAGTGCAGGTGGGCTGCGAGCCGGTCCAGGTGCCGTTCTGCCTGCATGTCCGCTGGGCGCTGCCGCTCAGTACATACGGGTGTTGGCAGGTGAACTGCAGCACGGTGCCGGGGGTGGAGGAGCCCCAGGGAGCCCGCCCGGTGGTGGCCAGGACCTGATTCTGCCCGTTTAGTGGCACGCCAGGGTCGGCACAGCTCTGGCTCTCTGGAACTGAAGGTCACACAGGGGCTCGGGTTAGACACTGACAGCCTCTGTGTTGAGTCGGGGGCTGGAGTACCGGCTCACCAAGGGCTCAGTGCTGGGGGCTGGAATATTGAGACCCTGATATATAATATATAATATACAATAATAATAATATTAACATTGTTTGCATTTGGTATGGCGTCTTATCACATCGTTCAGACATCTCAAAGGGCAAAATGCAGCAGCCAATTGCGCACAGCAGTGTCCCACAAAATAATCGTGGATTGCGTGACCATTATGTTTGGGGTGGGGGTGAGGGGGGAGGCATTATTATCCCCGGAAAGCGATTCGCCAATCGACTAACAAACAGGCTCCTACTTACCGCTAGGTGAACAGAGGCGCGTGGAGTAAGGAAACTCGCCTAAGGTTCCGCCCTGCGCCGGATTCGAACCCGCTTGCGAGACGACTGCTCTAACCACTGAGCGACAGGGCTCCACATGTTGTGAATATTGGGATCCTGACAACCAACTCCATCGCTTGTTGTTTTGGTGGTGCTCACACACCACATGTCAGCCTGGGCTGTGAGCTCAGAGTCCCCAATGCCGGGGGCTCAATCCACACAACCTTTTTTGACTCAAAAGCGTAAGCGCTGGGGCCTGAGCCAGCGGACATTGTGAGCCGAGGGTGGGGGTGGACGGGTGGGGGGTGGTGGTGGGGGGTGCAGGCGCAGGAACACGCTGAGAGGAGAAGTCTGCTGATGGTTGTTGTAGACTTACGGCAGCGAGGTGGCCTGGGGCCCCACGTGCCGTCGAGCTGGCACCTGCTGGTCCTCGTGCCCGCCAGCCGGTGCCCACGGGCACAGCGATAGGTAACCACGGAGCCGAACCGCAGGTCGCGGCCCTCCACACTGCCGTTGCTGGGGGCGAGCGGGTTCCTACACATCACCACTGACAGGTCACATAGTCGGAAAACTCACTTTATTACAATCATTTAAACGTCATCACAGCCACTCTCAGTAACACGCCAGACAGTGAACTCCGAGGAGACGGGGTGGGAGGCAGACGCCTCATAGTCTGTGCCTCGGAGCCCTAAAACTCTGCCTAGTTTCAGCCTAAGATCGTACAGAATAATATGATACGGCGCCTTATCACGTCATTGAGACATCTCAAAGCGCTTCACAGAATATACTGTAAAGTGAATTGACTGTATTTTGCGGGTAAAACCCCAGCAGCCAATTGGGCACTTTTTAAAATTTATTTTTGAAGGGATTATTACCCCAGAAAGCGATCTGCCAATCGACTAACAACCGAGTTCCTACTTACTCCTAGTAAACAGAGGCGTATGGAGTAAGGAAACGTATCTAAGGTTTTGCCTCGGCCCGGCTGGGAATCGAACCCGGATCCTCTCGCTTCCGAGGCGATCACGCTAACCACTGCCAGTTTAATCTTACAGATACTAAAATAAAATTCATATCATGTCTCGGTCACAGCTAATAATAATCATAATAAATAATATTCACGTTTGTCAAGACCTAAAAAAAACACACACGTCTTAAAGCATTTCAGAGAGAATGGCCGCCGAGTGTAGTGACTGTGTGTTTGCAAGCCGCATGCGCACCTGAACAGGTAATTCACCAAATCGGCCACTTACCGTGTTCACAGCGGCTGCCGGTGTAGCCGGCCAGGCATGCACATCGCCCCCTCCCCGCACCATCCCGCACACACGCACCATCGTGCAGGCAAGGCGATGAGGCACAGGCTGAGGGGGAGAGAGAGAGAGAGAGAGAGAGACCGACACTGGCTTCACATCTCACACACACAGTCTCTCCCGTTTTGTGAAGCTGGAACTCGAATGGCAGTTTGGGACGTCCTCCCGACAAGAAAGGTGCTGTACAAATGCAATGTGTTGTTGTGGAAAGATGGGATCAACAGCAGTGAAAGGGTATGATCTCGGGATGTGTGCGAGAGGGATAGTACAACCATTTTTGGGGGGGGGGTCAGTGGGTGTCTGACACACGCGGAAACCCATCACCGTGCTAAAGAGTATCCCAACCAAGCTGTCAATGAGAAGCACACAGGCTGTAGTACCAGTGACAAACTTTGGGAGGCGCTGGTGTATCACTACAGCTCTGGCTCGCTCCGTTTCGCTCTCGCCTCACGTCACACTGCTCTCCCCCAGAGGACAGACTTGGAAGTGCAGCTCACACATCCAGACTCACCTCAGAACACAGGATGTCTCCCATCGTTGGATGGATTGCAGAGGTCACCTGATTTATACCTGGTATAACAGGTGAGGAGAGGTCAACCTTTCGGCTGCTGAGGGCCGGATGCCGGATTTGAGACACATCCACAGGCCGCAAAAGCAATATTTTATCCTGATTGACCAGTCCCATTGCTGGCAGAGCCTGAGGCCCTCGTGACTGGCTCCTGATTGGCTCAGGACTTCCATGTCGCTTGGATTTGCTCATCAGACAATGAAGTTGGAAATGGTTCTTGGTCCGGATGAAATCATCCCCACGGGGGCCAGATGCGGCCCGCGGGCCACTAGTTGGACCATCTGGTATATTGGATCTTAAAGCGACTGACAGGCTGGGCTCAAATCGAGGGGTTTTGATGGTATAAGTATATAAGTATATATTCGTGAAAGGTTTTCTCTGAAATCACTAGATGCCACATACCATCCACCTGCTCGAATGTCGCAAAAAATCCATCAAAGCTTTTATAGCCATCAGACACGAAGAGAAGGTGTAAGGAGCTCCCGGAGCTTCGGATGATGGGAGGACGTTCATTACCACAGAATCTCCCCAGAATCTTCGAGTCAACGTTATCACCATCACGCACCTCAATGTAGTCATACTGGCACAGGTAGTCAAACTCCACACTTAGCATGGCAAACCTGGAACCCACAGTCACACACTGAGAGGCAGAGCCTGTATCACACACAGTCACACACAGTCACACTGAGAGACATAGGGCGTAACACAGTCATACACAGTCACACTGAGAGACAGAGTGTTTAACAACAACAACAACAACAAGATTAACATACACAATCACCGCACTGAGAGACAGACAGAGCCTGTAACATAACATCCCACAGGGAGGTGGGTCGGTAACCCGAGGACACCAATTTAAAATAGTTGTTAAATGAAACAGAGGAGAGGTGAGGAGAAATTTTTTCACACCACGAGTTGTTGGGATCTGGAATGCATTGTCTGAAAGGCTGGTGGAAGCCGATCGGATTACAACTTTTCAGAGAGGAGCAGATAATTATTTGGGGAGGACAAGTTTGCAGGGCTATGGGGAGAGAGCGGGGGAGTGGGGTTGATCAGGGCTATGGGGAGAGAGCGGGGGAGTGGGGTTGATCAGGGCTATGGGGAGAGAGCGGGGGAGTGGGGTTGATCAGGGCTATGGGGAGAGAGCGGGGGAGTGGGGTTGATCAGGGCTATGGGGAGAGAGCGGGGGAGTGGGTTGATCAGGGCTATGGGGAGAGAATGGGGGGAGTGGGGTTGATCAGGGCTATGGGGAGAGAGCGGGGGGAGTGGGGTTGATCGGGGCTATGGGGAGAGAGCGGGGGAGTGGGGTTGATCGGGCTATGGGGAGAGAGCGGGGGAGTGGGGTTGATCGGGGCTATGGGGAGAGAGCGGGGGAGTGGGGTTGATCGGGGCTATGGGGAGAGAGCGGTGGGGGTGGGGTTGATCAGGGCTATGGGGAGAGAGCGGGGGACGGGGTTGATCGGGGCTATGGGGAGAGAGCGGTGGGGGTGGGGTTGATCAGGGCTATGGGGAGAGAGCGGGGGAGTGGGGTTGATCAGGGCTATGGGGAGAGAGCGGGGGAGCGGGGTTGATCGGGGCTATGGGAGAGAGCGGTGGGAGTGGGGTTGATCGGGGCTATGGGGAGAGAGCGGGGGAGTGGGGTTGATCGGGGCTATGGGGAGAGAGCGGTGGGGGTGGGGTTGATCAGGGCTATGGGGAGAGAGCGGGGGAGCGGGGTTGATCGGGGCTATGGGAGAGAGCGGTGGGGTGGGGTTGATCAGGGCTATGGGGAGAGAGCGGGGGAGCGGGGTTGATCGGGGCTATGGGGAGAGAGCGGTGGGGGTGGGGTTGATCAGGGCTATGGGGAGAGAGCGGGGGAGTGGGGTTGATTTGGAAGCTCTTTTCAAAGAGCCGCACAGACACGATGGGCCGAATGGAGTTCTGTGCTGTATAATTCTATGATGGTTCTATGATTCTATGAACATGTAATCAGGCGCTGGATTGACTTCAGAGCTCGATCAGCCTCCAAATCCTTGTAAAATTATCTTTACATATTGCAACTTTCATGTCAGGAGAACGTCTCATAGGATTGTAAAGTAACAACAACAACAAAATTACATCTGTAAAGCGCCTTTCACGTTAGGCGGACATCCCAAGGCACTGAACAGTCAGGGATCAGGACCCGAGCGTGAGGGGTGGGGTGGGGGGGGGGGGGGGCAGGATTGGGATGAGGGAGGGGCAGAGGGGGTGGGAGAGTTGTGAAGGCACAATCGAAAAGGAGGGTCTTGTTTGAGTCGTGCCTTGAAGGAGGCAAGGGAGGGAGCGCAGTGAAGGGATGTGGGATGGAGTTCCAAAGTGTGGGGGCAGAGAGGCTGAAAGCCCGGCCGCTGCTGGTAGGGCGGGTCGGGGGGACACATGGAGCGGGTCGAAGCCCGCTGAGTGGAGGAGCGGACAGGTTAATAGGGGGTCAGCAGGTCAGAGAGGCAGGAGGGGGCAAGGCCATGAAAGTGAGGACAAGGATTTTGAATTCTATTCTCTGAGGCATGGGGAGTCAGTGGAGTCGGGCGAGGGTGGTGGGGGGGTTGGTGATGGGGTCACGGAGCCTGGTGCGGGAGAGGAGACGAGCTGCAGAGTTCTGGATGATCTGCAGATTGTGGAGGGAAGAGTTGGGAAGGCCAACAAGGAGGGAGTTTCCATAGTTGAGCCTAGAGGTGTTAGTGGAGTAAGTGGAGTGACTGTGTTTTTGTAGTGGAACACAGCAGCCAATTTACACACAGCAGTGTCCCCACAAACAGCTATGAAGTGAGTGACTAATTGTATCCAGGGATGATTGACCAGGACATCAGGAGAGAGAAACTTCCTTCTCTTTTTGAACAGTGCTGTGGGATTTTTACCATCCACCTGAACATGCAGCCAGGACCAAGGGTTAACTGTTCATCTGTGGAGTCCTGTAGTTTAGGGTTAGAGCACTCGCCTCGCAAGTGAGAGGACCTGGTCTCAATTCCCCGCAGGGTGAAATGTTGAGCAAGTTTCCTTACTCCTCACGCACTCTGTTTACGTAGCAGTAAGTAGGAACCTGGTTGTTAGTCGATTGGCGAATCGCTTTTCTGGGGTATTAATCCCTTCCAAAAAAACTAATAATTTGGCCTATCAATTCATGACTGTTTGCGGAACACTGCAATTGGTTACCCCGTTTCGCCCAAAAAATATACAGTTAATTCACTTTACAGTATCTTCTGTGAAGCGCTTTGAGACGTCTCAAAGACGTGGTAAGGTGCTATATCAAATGCAAGGATTATTATTATTATCTGAAGCATGTGTTGGCTCCACTGAAGCAGGAACGACAGAGAAAAGCACATAGTTTGAGACACAAAATGTCAATCGACTGCCAGGATGGTGGAGGTGAACTAGATGGAACTTGGTCTTCTTTCGCCCAGCAAATTATTAACTTATGTTCTTATAAGCAGCTCCAGAGAGAGACAGTAATCACTGAGCAATGGATCAAGTCCTACCTTAACTCCACAGAGAAATTGGGGTTGACGGACAGAGACCATTCACAATGAGAGTTGCTTGGATAGCTTTCCAGGATGATATCTCCTCGCGAAGCGTTCACCATAGCTCCACATCCTAAACACACACAACAATTCTAGTCATAAAACACACCAACGCTCAGCTCCTTATAGCAGAGAAGGATGAGGGGAGATTTAATAAGGGTGTTGAAAATTATGAGGGTTTTTGATAGAGTAAATAGTGAGAAATTGTTTCCTCTGGCAGGTGGGTTGGTAACCAGAGGACATAGATTTAAGATAATTGGCAAAAGAACCACTACCAACAACAACTTGCATTTATATAGCACCTTTCATCTGGGGTAGTGTCGCGGAGCATTTGGAGGGGAGACAAGTAGAATTTTTTTTATGCAGAGTGTTGTTACAGTCTGGAATGCACTGCCTAAAAGGGTAGCGGAAGTAGATTTGATAGTAGCTTTCAAAAGGGAACTGGATAGGTAATTAAAACGGAAACGTTTGCAGGGTTATGGGGTAAGAGCAGGGAAGTGGAACTAGTTGGTAGTTCTTTCAAAGAGGCCCAATGGGCCCAATAGCCTCCGTTCGTGCTGTACCTCTCACACTGCCTCTACTTCATCTCCAAAAATGGTTTCTCCTCTCGCCCCGCACCGTCTTGTGCAGCGTTCCTCAGGGCTCTGTCCTTCGTCCCCTCCTGTTCAATATCTAATATGCTCCCTCTTGCTAACATCATCCGGAGACACGGGGTCAACTTCCACATGTATGTGGATGACACCCAACTCTACCTCTCCGCCTCCACCCTCGACTCCAGGACCCACTACTGTCCTGACAGAATGTCTGTCAGACATCAAGTCCTGGATGAGAGCTAACTTTCTTCAATTAAACGTCAACAAGATCATCCAGAACTCTGCAGCACCTCCATGACCTTATCACCACCATCCTCACCCGACTCCACTGGCTTCCCATCACACAGAGGATACAGTTCAAGATCCTGGTCCTGGCCATCAAAGCCCTCCATAGTCTTGCTTCCCGCTACATCTACGACATCTCTTACCAACCTGCCCACTCTCTCTGCTCAGCGAGCTCCGGCCTGCTTCATGTCCCCATTGGCGGGTGGGCCTTCTGCCATTCTGCCCCCACCCTCTGGAGCTCCATCCTGTAGTCCTTCCGCCTCGCCTCCTCCCTTGCCTCCTTCAAGACACATCTCAAGATCCTCCTCTTGGACTGTGCCTTTGATCATCCTCCTTCCTCTCACTGCCCTTTACCCTCCCGATCCCGAGTCACAGCTTGAGTCTGAAACACTGATTGTCCAGCACCTTGGGAAGTCCTCCCAACATGAAAGAACCTAAGAACATAAGAAATAGATGAAAAAGACCAAGGTCCATCTAGTTCATCTTCCAGTTTCCTGGGAGTCGTAGGCAATGTGTCCCAAACTCCCTATGTACTATATCCCATAATGTTATTTCCTAAAAGAAAACTATCTAATCTGTGTTTGAAAGAATCAATACTTCCTCCTTCAATCTGCTCCCTAGGGAGCCTGTTCCACAGGTTCGATATGCCGTCACTGAAATAGTGTTTGTGAAGATTCATTCTGAATTTACGCCCCTTCAATTGCAGATCGTGTCCTGATTTTACTATTCGGGACAAGTTGAAACAGTCTGTCATGATCTATATTGTTTTGCCCCTTTAGAATCTTAAAGACAGCAATCACGCCTCTTAATACTCTCTTTTCCTGTGTGAACATGCCCAATTGACTTAGTCGCTCCTTATAGTTCAGTCCCTCCATTCCCTTAATCATTTTGGTTGCTCTCCTCTGTTTCTTCTAGATTTCTCCAATATCCTTTTTGTACTGTGGCGAGTAAGTATGGTCTCACCAATGATTTATACAGAGGCAGGATTGCCCCACTATTTTGGCTTTTTATTGATCTTTTGATACATCCCAACATCTGGTTTGCTTTACTCACTGCCACAGGGCATTGTAAGGCGCTGTACAAATGTAATTTTGTTGTGTTGTTGTTGTAAGACTCTATGATTCTACATGTCCTGCCTGTATGAGAGAGTGAATTCATTCCACACAGTGAGATGGCAGGAAGATTGAGGAGGACGTTAAATGTTGAACGTGGGAGAGAAGAACAAGTTACCACTTGGACCTGTCATTCACTCTGAGATGGGCTGGCATGACATGAGCACGGCCCAGGCTACCGAGGGTGATGATGGAAGCAGAGAATGTCAATTCTTGCAAAAGCAAAAAGCATTTTGAGGGGGTTTCTTTTAGGAAATAATATCTTGGGATACAGCATATAGTATATCCCAACATGTGCATGCAAATGCCAGAATAGTGGAAGACGAACCGAATGGACCTGAGTCTTCTTTCATCTTGCAATTCTTAAAATAGTAATCCTTGCATTTGATACAGCGTCTTATCACACCTTCAAGATTGTTCAAAGCACTTCACAGAATATGCTGTAAAGTGAATTGACTGTATATTTTGTGGGTGAAACCCAGCAGCCAACTGCGCACAGCTTAGAGTCATGGGTTAAGTGACCTATTTATTATTTTTTTTTTGAAGGGCTTATTACCCTCGGAAAAGCGATCCGCCAATCGACTAACACCCATGTTCCTACTTACTGCTGGGTAAACAGAGGCGTGCGGAGTAAGGAAACTTGCCCAACATTTCGTCCTGCCAGGAATCGAACCCAGGTCCTCTCGTTTGCGAGACGAGTTCTCTAACCACTGAGCTGCAGGACTCCACAATGGTGGAAGGTGAAATGGATGGACCTTGGTCTTGTTTCATTCAGCAATTCTTATGCTCTTATTGTAGGACGTTGTTAGGGAGAGGGTCTGAGCTGAGTCCGTGACTGTGATAGTAACTTACTCATACAGTCTCCCCCCGACCAGCCAGGCTGACACTCGGAGCAGTAAAGGCCTTTCACATAGAAGTCATCCAGGGTTCCCCAGGAGCCATTGTGACAGGCCTTACAGTTATCAAATATCACACAGCCTGGATTAGAAAGAGAGAAACATACAGGCAGCGACTCATAACCAATCTGAAGGTTTATCTCATTCACAGCAGTGAATTACTATCCATCAGGGCTTCAGTGACTACCATTTGTTGTGTGCACGTGTTGTCACACTGGGGTCAATCCTAGAACGCATTTGTGTATGTGTGCATGTGTGTGCGTGTATGTGAGTGTGTACATCAAGGCCATTCCTGCACGTGTGTGTCACACTGACGTCACTCCGAGAGCAAACGTGTGTGTGTCACACTGAGATTAATCCCAGAGCACCTGTGTATGTGTGTGTCTACAGTGAGACCAACCCATCTTATGTTCCTATCAATAAATAGTTTGGGACATGATATGTACAAGCGGGTGGGGGTTAGGGTGGGGCTGGTCGGGGTTAGGGTAGGGGTTGCGTTCAGGGTGGGGTCGGGGTGGGGGTTCCGGTTCCTACCTGGGTGGATGAGGCAGGAGTCACATTCGCCGTGCTGGTTGCGGCAGCAGGGCACCGAGTAGCCCACCCGCTGGTCACTGCCCGCACAGCCACACTCTATCCTCTCCGTCTCACAGCAGCCACGACACATGATGTTCCACTCCGCACCTGGACAGTTCTCATTGATAACCGTGTACGCTGTGATCACACAACGGGAACAACAACAATAACTTGCATTTATTTAGCGTTCTTCATACGGGGTAGCGTCCCGGAGCACTTGACAGTGGCAGAGTCTGACCCCGAGCCAGGGGGAGAGGGAGGGGGAGAGGTGACCGTAAGGGCGATCAAAAAGGGGGCAAGGCAGAGGGATTGAGGGATAAAGTTCCAGAGTTTCGGGGGGGTAGAGGCGGAAGGCACAGCCACCGATGGTGAAGCAAAGGGGGCGAGGGAGAAACAGAAAACTGGAGCCACCCGAGCAGAGGAAGCGGGTGGTGGAGTGGTGGGTAGGCAGATCGGAGAGGTAGGGAGGTGCGAGGGCACGAAGGGGTTTGAGAACAAGTGAGAGGATCTTGAAATCGATCCGTTCGGTGATTGGGAGCCCAGTGGAGCCTGGCATGGGCTGGTGTGATGGGGGGACGGAGTTTTGAATTAATTGTAGTTTGTGTCTGGTGGAGCTGGAGACCAGCGAGGAGCAGTGGAGCAGTCCAGCCGGGAAGTGACGAAGGTCTGGACGAGTTTTTCGACTGCTTTTGTTGTGAGGCACAGCCGGAGGCGGGCAATGTGACAAACAGTGTAGTAATAATAATAATCCTTTTGATATGGCACCTCATCATGTCATTGAAAGCGCTTCACAAATTATATTGTAAAGTGTAGTAACTGTGTATTTTGTAGCTGAAACGCATCAGCCAATTGTGCACAGCAGTGTCCCACAAACAGTCGTAGATTGACTCTTTGACACAAGTGAACGACACCTGCTGAGCTCGCCACCCAAAATGCAGACTTCTGTCAGGGTGATTGTTAGTAACAAGTAGGCAGTTAGGGGTGGGGTTGGGGGGAGCCTCCGGCTGAACAAACAAATCCTAAACTCTCAATCCTAAATAATCCTAAATACAGACCTGTGAGGTTGTAGTGAAATCGCTGAACGGAATGAGTTAACAGGAGTTATTCACGAAGCCCCAAACTGGTACCTTCATCACTGGTTTATCATCATGTCTGTCTATACAGGCTGGGCTGTGTACAAGCTGCGCTGCGTGCAGGCTGGGCTATGTGCAGGCTGGGCTGCGTGCAGGCTGGGCTGTGTACAAGCTGCGCTGTGTGCAGGCTGCGCTGTGTACAAGCTGCGCTGTGTGCAGGCTGGGCTGTGTACAAGCTGCGCTGTGTGCAGGCTGCGCTGTGTACAAGCTGCGCTGTGTGCAGGCCGGGCTGTGTACAAGCTGCGCTGCGTGCAGGCTGGGCTGCGTGCAGGCCGGGCTGTGTACAAGCTGCGCTGTGTGCAGGCTGGGCTGTGTACAAGCTGCGCTGTGTGCAGGCTGGGCTGTGTACAAGCTGCGCTGTGTGCAGGCTGGGCTGTGTACAAGCTGCGCTGTGTGCAGGCTGGGCTGCGTGCAGGCTGGGCTGTGTACAAGCTGCGCTGTGTGCAGGCTGGGCTGTGTACAAGCTGCGCTGCGTGCAGGCTGGGCTGCGTGCAGGCTGTAGCAAAGTGAAAGGACAATCCTGGGTCAGGGTAACCTTCAGGGAAAGATGATGATTACCGTCAAAAGTCAATGTTTCCAGTTTCCAAAACAAACTGGGAATGAAAACATGAGTCAGACTGGAGCGTGGGTCCCTCCTGTGAGAGTTCAGACAGGCTACAGCCTGACAATATGCCTATTTTTTTATAAACAGTTTTATAAACAGCGTTGTGTTGGACGATCAGGGAGTGAGTTTGCCCGGTATGTGGCAGCGGATATCAAACTCTCCCAACAACGAAGAACTCGCTCGCTCACTGTGAGTCTCCGGAGAATATATAATAATAATAGTGATCCTTGCATTTTCTATAACACCTCATCACATCTTCGCGATGTCTCAAAGGGTTTCACAAAATATATAGTAAAGTGAATTGACTTGTATTTCACTTTGAATGTGGAACATGCCACCACAAGGAGTTGTTGGGGCAAATAGCACAGATGGGAAACTAGAGAGGTGCGAGAGGGAGAAAGGAATAAAAGGTTAGGCTTGAAGGCTTAGTTGACGGAGGGCAGAAGGAGGCTCATGTGGAGCATAAACACCGGCATAGACCAGTTGGGCTGAATGGCCTGTTTCTGTGCTGTATATTCTAATGTGATCTAATGTATTTTGTGGGCGAAACGCGGCAGTCCTTTGCGCACAGCAGTGTCCCACAAACAATCTGCAACAGTGACCAAATTATTCTTATTTTTTGGAGGGATTATTACCAGCTAGATTGATCCCATCCACAAAATCCGGGGGTGGCAGTGGGGTGATGGCTGTACAGCAACACAAAATTACATCAACAACAACAAATTACTTTGGATAACATCTTCCATGTCAGGAGGACGTCCCAAATCGCTGGACAAATGTTAGTGTTTAACATGTCTGCTTCACACTGACATGTACTCCTCTTAAAAAAAAGAGCTGGCACAGGTACAATGGGCCAAACGGCCTCCTTCTTTGCTGTAATATTCTATGAAGTGCTTTGAGACGTCTCGAAGACGTGATAAGTATCTATATCAAACTCAAGGATTATTATTATTATTCTATGATTCTAACACTAATTTATAGTCAGTTGAACATTTGCTGGAATATTTTCACTGAAGTCCGTTAATATTTAGTAAACTTGGAATATTTTTTCAAATTTCTCATCAGCTCCTAAAGGATACTACAATAATATAATCATTTCATTTGTTATAGCACCTTATTTGTTGAGATGTATCAAAGCGCTTCACAAAATGGAGTCCTGTAGCCTCATCAGTGATTAGAGCACTCGCCTTGCAAGCGAGAGGACCCGGGTTGAATTACTGGGCAGGGTGAAACCTTAGGCAAGTTTCCTCACTCCACATGCCTCTGTTTACCTGGCAGTAAGTAGGAACCCAAGTTGTTAATTTCTTTTTTGGGGTTAATAATACCTCCAAAAATATTGGTCATTTAGTCAATCCACGACTGTTTGTGGGACACTGCTGTGCGCAATCGGCCGCCAAGTTTCGCCCTGGAAGGGACTATTATTTGAACGGAAGGAAAATAACATGTATGAAAAATGAAAAGGATCTGGGAGTCCTGATTGACAATAAATTGAAGCTTCTCCCAACAATGCTTTGTGTCAGTGAGTAAAGCAAACCAGATGTTGGGATGTATCAAAAGATCAATAGCAAACCAAAATAGTGGGGTAATCCTACCAACGTATAAATCATTGGTGAGACCATACTTAGAGACTGTGTACAGTTCTGGTCACTGCAGTACAAAAAGGATATTGGAGAAATCGAGAAGGAGCAGAGGAGGGCAACCAAAATGATTGAGAAAATGGAAGGGAATGGATTATGAGGAGCGACTCGGTAAATTGGACATGTTCACACCAGAAAAGAGAAGATTGAGAGGTGACATGTTTGCTATCTTTAACATTCTAAAGGGGCAAATCAATATAGATCATGACAGGCTGTTTCAATTTGATTTGAATAATAAAACAGGAGGACATGGCCTTCAATTGAAGGGGGGAAATTCAAATTGAAGGGGGTAAAGAACAAATCTACCAAACACTATTTCAGTGAGCGAATAGTGAACCTGTGGACCAGGCTCCCTAAGGAGACGGTTGAAGCAGAAAGCGTTGATTCTTGACACTAGGGGATGTGGTACATAGGGATTGGGACATATGTGCATGCGACCACCAGGAAGGTAAACTAGATGGACCTTGGTCTTTTTCGTCTAGCATTTCTTATGTACTTATGTGCTCTCACACCACCGCACAATAGGTTTATAAATAATGTAGATGGCAGTGATTGCTCGTAGTATCTGATGGAGTTCTGGGAGGGAATTAATCAAACCCCAGAGCCGTATAAATTACAGCAGATTGATATCTGACAAAATGTTGGGAAATCTGTAAACGAGTGTTAATTTGACAGAAATCACACTTCAAAGTGTCCCACCCTCGCTCACAGCACAGGGACACACACAGTCTGCCTCTGACAGCCTCAACCCTTAATTAGTCATTTATAATTGGTGTTTAGTTGGGGCACGCCAATCTATTACAGCCTGGAGAAATCATCCGGGAAAAGGGGAATGCTTGTAATTAGCAACAACTGATCCATAATAGTCCCCAGGCAGAACAGAGCCAGAGATTTCAACTCAACCCAGCACATAGCAGCTCAAGATCACTGAGGGGAGACAGAGAGGAGTGAGAGAGGCTGAAAGAATAAAGGAAAAATATGCAGGATTAGAGAGAATAAATCAGACAAAAGAAAAGTACTTTGATTTCAAAGAAATGTATTGTTCTGCCAACCAGCCATGGCCTTAAACACCCAATCACTCCACTTTACAGTAACACCTGTGAAACGCTTTGAGATTATTATCATTATTCTGATTAACTGCGGACGTTCTCATTAAAATCCAACAAATATTGGAAATGAAAATTGCCACACAATGCGGTGCTCAAATCGCTGATTTCTTAAAGATTCACTGACAGTAACTGCCAGCATAGCTGATACAAGCCAGGCAGCAGACAAATGGTTACTCACCCGCACTAGTGAATTTACTCTTAATAATAATAATAATCCTTGCGTTTGATATAACACCTTATCATATCGTTGAGACATCTCACAATCCTTCACAGAATATATGGTAAAGTGGATTGCTGAAACGTAGCAGCCAATTGCGATGTCCTGCAAACAGCAGTGATGGAGCGATTTAGTTGATGTATTGCTGCACTGAGACAGGTTACGAAAAAGAGCACTTACTGACTGATGGCACAGTACAGTATTGGGTGGTGTTCAGTGCACAGACAATACCCTCAGTATTAAGACCAATAAATGCTGAGGTTTAATTCCGACACAACCTTCGCACTTTACCTGTAGTAAAACATCCACCAGCTGGAATATAATGAAAGTTTCGCCCACAAAATACACAGTCACTCCACTTTACAGTATATCCTGTGAAGCGCTTTGAGGCGTCTCAACAATGTGCAAGGATTATCATTATTATTAATAATATTAAAGTTAATCCTATACCTGAACGGGGTAATGGGTAAGTTTTCGATGCTATTGTGTTTGTGCCAAAGGTGTAGAAATGCCCCAAACAGAGACTCACCATCCGAGGTGACTTTTGTGTCAAAAGCCAGCGTGTTGGAAGCATTGAGCGTTAGTGTTAGTGTGTGGAGCAGAACTTTGTGTCTGTGTGTGAGTGTGTCAGCATTCGCTCTGTCCTGTGAAAGAAATTGTGCGATTTCTCACTTGTCTCTTACCTGCCAGTAGCTCTGAAACACGGAGCATGTGGAGAATAAGCAGAGCCAGGACGCTATAGCCCACCATCCTACTCGCACTGTCAGCCTCTCTCGACTGATTTCACGTTACAACAAGTGGTTGCCTTCAGTCTAGCCTCAGTCGCACTCAGTTCATGTTACAGAACCCCAGATATTTTCCTACCACAGGAAAAAAAAACTCTATCCAAAACACAGACAACTCTCACACCAGCACAGCATTACGTCATAGTGACTGAGGTTTCGGGCTGCTTATTAAAGCTGTCCTGTCCTGGGATCATGATATAATAAGAATAACTTGCATTTGTTATAGCGCCTTATTATGTCTCAAGCTGTGTGCAAAATTGATGCCGCTTTTTGCCCACAAAATGCAGTCACTGCACTTCACAGTATATCCTTGAGACATCTCAACGACATGGTAAGGTTCTATATCAAATGCAAGAATTCTTCTTCTTATTATTATTATTGTTGAGCTTCTAACCAGTCAGCGCCAGCCTGCAACCAAAACCAGCCCAAGGGGATTCCCAATAATATTAATAATCCTTGCATTTGATACAGCGTCTTATCACAACTTCTAGCTGTCTCAAAGAGCTTCACAGAATTTACTGTAAAGTGAATTGACTGTATATTTGCGTGCAAAACACGGCATCCAATTGCGCACAACAGCATCCCACAAGCAGTCGAGCGACCAAACTATTTTTGTTTTTGTTCAACAATCAGTCAGGTGTTGAGAGGAATGCTCTGGTGCTGAGATTAAGCCCCCCGTCCCCTGCCCCCTCCTGTTAATTTCTCCTGTTTGCCCCCACCCCCTCCACCACCCCTGGTCAGCTCGGACTCAGGCCCCCACCATCTCCCTCCCGCCGGCTCAGTCATCTCTAGGACCTGTTTGATGATGTCACCAGTAAACCAGACAATGAACAGATGTTGATCGCACATCTGCCTCGAAACATCTGCAGCTGAGCAATTAGCTAATTGGCGGATCACTTTCCGGGAATAATAATCCCTTCAAAAAAACTAATAATAATGTGGTCACTTGATCCATGACTATTTATGGGACACTGCTGTTGTTTCGCCTGAAAAACATAAAGCCACTACACTTTACAATATATTCTATGAAGCTCTTGGAGACTCTCAAAGACATGGTAAGGCACTATATAAAATGCAAGGATTATTATTATATATTAGAAGATTAGAAGAGTCCTGTAGCTCAGTGGTTAGAGCACTTGCTTTGCAAGCGAGAGACCTGAGTTCAATTCCAGGTAGAGGGCGAAACCTTGGGCAAGTTTCCTTACTCCACACAGAGCCTAATAATAATCCCTCCAAAACAAAACAATAATAAATTGGTCATTTTCAATCCATGACTGTTTGTGGGACATTGCTGTGCGCAATTGGCAGCCGCGTTCGCCCACAAATATGCAGTCAATTCACTTTACAGTGTGTTCTGTGAAGCGCTTTGGGACGTCCTCCCGCCGTGAAAAGCGTTATATCAAATGCAAGGATTATTATTATTATTATTATTATTTAACAGGAAAGGCAGTTTGTGTGTTCAAGCCTCCTCTTTGGGATTTGGAGCTCACAGTCCAGGCTGACCCTCCAATACAGTGACCTGGTAGTTGGGGTGAGGGGGATGGAGGAGCCCTGCATTGTTGGAGGTGCCTACCTTCGGATGGGACGTTAAACTGAGGTCCCAGCCTGTGAGTTTCTCTCTGTGTCCTGGCTGACAATTCCCCGGGTAAAATCAATCATTCACTTCACGGCTGTTTGTAGACCCTCACGATCCTCCAGCCATCCTCCTACCCCTATCTTCCCTGCCCTCCATCCCACATGATCCCAACCCTCTGCTTGAGTCCTTGACTGTGCAGCAACTTGGGACGTCCTTCCCGATGCGAAAGATGCTGTGTAAATGTCATTTGTTGTTGTTGTGATGGGACAATGCTGTGTGCAAATTGGCTGCTGCATTCTCCCACAAAACACACAGTCACTACACTTTACAGTAAAAGAAATCACAGTGAAGCTGGTTGAGACTTGAAACATCAAATGCGATGATGATTGTTGTGATTATTCTCATTATTCGGGACCTGGGCTCAGCTTTAAATCCAGGGAGTGCGTGTGCGGAGGGCTGCTCCCTCGTTGCTGACAGAGAGCCAGACCGTTGCTATTTTCTCCTTGTTTCCATGTTAACACTTACATTTTCAGACATGGAAAACCATACATTCCATTGACAAAAGCACACTGGAGGGGGAGAGAGCCAAGAGGAAATGTCTCTCTGTACAAACACGCAACACATGCCATGAACCCTCCATTCCGTCAAGAGGAAGATAATTGAGAAGCGGTCAGACTGCGCCAGTGTGTGGGGTGGGGGAGTCCCCCTGCCCTTCATTCCCCCTCTGACTTCCCGCACCCTAGGTCTTTCCTTCCTGTTCCCCTTCTCCCGTCCACCCACTCTTTAGAGCACTCGTCTCGCAAGCGAGAGGACCTGGGTTCGATTCCCGGCCAGGGCGAAAGGTTAGGCAAGTTTCCTTACTCCACATGCCGTTGTTTACCGAGCAGTAAAGAGGAACCCAGTTGTTAGTCGCTTTTCCAGGGGTAATCCCTTCCAAATAAATAAATAAATAAATACATACTACTCAATCCATGACTGTTTGTGGGACACTGCTGTGCGCAATTGGTTGCCACGTTTCGCCCCCAAAATATACTGTCAATTCATTTTAGAGTAGATTCAGTGAAGCGCTTTGAGAAGATATAAGGCGCAAATGCAAGAATTCAGAGTTCTGAATCATAGAATCATAGAATTATACAGCACGTAAGGAGGCCATTCGGCCCATCATGTCTGTGCCGGCTCTTTGAAAAGAGCTATCCAAATGAATCCCATTCCCCCGCGCTCTCCCCATAACCCTGCAAACTTGTCCTCTCCAATAATTATCTATTATTGCTTCCCTGTTCTCCTCTTGGGAGCACTGGCATCAGCTCTGGTGGAAAACTCCTGGTGGTCACTGAGCACAAAGGTTTACATGAGGAAGCTCTCACCCTGTAGTCACTGTGGAACAGGGCACAGCCTGAGAACAAAGGAATTATTAATTCCTGGAGCTCAGGGACGCTATCCCGCATGAAAGGCGCTATATAGATGCAAGTTGTTGTTGTTCCTAGGCGAAAGAAGGTCCATCGAGTTCACCTTCCAGCACCCTGGCAGTCGTATGCACATGTCGTGTCACAAAATATATACTGTATCCCAAGATATTATTCCCGACCAGAAATCTATTTAATTCAACACTTTCTGCTTCTACCGTCTGTTTCTCCAGTGAGCCTGTTCCATACATTTACCACTAGCTCACTGAAGTAGTGTTTCCGCAGAGTTAGAGGAAATCATCTGCCAGGCTCATTCTCTTTTTGAGTTGTGCCAATGGGATCTTTAACGTCCACCTGATCAGGCAGATGGGACCTTGGTTACCAAGAAGGATGGTTGAGGCCAGGACCCTGGCTGCAATGGGACTATTATAGAATGTTACAGCGTGAAAACAACTCCTCCATACCAATATTATATTCTCCGTGACCTGCCCCCCGACCCATTCACACAAACTCCTCTGTTCCTGGCTCTCTTGTGTAATAATATAATAATGATCTTTGCATTTGATATAGCACCTTATCACGTCTTCGGGATGTCTCAAAGTGCTTCACAGGATATACTGCAAAGTGAATTGACTGTACATTTTGTGGGCAAAATGTGTATTCAATGGGGAGTGAGGACAGGGGTGTGGGTGTTCAGAGAAGAGGAGATCAATGAGACAGACGAACTCCCTCTTCATCCAAACCTCTCTGTGATCACAAACCTCGGAGCAACATTGTTGTAACATCAGGGGGCAGTCAAGAGCCGCTCCCCCGGCCAGTCCCAGAGACGGCTCCACACTTGCTGAAGACTGAAATAGAAACCATTCGCATTGCGATGGGCAGCGAACGGTGAGTCAGGTAACACGTAGCTCCTTCTCTCTCTCTATTTCTACACGTTCCATTCCAGTAAATGTCTCTGGGATTTCCAATGTGTAGGTGGGATGCATGGAATTCTCAGTTTGGTTTGGAGATTCTTAAGCAACGCTGATGGGTTTCTAGGTGTGTCAGACACCCGGCTGACCAAAACAAAACATCTCTGTCACTCTCCCTCGGACTCTCCTTCTCTTTCTTTCCTGATTTCTCTCGCTATGTCTCGCGACCTTTTTCTCAGTGGCACAAACCCTGTGTATAATCTGAAATCATTGTAAACATTAAACAGGTCAGGCGGGATCTATGGAGAGCATCTACGGAGAGGAGGGGAGTTCCTCTCTCCCAGTGTCCTGGCCAACATTCCCCCAAAATAAAATTGGTCGCTGACTCCATTGCTGTTTGTGTGACACTGCTGTGCACAAACTGGCTGCCACTTTTTCACTTTCCTCTCTCCATAGATGCTGCCTGACCTGCTGAGTAATAATAATAATAATCCTTGCACTTGATGTAGTGCTTTTCACGTTTTCTAGACGTCTCAAAGCACTTCACAGAATAGACCTTAAAGTGAATTGACTGTATATTCGTGGGTGAAATGCGATAGCCAATTGCGCAAAGAGTCGTGGATCGAAGCAACCAATTCATTATTGTTTTTTTCTTGAGGGATTATTATCAGGGATTATTGCCAGGAATCGAACCTCGGTCTCTTGCTTGTGAAACAAGTGCTCTAATCACTGAGCTACAGTATTCCCAACAACTTCTGTTTTTATTTCAAATTTCCAGCAACTGCAGTGTATTGGCTCCTGTCTATAATCTATCAGAAATGCTTGTTTTATCGAGGTTATAGCTACACGGTACAGACAGACTACAAGCAACATTGACTGTGGAATCAGCTCTGCAGGTTAACCAATACAATGGCGCATCATCCCTCATTTCAGTTCCGGAGACAACAGGTTTGATGTGTGTGTTTTTATTCCATTTTAAAAAAAATTAAACTCTTTTGTCTAAATCCTCTTCTTGCCTATCAAACGCTGGAGTTTAATCCATTGAGGATTTGGAGACGGCAGCAACAGGGACATGTCTCCCTGAGCTGACAGTCATCATTATCATAATAATAATCCTTGCATTTCATATAGCACCTCATCACGTCATCGAGACATCTCAAGGCGCTTCACAGGATATTCTGTAAAGTGCAATGACTGTGTATTTTGTGGTGGAGACACGGCATGGCAGTTGTATATAACAGCAGAGACCCACAAACAGCCGTGGAGTGTGTGACCAATTTTATTTGGGGGAATTGTTAGCCCGATCCCTGGGGGAGAGAGAGAGATACTCCTCTTTTGAATAGTGTCAGGGGACCTTCAACATCCACCTGAACAGGCAGACAGGACCTCGGTTTAACACCTCACCCGAAGGAGCGTGTGCGCTCAGCACTGAGCACACACTCGCTCCCTCGGCTGTGCTTCCCCAGTTAATATAAACGAGGTTGCAGTGAACCATCCCTCCCTGGGGGTGGAGGGAGATTGATGGTGCTTCACTGAAGATGTGCAGCCAAACCTGAGGCGTGATGTGTGGCGGGAGGAGCAGAGCTGTTAGGGGACAACCCACCGTGTGAACAGCGCTGTGTAAATGCAATGTGTTGTCGTCGTTGTTGTTGTTGTGTGCGTTGGGAAACGACAATGATCACTCACAAAGCTCATTGAATGTCTCCAGTTCCGGTCCATTTGATGGTGAGCTCCATCACCGCTGCATATTGTGGGCGTCTCACACACCAGCTTCATTAAATCATCCTGACACCTCACAAGACATTCATCTCCTTCCTTTTTTTTTCGTAAACACTCTCACAAACTGAAAAGAAAATGTGAGTGTAGGTCGGGACCAGTCCAGCACAGCGTGTATCCTGTCCTGAACAGCGGGTGGGGGGTCATTTCAGAACAAATCTGCGAAAACACTTCTTCAGTGAGCGAGTAGCAGACATAATGGAACAGGCTCCTTAGGGAGACGGTGGAAGTAGGAAGTGTCGTTTGTTTCAAGAAAAAGTAGATAGATTTGTGCTCGAAAATAATCTCTCGGGAAACAGTATATAGTTTGGGAAACGACCGGTCCCAGTGTGAGAGACAGAGAAAGGCGGATCTTGGTCTTCTTTCGCCCTCAAATTCTTATGTTCTTAACCCACATGGTTCTTTACCCATGTGGGGAGGGTATTTCACAATAAAAATCACAATCATTCTCTAACTCACACAGAGCCTTTCACGTCAGGAGGATTGTTTGTGTAGGTGACCGTTTATGGACATGAGGACAGAATAGATTCTTGAACATTGTGAAATGTCCTCCCGATGTGAAAGGCGATAGAGTATACAAATATAAGTTGTATTCTTTCCCCAGATGTATGAGAACAAATCATATAGGGAATAGTGAGATGTACAGAGTGGGACAGCAGTAAGTTAGTGAGGGAAGAGAGATTGGGGAAGAGCAGGTGAGCATGAGATAGAGAGGCAAAGACAGTGATAGAGAGAGACAGGCAGAGTGAGTGACACAGAGACAGGCAGAGTGAGTGACACAGAGACAGGCAGAGTGAGTGACACAGAGACAGGCAGAGTGAGTGACACAGAGAGAGGCAGAGTGAGTGACACAGAGAGAGGCAGAGTGAGTGACACAGGGACAGGCAGAGTGAGTGACACAGGGACAGGCAGAGTGAGTGACACAGGGACAGGCAGAGTGAGTGACACAGAGAGAGGCAGAGTGAGTGACACAGAGACAGGCAGAGTGAGTGACACAGGGACAGGCAGAGTGAGTGACACAGAGACAGGCAGAGTGAGTGACACAGAGAGAGGCAGAGTGAGTGACACAGGGACAGGCAAAGTGAGTGACACAGGGACAGGCAGAGTGAGTGACACAGAGACAGGCAGAGTGAGTGACACAGAGACAGGCAGAGTGAGTGACACAGAGACAGGCAGAGTGAGAGACACAGAGACAGGCAGAGTGAGTGACACAGGGACAGGCAGAGTGAGTGACACAGGGACAGGCAGAGTGAGTGACACAGGGACAGGCAGAGTGAGAGACACAGGGACAGGCAGAGTGAGAGACACAGGGACAGGCAGAGTGAGTGACACAGAGACAGGCAGAGTGAGTGACACAGGGACAGGCAGAGTGAGTGACACAGAGACAGGCAGAGTGAGTGACACAGGGACAGGCAGAGTGAGAGACACAGGGACAGGCAGAGTGAGAGACACAGGGACAGGCAGAGTGAGAGACACAGGGACAGGCAGAGTGAGAGTGACACAGGGACAGGCAGAGTGAGAGACACAGGGACAGGCAGAGTGAGAGACACAGGACAGGCAGAGTGAGAGACACAGGGACAGGCAGAGTGAGAGACACAGGGACAGGCAGAGTGAGAGACACAGGGACAGGCAGAGTGAGAGTGACACAGGGACAGGCAGAGTGAGAGTGACACAGGGACAGGCAGAGTGAGAGACACAGGGACAGGCAGAGTGAGAGACACAGGGACAGGCAGAGTGAGAGTGACACAGGGACAGGCAGAGTGAGAGACACAGGGACAGGCAGAGTGAGAGACACAGGGACAGGCAGAGTGAGAGTGACACAGGGACAGGCAGAGTGAGAGACACAGGGACAGGCAGAGTGAGAGACACAGGGACAGGCAGAGTGAGAGACACAGGGACAGGCAGAGTGAGAGACACAGGGACAGGCAGAGTGAGAGACACAGGGACAGGCAGAGTGAGTGACACAGGGACAGGCAGAGTGAGAGACACAGGGACAGGCAGAGTGAGAGACACAGGGACAGGCAGAGTGAGTGACACAGGGACAGGCAGAGTGAGAGACACAGGGACAGGCAGAGTGAGAGACACAGGGACAGGCAGAGTGAGAGTGACACAGGGACAGGCAGAGTGAGAGACACAGGGACAGGCAGAGTGAGTGACACAGGGACAGGCAGAGTGAGAGACACAGAGACAGGCAGAGTGAGAGACACAGAGACAGGCAGAGTGAGAGACACAGGGACAGGCAGAGTGAGAGACACAGGGACAGGCAGAGTGAGAGACACAGGGACTGGCAGAGTGAGTGACACAGAGACAGGCAGAGTGAGAGACACAGAGACAGGCAGAGTGAGTGACACAGGGACAGGCAGAGTGAGAGACACAGGGACAGGCAGAGTGAGAGACACAGAGACAGGCAGAGTGAGAGACACAGAGACAGGCAGAGTGAGTGACACAGGGACAGGCAGAGTGAGTGACACAGGGACAGGCAGAGTGAGAGACACAGGGACTGGCAGAGTGAGTGACACAGAGACAGGCAGAGTGAGAGACACAGAGACAGGCAGAGTGAGTGACACAGGGACAGGCAGAGTGAGTGACACAGGGACAGGCAGAGTGAGAGACACAGGGACAGGCAGAGTGAGAGTGACACAGGGACAGGCAGAGTGAGAGATACAGAGACAGGCAGAGTGAGAGACACAGGGACAGGCAGAGTGAGTGACACAGGGACAGGCAGAGTGAGAGACACAGGGACAGGCAGAGTGAGAGACACAGAGACAGGCAGAGTGAGTGACACAGGGACAGGCAGAGTGAGAGACACAGAGACAGGCAGAGTGAGTGACACAGAGACAGGCAGAGTGAGTGACACAGGGACAGGCAGAGTGAGTGACACAGGGACAGGCAGAGTGAGAGACACAGGGACAGGCAGAGTGAGAGACACAGAGACAGGCAGAGTGAGTGACACAGGGACAGGCAGAGTGAGTGACACAGGGACAGGCAGAGTGAGAGACACAGGGACAGGCAGAGTGAGAGTGACACAGGGACAGGCAGAGTGAGAGATACAGAGACAGGCAGAGTGAGAGACACAGAGACAGGCAGAGTGAGAGACACAGAGACAGGCAGAGTGAGAGACACAGGGACAGGCAGAGTGAGTGACACAGGGACAGGCAGAGTGAGAGACACAGGGACAGGCAGAGTGAGAGACACAGGGACAGGCAGAGTGAGAGACACAGGGACAGGCAGAGTGAGAGACACAGGGACAGGCAGAGTGAGAGACACAGAGAGAATAACGCCGGAGGGGAACACAATGTGGGTATAGGGAGAGGGCAGGAGACGGGAAGAGAGACGAGGAAGACAGGGAAGCAAATAGAATAGGAGACGCACTGACAAACCCACCCACAGCTCGGGACCCCCCCCCGGGAGCCCCCCAGGACCCCCCACCGAGATCCCCCCCCGAGATCCCCCCCCGGACCACTCCCCCGGGACCCCGCCGGGACCCCCCCCCTCCCGAGATGCCCCCGGGACCCCCCGCGGGACCCCCCCCGTGACCCCCCGAGATCCCCCCCGGGACCCCCCCCCCTAGATCCCCCCGGGACCCCCCCCCCGGGACCCCCGGGCTCACACTGCGATGGGCCGCTGACCAGTCTCACCGGAAAGACCGAATGAGAGGATACGGTCACTATTTGAGCGATACGGTCTGACACACCCTATGGATCTGCTGCGATTGTTGTATTTATTTCAGAGGCTCTGATTAAAGGACCATTTAATGAGATAATTTAATCGATTTCATCATTAGAGACGCGTTTATCGGACGACAGAAATAGCTTTAGTAGAGAGGACATCTGGATATCAATATCTGCCCTCCCCCCCCCACACACAAACCTTACCCCATACCCCCCCCCCACAAACCTTACCCCCATACCCCCCCCCCCACAAACCTTACCCCCATACCCCCCCCCCACACACAAACCCTTACCCCCACACCCCCCCCCACACACAAACCTTACCCCCATACCCCCCCCCACACAAACCTTACCCCCATACCCCCCCACACAAACCTTACCCCATACCCCCCCCCCACACACAAACCTTACCCCCACCCCCCCCACACACACACAAACCTTACCCCACACCCCCCCACACACAAACCTTACCCCCACCCCCCACACACACACAAACCTTACCCCCCCTCCACACACACAAACCTTACCCCACACCCCCACACACACAAACCTTACCCCCACACCCCCCCCCCACACACACAAACCTTACCCCCACCCCCCACACACACACACAAACCTTAACCCCCCCACACACACACACAAACCTTACCCCCACACCCCCCCACACACACAAACCCTTACCCCCACCTCCCCCAACACACACAAACCTTACCCCCACCCCCCCCACACACACAAATCTTACCCCCCCACACACACACACAAACCTTACCCCCACCCCCCCCCACACACACACAAATCTTACCCCCCCACACACACACAAACCCTTACCCCCCCCCACACACAAACCTTACCCCCCCCACACACACAAACCCTTACCCCCCCACACACACACACACACAAACCTTACCCCCACGCCCCCACACACACAAACCTTACCCCCCCCCCCACACACACAAACTTTACCCCCCACACACACACACAAACCTTAACCCCCCCCCCAACACACACACAACCTTAACCCCTCCCCAACACACACACAAACCTTAACCCCTCCCCAACACACACACAAACCTTACCCCCCCAACACACACACACAAACCTTAACCCCTCCCCAACACACACACAAACCTTACCCCCCAACACACACACAAACCTTACCCCCAACACACACACAAACCCTTACCCCCCCCACACACACACACACACACAAACCTTACCCCCACCCCCCCCCCCCACACACACAAACCTTACCCCCAACACACACACAAACCTTACCCCCAACACATACACACAAACCTTACCCCCCTTCCCCCAATACACACACACAAACCTTTACTTACACACACACATATATATATAATTCCCGACATCAGTGCTGTCTCTGTCAGACGGGGGTGAGAGGGGGGTTCGAGCTGCTGTTGACACTGCGAACAATGTGAGGATGACATTGTATTGTGTCTCACACTGAGCCTCCGGGACATCTCACACCTTTGTTCTTCCCACATCCCCCTCTCACCCCCCCTCCCCCCCCACACACACACACTCACACAGACAATCATACACACTCACACACACACACTCACACACACACACACACACACACACACACACAGACAATCATACACACTCACACACACACACACACTCACACACACACACACACTCACACACACACACACACACTCACACACACAGACAATCATACACACACACCCACACACACTCACACACACACACAGACAATCATACACACACACCCACACACACTCACACACACACACAGACAATCATACACACTCACACACACCCACTCACACACACTCACACACACACACTCTCACACACAGACAATCATACACACTCACACACACACACACACTCACACAGACAATCATACACACTCACACACACACACTCACACACACACACAGACAATCATATACACACACCCACACACACTCACACACACACACAGACAATCATACACACTCACACACACCCACTCACACACACTCACACACACACACTCTCACACACACACACACACCCACACACACACACACACCTACTCACACCCACACACACCCACACACCCACACTGGCTGCTGTGTGAAGTGTTGGCTGTGAGATGAAACGGATGGAATTGTATTTTCATCCTTTAAAACAATAAGGCGGTGGAACTGAGCCGCTGCTGTGAAGGAAAGCCACTTGTTGAGTGTCGGTATTCGGCGGATCCCTCCCTCCACCCTACCCGGGGGGGCACCAGCCCGGCAGTGCTGGGGTAGGGGCAGTGCTGGGGTAGGGGGCAGTGCTGGGGTAGGGGGCAGTGCTGGGTAGGGGGCAGTGCTGGGGTAGGGGCAGTGCTGGGGTAGGGGGCAGTGCTGGGGTAGGGGGCAGTGCTGGGGTAGGGGGCAGTACTGGGGTAGGGGGCAGTGCTGGGGTAGGGGGCAGTGCTGGGGTTGGGGGCAGTGCTGGGGTTGGGGTTGGGGGCAGTGCTGGGGTTGGGGCAGTGCTGGGGGTTGGGGCAGTGCTGGGGTTGGGGCAGTGCTGGGGGTGGGGGCAGTGCTGGGGTTGGGGGCAGTGCTGGGGTTGGGGGCAGTGCTGGGGTTGGGGCAGTCCTGGGGTTGGGGGCAGTGCTGGGGTTGGGGGCAGTGTTGGGGTTGGGGGCAGTGCTGGGGTTGGGGCAGTGCTGGGGGTTGGGGCAGTGCTGGGGTTGGGGCAGTGCTGGGGGTTGGGGCAGTGCTGGGGGTTGGGGCAGTGTTGGGGTGGGGGCAGTGCTGGGGCTGGGGTTGGGGCAGTGCTGGGGTAGGGGGCAGTGCTGGGATTGGGGTAGGGGCAGTGCTGGGGTTGGGGCCAGTGCTGGGTTGGGGGCAGTGCTGGGGTTGGGGCAGTGCTGGGGTTGGGGTAGGGGGCAGTGCTGGGGTTGGGGGCAGTGCTGGGGTTGGGTAGGGGGCAGTGCTGGGGTTGGGGGCAGTGCTGGGGTTGGGGTTGGGGGCAGTGCTGGGGTTGGGGCAGTGTTGGGGTTGGGGGCAGTGCTGGGGTGGGGGGCAGTGCTGGGGTAGGGGCAGTGCTGGGGTTGGGGCAGTGCTGGGGTTGGGGCAGTGTTGGGGTTGGGGGCAGTGCTGGGGTGGGGGCAGTGCTGGGTGGGGGGCAGTGTTGGGGTTGGGGGCAGTGTTGGGGTGGGGGCAGTGCTGGGGTAGGGGGCAGTGCTGGGGTTGGGGGCAGTGCTGGGGTTGGGGTTGGGGGCAGTGCTGAGGTTGGGGGCAGTGTTGGGGTTGGGGGCAGTGCTGGGGTGGGGGGCAGTGCTGGGGTTGGGGGCAGTGCTGGGGTTGGGGGCAGTGTTGGGGTTGGGGGCAGTGCTGGGGTTGGGGGCAGTGCTGGGGTTGGGGGCAGTGTTGGGGTTGGGGGCAGTGCTGGGGTGGGGGGCAGTGCTGGGGTAGGGGGCAGTGCTGGGGTTGGGGGCAGTGCTGGGGTTGGGGGCAGTGTTGGGGTTGGGGCAGTGCTGGGGTTGGGGGCAGTGCTGGGGTTGGGGGCAGTGTTGGGGTTGGGGCAGTCCTGGGTTGGGGGCAGTGCTGGGGTGGGGGCAGTGTTGGGGTTGGGGGCAGTGTTGGGTTGGGGCAGTGCTGGGGTGGGGGGCAGTGCTGGGGTTGGGGCAGTGTTGGGGTTGGGGCAGTGTTGGGGTGGGGGGCAGTGCTGGGGTTGGGGCAGTGCTGGGTTGGGGGCAGTGCTGGGGTTGGGTTGGGGTCAGTGTTGGGGTTGGGGTTGGGGTCAGTGTTGGGGTTGGGGTCAGTGTTGGGGTTGGGGTTGGGGTCAGTGTTGGGGTTGGGGTCAGTGTTGGGGTTGGGGGCAGTGCTGGGGTTGGGGTTGGGGGCAGTGTTGGGGTTGGGGGCAGTGCTGGGGTTGGGGTGGGGGGCAGTGCTGGGGTTGGGGGCAGTGCTGGGGTTGGGGTGGGGGGCAGTGCTGGGGTTGGGGTTGGGGGCAGTGTTGGGGTTGGGGGCAGTGCTGGGGTTGGGGTCGGGGCTGATCTGAACCCAAACTGAAGGGGAAGGGGCGGGGCTGTGGGCGGGGCTATGCTCATTGAAGAGGCGTGGCCGGATGATGGCCCCGCCCCTCGCTGATCACGTGGTGACCGAGTGGATACACAGTGATACACTTAGAGAGGAGATACATTCAGAGAGAAGACACAGAGAGAGAGAGAGAGAGGGAGGATCAGAGAGAGGGGGAGAGAAAAGAAGCAGAGAGAGAAAGAGAGAAGACAGAGAGGAGGAGAGATAAGGAATCGAGAGAGAGAACAGAGAGGAGAGACAAGGAGCAGAGAGAAGACAGAGAGAGAAGGAGCAGAGAGAAGACAGAGAGAGAGAGAAGGAGCAGAGAGAAGACAGAGAGAGAGAGAGAAGGAGCAGAGAGAAGACAGAGAGAGAGAGAAGACAGCGCGGAGGAGAGACAAGGAGCAGAGAGACAGACAGAGAGAGAGAGAAGGAGCAGAGAGACAGACAGAGAGAGAGAGAGAGAGGGAGCAGAGAGAGAGAGAGAGAGAGGAGCAGAGAGAGAGAGAGAGAAGGAGCAGAGAGAGACGAGCAGAGAGAGAAAGAGAAGACAGAGAGGAGAGACAAGGAACAGACAGACAGAGAGAGAGACAGACAGACAGAGAGAGACAGACAGAGAGAGAGAGAGAGGACACAGAGAGACGAAGCGGAGAACCAGCGGAGTGTTTCTGTTCCCGAAGAGAGGACCGACCATAGGAAGCTGTGCTCCCCCCACCCCGGGGCTGGGGATGGAGGAGGGACAGTGCCAGACAGCCCGACACGGGGGCTGAGGAGGAGGCAGCAGAGAGAGAGAGAGACAGACAGAGACAGAGAGAGAGAGCGCGGGGGGTGAAGCCCGGTGTGGTTGGCAAGTTTGACGGCACCTTTGGCTACTGGTTGCAGGAGAGGCAAAGCGGACGGTGAGGGACTCGGAGGGTGTGGTGTGTCCCAGTTATGAGGGGCCGCCTTGGCCGCCTGGCCGCCCTGGGGGTGCTCTCCCTGCTGGGGCTGTGGGGGCTTTGCCTGGACCCTCGACCGCTCACCCTCCCCTCTCCCCGGCCCCGGAACCACCCACCGCGCCCTCCAGCCAACGCCAGAACTTTTCGCACTTTGCTGTCCTTCCCCGGGGAGAGGAGCCCGAGAAGCGCTCACAGCGACTCCACCTCACCCTCCGGGGCAGGGGATGGACAGAGACCCTTCCCCGGCCCCGGGGTGACTGAACACGGCGTGTTTTGGAGCGACGGACTGTCCGGCTCCATCCCAAGTGGCTACTCGGAGGCTGAGGTCAAGCAGTGGCTACACGCGGCCCGGACATCTCGCCTGGTGGCCCTGGAGACGGGCTGTGGGAGAACTCCCAACAGGTTGGCCAGGTTTGAGGATGGCACCAGAGCCTGCCTGAGGTATGGCATCAACCCCGACCAGATCCTGGGAGAGACTCTGTCCTTCTACCTGTCCAGGCTGCTGGGCATCAGGAACGTGCCAGCCATGGCGCTCTCTCTCGTGGACACCAACGCAGAGCAGTGGGCGAGGGTGAGGCAAGAGGTGGAGGGGTCTCAGTGGGCAGAGAGGACTATCGTCAGTCTCACCCAATGGGTCAACAACCTCAGCGAGGTGGTCCCGCCCAACGCCCTGAGGGTCGGCAAGAGACGCCTCCATCCCCTCAAGGAAGACTTGGACAACGCGACTAGGGAGGAGTTGAGGGACCTGGTTCAATGGTCGGATCTCATTCTCTTTGACTACCTGACAGCCAACTTTGACCGGCTGGCCAGCAACGTGCTGAGCTTGCAGTGGGACCCCGGGCGCTGGAGAGACCCACTCACAACCTGCACCGCACCCCCCAGGGGGTGCTCCTCTTCATAGACAACGAGGCGGGTCTGGTGCATGGCTACCGCGTGCTGCCCATGTGGGACAGGCACCACGAGCTGTTGCTCAAGTCGCTGTGTGTCTTCCGCAGGGAGACGGCTCGAAGGGTGGCAGAACTTCACAAGCGTCAGAACATGGCGGTGCAGTTACTGGAGCTGTACCGGGCCAGCGAGCCCCTGGCCCCCCACATGGGCTTCCTGTCTGAGGACCAGGCCCGGGTGCTACAGAGCAGGGCTGATCATGTGTACAGACACATCCTGCAGTGTAAAGCCAGATACAGCCCATGAGAGGTGGTCTGTGACTGTCCCAGGTGTCTGGCGTTGGGAGTTTCCCTGGTTGGAAGAGGTGAGGTGCCCCCATCTCTCTGGGCAAAGTTGAGGACAGATACTGGGCAAGGAAAGCCGAGGCAGGGGCTTGAGTTTATGCCATCAGCTGTGCTCTGAAGCTCAGGGGTGGGGAGGGCAGGTGAGGGGTTTGGGTGAGGGCATCGCCCACTGAGCGCTCCCAAAGCCAAGCCTTCAGACAGCCAACGCACCCCCTCCCTCTGTGGCTTTCTGTAACGTGATGAAACTTTGGGTTTTGAAGGGTGATTGGTGTGTTCTGTCCAACCCTTTAGTTTTCTTTTACCAGCAAATAACTTGCTTTCCGAGAGTCTTAGCTGATACCTCGCATCACTTCCAGGTGTTACCCCTGCCTCTGATCCAGCCACTCACTTCCCTTGCATCGATAGAGCGGGGATGGTGGGATGGGGGGGTTGTGTCTAGCTACGGTAATGGCACTAGCTTCATTGGCTTAGCCTGTCAACGGGTGGGGGTGGGGGGGGGTGCAAACTCACCCCCTCCTGGCCTCAGCGTCTCACAGGAGGGTGTGAGCGAGCCAAGCCAGACTCTGGTTATACAGGGTTAATAGAATCACTCTTTTACTAAATTGCGGGGATAAAGCTGTGATCATTTCACAATGTAACCTTGACGCTTGGATAAGGTATCGAGTCTTGTGGTGGGGGGGTGTTGCTGAGCTGTTCCCCTCACCAGGGGACAGTGACCTGCTCTCGCCGCCTGACTGACAGCCCATCAATAACACCACCTGGAGGTGATTTCAGAATCTGGGGGGAGGGGGGGGTTAACCCTTTGAAAGCAGCAGCTATGGCGCATCAGTGTGTGTGTCTCTCGCTTTTCAGAGACACATACACACACTGGTGCGTCACCGCTACTGCCCACAAAAGTCAATTCACTTTACAGTGTATTCTGTGAAGTGCTTTGAGATATCTCAAAGTCGTGATAAGGTGCTATATCAAATGGAAGGATTATTACCGTTGTACCGGTGGAAACAGAGCTGATTATTATAATAATTTTAATAATCCTTGCATTCAAAGCGCATCAAAGAATATGCTGTAAAGTGGAGTGACTGTGTATTTTGTGAGCGAAAAGCTTGAGACTGGTGAAGTTAGAGGCTGGAGGCAGGGCGAGGCAAGTGAGCACACGGTATGATTGAATTCTATTGATTCTATGAACAATGCTGGTTTGAGTTGATAGTTGAGGGCCCAAGACTTTATCCGCCGTCTCCTTTGAAGTGCGGAACTGAAGAGAAGGGAATTTCCACCATTTCTGTCAGTGTCGTCAAGTCCGAGCGCGCTCAGAAATTGTGGAATTCTTGCACATGGCAGAACGAGGCGATGGGAGGTCGCAAACCAGATGTTCCTTTCAGAAAATTACACTGCCCCTTTAAGAGTTTTTTTTTAATATACTGTATATAAAGCGATTTATTCAAAGGTGTCTTTTCAAAAAAGGGAAAACAAACAAAAAAAAAGTGATTTCTATTTTAGAATGTGTCTGGTCTGGCTTGGTTCGGTTCGGTACGGTTGGAAGCCTGACATTTCCACCTGCTGCAGACTTGACAGTGTGGGAAGAATGAGGAGGGGAACCAGAGGGTTTAACAGGAACAATCGGTGGATTAGCATTTGAAAAGGAGGGAAGGGAGGGAGAGAGCGCATTCATCTGCCGTTGGCTATTGTGTGTGGCAGCTGTAGATTTAAAGGAGCCACACACTCACACGGCACTATAATAAGAATATAAAGTAAAATAAGTCCTTGCATTTGATACCGCCGTATCACATCGGCAAGATGTCCCAAAGCGTTTCACAGGATGTACTGTAAAGTGAATTGACTTTGTATTTTGTGAGCGAAAAGTGGCAGTCTGTTGCGCACAGCAGTGTCCTACGAAATGTAACCTGTGATGTTCCCACAGCCTGACTGACACATTTGGTCCAATTTGCTCTGGGGGGAAATTGCCTGGAATTGCAGGAAAATTCTCTCGACCATCGAGAGAATTGGGAATTTTTTCCCTTTTAAGTTTTAATTAAGCCAGCTTCCAAATTGAGCATGGATTTAGGAATTTCTCCAGTTTTACGTGACATTAAACGTGTTTTTTTTAAGATAAATGGTTCCCCCCCCCCCCACACCGCACCCCGCCGACCTTGACCTCGCCCCCACTATTACTTGAGTTGCATCTGACCTGACGCACCTCCCCCCCCCCACCAATCTCTCTGAGCAGTGGTTGCCTGAGAGCTCAGAAGTTGTGGAATTTCTCCTCACTAACCCCCTCCGCATGATAAAATCCTAAACAGCGCTGCTTGCTGCCTCGTGACATTACATCACTCGACTGGACAAAGAGAGAATGTGATAGCAATCTGTGTATGGAGATCAGCCTCTGATACAGTGCCAGCTCCCAGACTCCCACAACACAATCCGCTCGGAAGAAAGAGACTTGTTTATCAGCTTCTCACATTAAAAAAGATCAGCGCGTGTGGAAAGGACTCTACGGTTATACCTCTATAAAGACTCCCAAACGCACTCACACTAAAAGTGATGTAAAAGTCAGACTCGCACAATAAAACATGTAATTCAGATCTCAGAGAGCGGTGCCTCAGTCACAACATTTAATACCCGGTTTGTGTTTATCGTGAATGGAGGGTGGTGTTTGGGGCTCTGACACTGTCCACTAATCGCACATGGAAGTGTGTGTGTGTGTATGTGTCGGTCACTCGAGGCAGGGAATACTCCCACTCAGCTCGTTAACCCTGCACTCCAAAGTCCTAACTGGTAGGGTGGTCCTAGCTGGACAAGCAGTGGGAAAGCTTGCCAGACAGCGCTGTCAATGACAAGCTATGCGGTTTTAGCTGGTTTGACTCCAGCCGTTATCCCAACACACACCCTGGGGTCCCCACAAGGCTTGGTTCCTGTCAAGCTGCACCTAATATTCCCTGGAATTAGGTAACCAGGAAACATCCCTCCAGGGAGAGAGAGAGAGTGCGCACTCCATTCTAACAATCTATCTCTGGGATCTCCGTGTGGGATGCGCGGAATTTTCAGCTTGGTTTGGATAGTCTTAAGCAACGGTGACGGGTTTCCGCGTGTGCCAGACACCTGGCTGGGCAAAAAAAAAAGAGATGAGAGTAGGTGAGGGTTCAGAGCACAGCTCTGGCTGTGACTGAGAGGAGCTGAATCTCAGTGTCACACTGAGTGCTGTGTAGCAGCGACTTGTAAAATGTATGTTACCATGCAATTAGGTTTGAAAGGAGAACTGAGGGGTGAGAGCCAAAATTATAGAGTAGTCAAAGCGAAGCTGTAATGCAAACAGAATAAGATTCTTATATGTATATATAAATACACTCTGACTCGCGTGTCTTTTATGCCTCAAGCAATGCCAGGGCACAGGTTTGAGACGGTCTGCTGCAAAGTCAGGATGTGGGACTGAATGCCTGTAATTGGTATGAATCATGTTTGACACAGGTTTCAGCCGTCTTTTGTACAGAAGATACAAAAGTTATTTTGTTCTCACTCTTACCTTTCTGGCCTTAGCTCTCTCACTGTTATATTCACCTTTTCCTTCACCCTCATGTCAAACAAGACAGTCGAGGCTTGAAATTCCACCTATTCTTAGCTTGTAAGACCACCGCCCTCCTAAATCGTCGATTGGGCGCAATTGTGGAAAATCCTTCCACTCGGTGTGAATTTGGAAACTCGTTTTATATTTTAATACTAATTCTTGCATTTGACACAGCGCCTTATCACATCATTGAGGTGTCTCGAAGCTCCTCACAAGATTTTACTGCAAAACTGTGTATTTGTAGGTGAACGCTGCAGCCAATTTGTGCACAGCACAACAACCTGTTTTCCATTGGTTTTAAACTTATTGCAATAATCCTTGCATTTTATATATCATGTCGTCGAGACATCTCAAAAGAGCTTCACGGAATATGCTGTAAAGTGGATTGATTATATACTTTGTTGGCGAAACGTGGCAGCCAATTGTGTACAGCAGTGTCACACAAACAGTCGTGGATTGAGTGACCAAATTTGTTTGGAGTATTGTCGGCCAGGACATGGGAGAGAAACTCCCTTCTCTTTTCGAATAGTGCCGTGGGAACTTTAACATCCACCTGAACAGGCAGATGGGACGTCGGTTTAATGTCATCCGAAGGTCAGCACCGCCAACAATGCAACACACCCCACCACTACATTGGTGGTCAGCCTGGATTATATGATTCCAAGTCCTGACGTGGGGCTTGAACCCACAACCTTCCGACTCAGAGACGAGAGTGCTGCGCCAGGCTGACCCCAAAAAATAAATTCCAAGGTGGAGTTTAGGAAAGTTTCACAACCCTGCTCAATCTTACATTCCAAGATGAATGGTCTCGAGGCTGGGACTGGGTGATTTCAGGTCTCAGGTGTGCAAAACTGACACCTCATTCACCCAGGAGGAAACCACGTGTAGATCTACATACGTGTTTCACATCAGATACAAAATGACATTTTCTGGGATCATTAGAATTGTACAGTCTTTCCCTTGTGCACCTTATTTTCTTGGTTTATATGTTTCTATGTTTTTAAAGCAGACAGATCATTGTACGAAGATATCGGTTGACTAAAATATCATCTGTGGAAAATAAAATTCAACAAAGATTTGCCTTTTTCTTTGCCTGCCTGAAAGTTTGGTCAGGGCACGTCTGAGAATATACTGTAAAGTGAATTGACTTTATGTTTTGCGGAAGAAACGCAGCAGCCAATTACGCACAACAACTTGCATTTAAATAGCACCCCTCACACAGGGTAGCATCCCAGAGCGCTTGACAGTGGCGGAGCACGACCCCGAGCCACGGAGAGGGGGAGATGACTTTAGACACGGTCGAAGAGGAAGGTCTACAGGCGCGACCTGAAGATGGGAGAGGAAGGGGCAAGATGGAGGGATAGAGTAAGAGTATTGCAGAGTTTGGGGGAATACTGGCTGAAAGCGCGGCTACCGCTGGTGGAACGGAGGGTATGAGAGACATGCAGGAGGCCGGAGCCAGTCGAATGGAGGTAGTGGCCAGTGGGTTTCAGGTCAGAGAGGTAGGTGACAGGGCATGAAGGGATTTGAAAACTAGTGTGAAGATCTTGAAATCGATCCATTCAGCATTAGGGAGCCAGTGAAGCCTGACTAGAACTGGTGTGATGGGGGTACGGAGATTAGTGCACGTGAGTAAGCAGGCGGCAGAGTTTTGGATTAGCTGGATCTTGCGCATGGTGGAGCTGGGGAGATTGACGAAGAGTTATTTGAAAAGACGAGTCAGGAGATGACGAATACATGGACAAGGGTTTCGGCTGGGTCTGTGGTAAGGTATGGTCGGAGGTTGGCAGTGTGGCAGCAGTGGAGGAAGGCAGTCCTGTTGGGACCAGATCTAGAAAGGAAAGACAGTTGTAGGTCAAACCTGATGTCTAGGTTGCGCACTGGTACATCATTTAAGGGATCAGCCAGGGAGGTTGAGGAGGACAGAAGACGTTGACCGGAGCCAAGGAGTGTTGTCTTACAACATCTTGTCTTGTCTTACAACATTTAGTTGTAAGAAGTTTGCACTCATCCACACCCTGATGTCTGCCAGACAAGCCAACAAAACATCGGCGGACCTGGATTCACAGCTGGAGGAGGAGAAGTAGATTTATGTGACATCCACACGCATAGAATCAGAATTATACAGTACAGAAAGAGGGTATTTGGCCCATCATTCTGTGCTGGCTCTTTGAAAAGAGCTATCCAATTCAATCCCACTCCCACGCTCTCTCCCCATGGCCCTGGAAACTTGTTCTCCCAAAATAATTATCTACTTCTCTCTTAAGTTGTTATCAAATTGGCTTCCACCACCCTTTCAGGCAATGCATTCCAGATCCAATCAACTCGCTGTGTGAAACAATTTCTCCTCACCTCCCCTCTATTTCTTTTAACAACTATTTGTTGGTGTCCTTGGGATATTGAAACACCTGCCAGTTGAAATAGTTTCTCCTTCTTCACCCAATTGAATCCCCTCATCATTTTGAAAACTTCTATTAAATCTCCTCTTAACCTTTTCTGCTCCAAGGAGAATAATCATAGCTTCTTGAGCCTCTCCTGATAACTAAAGTCCCTCATTCCTGGTACTATCCTGGGAAATCTCCTTTGCACCCACCCACCCAATGCCTTGACATCCTTCCTAAAGTGCGGTGCCCAGAACTGGACACAGTCTCTCGCTGAGGTCTAACCAGTGTTTCATAAAGGTTCATCATAACTTCCTGACTTTTGTATTCTATGCCCTATTTATAAAGCTTAGTGTGCCATATGTTTGTTTAACAGCTTTATCTACGTGTCCTGCCATCTTCAAAGATTTCCTTATATGAACCCCCAGGTCTCTCTGTTCTTTCACCCACTTTAAGATTATACCATCAGCTGATATCGCCTCTCCTCATTCTTCCTCTCAAACAACAACAACAACAAGATTCCATTTATAGAGCGCCTTTCACGTCAGGAGGACGTCCCAAGGCGCTGCACAGTTGGGTCATGACCCGAGCAGGGGGAAATGGTCAGGGTGAGGGGAGGGAAGGAGGGAGCGAGGAGGGGGGAAATGGTCAGGGTGAGGGGAGGGAGGGAGGGAGAGAGGAGGGGGGAAATGGTCAGGGTGAGGGGAGGGAAGGGAGGGAGCGAGGAGGAGGAAGAGAGTCGAGAGGGGAGCTGAAGGCACGGTCAAAGAGAAAGGTTTTGAGACCGGCCTTGAAGGAGGAAAGGGAGGAGGCGGCGAAGGCACTGGGGATGGAGTTCCAGAGCCTCGGGGCTGAGAGGCTGAAGGCCCGACCACCGATGGTAGGCGGTTGGGGCGGGGACGTGGAGCAGACCGGAGCCAGAGGAACGGAGGGTACGGGCAGGTAGGTAGGGGGATAGTAGGTTGGAGAGGTAGGAGGGAGCAAGGCCGTGAATGGCCTTGTAGGTGAGGATGAGGATCTTGAAATCAATCCTCTGGGGGATGGGGAGCCAGTGGAGGTGAGCGAGGGTGGGAGTGATGTGGTCGCGGTGTCTGGTGCGGGACAGTACACGAGCTGCAGAGTTCTGAATGACCTGCAGCGTGGAGGGAGGTGGCGGGAAGGCCGGCGAGGAGAGAGTTCCCATAGTCCAGCCTTGAGGTGACAAAGGCGTGAACCAGGGTTTCAGCGGCGTGAGGGGTGAGGTAGTGCCGTAATCTGGCGATATTCCGGAGGTGATGGAAGGCGGTGCCAGTTGTGGTGCGGATGTGAGGGAGAAAGGACAGCTCAGGGTCGAACAAAACGCCGAGGTTCCTGACTGGCTTTGAGAGGTGGAGAGTGCAGCCTTGGATGCTGATGGTGTCAGCGCCTGAGGTGCGGAGGCGCTGACGTGAGCCAATCAGGAGGGCCTCGGTTTTTCGCACGTTGAGCTGAAGAAAGTTGTCTCTCGTCCAGAGACGAGATGCTCAAAATGCATCACTTCACATTTCTCCACATTAAACTTCATCTGCCCCGTGTCTGCCCATTTTACCAGTCTGTCTATGTCCATTTCCAGTCTGCTACTATCCTCCTCACCATTTGCTACTTTTCCTAACTTAGTATCATCTGCAAACTTGGAAATTGTACTCCCTATACCCAAATCCAAGTCATTTATATAGATCGAAAAGAGCAGTGGTCCTGAGGGATACCACTGCACACTTCCCTCCAATCAGAAAAACAACCGTTCACCACCATACTCTGCTTTCTGTCTCCCAGCAAGTTCTGTATCCATGTTGTCCGTCCCTTTAATATCATGGCCTTCTGTTTTGCTTGCAAGTCTCTCATATGGCACTTTATGAAACTCCTTTTGAAAATCCATATAAACTACATCAACTGCACTACCTTCATCCCCCTCTCCGTTAGTTCATCAAAAAACTATCAGGTTTGTTAGACATGATTTGCCTTTAATAAATCCATGTTGGCTGTCCTTTATTAACCCATATTTTTCCAAGTGAAAATTTATTTTGTCCCGGATTATAGCCTCTAGAAGAGACAAGTGGAAGTTTACCCCATGTCTTCGGATGACAGAAGAGTCCCATAAACTGTCGTGGATTGAGTGACTAAATTATTATTTTTATTTATTTTTGAAGGGACTATTACCCCTGGAAAAACAATCCACCAATTGACTAACAACCAGATTTCTACTTACTTCTAGGTAAACAGATGTGTGTGAGGTAAGAAAATTTGCTCAACCTTTCGCCCTGCCCAGGAATCAAACCTCTTTTTTGCGAGGTGAGTGTTCTATAATAATAACAATAATCCTTGCATTTGATATAGCGCTTTTCACGTCGGGATGTCGTCCCAAAGCGCTTCACAGAACACACTGTAAAGTGAATGGACTGTATATTTGTGGGCGAACGCGGCAGCCAATTGCGCACAGCAATGTCCCACAAACAGTCGTAGATTGAAAATGACCAATTTATTATTGTTTTTGGTTTTGGAGGGATTATTATTAGGCTCTGTGTGGAGTAAGGAAACTTGCCCAAGGTTTGGCCCTCTGCCTGGAATTGAACTCAGGTCTCTCACTTGCAAAGCGAGTGCTCTAACCACTGAGCTGCAGGACTCCACAATTTCCCTGTGTATAATTATAGACAGATATAATTATATCTGTATAATTCTATAGAGAATTAGATGCAGGCTGGTGAGAGCCAAGGCTTGGGGATACAGCTGGAATATATAAGAACATAAGAATTTGCTGATGAAAGAAGACAACAACAACAACAAGATTCCATGGACCAAGGTCCATCCAGTTCACCTTCCACTATTTTGGCTGTCGCTTGACATGGCATGTCGCAAACTATAAATTGTATCCCGAGATATTATTTCCTAACAGAAATCTATCTAATTTGTTGTTGAAAGACTCAACATTTTCTGCTTCCACCATCTCCCTAGGGAGTCTGTTTCATACATTTACTATTTAATCTGCTAAAACTGTAATTTGACAATAGAAACTCTCAGATAGTAATCCTTGCATTTGATATAGTGCCTTCGGATGTCTCAAAGCACGTCACAGAATATACTGTTAAGTGAATTGACTGTATATTTTGTGGGTGGAACCCCAGCAGCCAATTTCACACAGCAGTTTCCCACAAACAATCATGGATTGAGTGACCACATTTTTTTATGTAATGGATAGTGAGAGTACTGGGGGCTCAGGTTGATTTCCTCTCCTTAAGCTTGGGACACTGAGGCCAAATACAGCCTGAACTGGTGCCCTGGTTCAGATATACGAGAGAGAGAGAGAGAGAAAGCTTCACTCCATCAGCGTGGACTGGATTGGGCCACAGGTCACAGAGGTGAGCAGACCCTGCACAAATCCTTTTTGCTCACTCTATATATAATCATTGAAGTCTGGCTTGATTGGTGTTGAGATGTGCCGTGGAATCTTAGTTAAGTCAGCAGACATGCCTGAGCAGGACGGCTCTTTGTTGGTTACCCTGACCCCAGCCCAGGAATGCAGACAGGAATCCCAGCCGCAGGTTCCCCGCAGATGTTTGTGCAAATTACTTTCTCATGTTGCAGCTCAGAACATGAGAGCTGGTGGCTGGTTTGGATTACCTGACGAACAAACTTCCCCAGAGTCTAAGACTGTTTCAGATCATTACAATAGAATCACAGGGACAGGAGTAGGCCATTCAGACCCTCGAGCCTGTTTCATCATTCTGTCAGATCATGGCTGATCTGTACATCAACTCCAATTACCCGCCCTTGCCCCATAAGCCTTGATACTCTGACCTAACCAATATCTATTCACCTCTGTCTTGAAAATATTAAAGGATCCAAAATCCATAGCCTTTTGGAGAAGAGAGTTCCAGATTTCTACTATCCTTTGGGTAAAAAACTGCCTCCTGATTTCACTCCTAAATGGCCTAGCTCTAATTTTATGATTATGTTTGATCTGTGGCTTGAGACGTCCTCCTGACGTGAAAGGCGCTATACAAATGTAATCTTGTTGTTGTTGTGGTGGGAAATCTTGAAATCTACTAAGATTGCACAGAATTAGAATTGTGGCGGGTGGAGGTATTCATAGCGAGTGTCTGAATTTGGAAGCTGTTATTCCACTGCTCCCAAAAAGAAATTAAAAAATTTGATTAAAAAATCAAAATTAAAAATAATAATAATAATCCTTGCATTTGATATAGCGCCTTATCACAACAGCCTCTTGCGCTTACATAGCGCCCTCCACACAGGGAGATGTCGATCACATCATTGAGGCATCTCAAAGCGCTTCACAGGATATCCTGTCAAATGGAGTGACTGTATTTTGTGCGCGAAATGTGCAAAATTAAAAGAAAACGAAGAATATCCTGCAGTTCTGCTTGATCTTCAGTTTGAAGATAATAATAATAATCCTTTCGTTTTTAATATAAGAGTCATGATAATCCTTGCAATTTGATATAGCGTCTTATCACTTCTTCGAGTCACCTGAAAGCGCTTCACAGAATATACTTTAAAGTGAATTGACTATACTTTATGGGTGAAATGCGGCAACTATTAGGGCACAGCAGGTCCCACAAACAGTGGTGGATTGAAGCGACCAATTTATTATTTATTTATTTATTTTGAAGGAATTATTACCCCTGGAAAAGCAATCCACCAATCGACTAACAACCGGGTTCCTCCTTACTGCTCGGTAAACAGAGCGGTGTGGAGTAAGGAAACTTGCCCAACATTTCACTCTGCCGGGAATTGAACCCAGGTCACTCGCTTGCGAGGCAAGTGCTCTAACCACTGAGCTACCATATATATAGCGCCTTATCACATCTTTAAGGCATCTCAAAGCGCTTCACAGATTATATTGTAAAGTGAATTGAATATATATGTTGTGGGCGACATATATAAAGATGATTGGGTCTCACAGGCTGAAAATAAGTCGAATTTTTGAGCCTCACCACACGATCTCCAAGTGTCCGGTGGAGCCCAGCGAGGACCAGGTGATGGAGTGAGGAGGTTTGTTGGATCAATGTGGGGTCAGCTCTGCCAGAGGTAAAGGGTGGAGCTGGGGAGTCCAGCAAGTGGAGCACTGGAGAAATCTCTCCTGGAGGTGAGGGAATGGTGGATGATGAGTTTCAACAACAACCACAACAACTTGCATTTGTATAGAGCTCCTCACGCAGAATAGGGTCCCAGATCTGAGAGACAGTGCTGGAGCACAGTGCAGGGGATGAGGAGGGGTTTCTGCAATGATGGACTGGGGGAAGAGTGAGGTGGGGGCAGAGACATCTCTCAAAATGTCTTGCCCTCTGACTAGGGTGACCACATACGTCCCTGATTTCCAGGGACAGTCCCTGGATGAGGTGTTGTGTCTCTGGGGCCAAATTAGCCCTTCTTGAGTTGAGCCACAAACCTGAGCAAGAGTAATAACATTCTGAAACAGAGACACTCATCATTTACAAGAATGATGCCAGGGATGAGGGATCACAATTATGTGGAGAGACTAGAGAGCCTGGGATTGTTCTCCTTAGAGCAGAGAAGGTTGAGGAGAGATTTAAAGAGGAATTCAAAATTATGGTGGGTTTGATAGAGTAGATAGGGAGAAACTGTTTCCTCGGTTGGGTGAGTCAGTAACCAGAGGACACAGATTTAAGATAATTGGCATAAGAACCAGAGAGAAGATGTGGAGAATTTTTTTAACCAGCAAGTTGTTATGGTATGGAATGCACTGCCTGAAAGGGTGGTGGAAGCAGTTCAATAATAGCTTTCAAAAGGGAATTGGATATGTACTTAAAAAGGAAAATGTTGCAGGGCTGTGGAGTAACAGCAGGAGAGTGGGATTGGTTGGATAGCTCTTTCAAAAAGTGGGCTCCTTCTATGCTGTAGGATTCTATGATTCTATGATGAGTGAAACATAGTCATTAATCCAACAGGCTTCTCCAGTACCTGCCAGCATCAGGGATAGTAGTGAGGGCAATGGTTTAATATATACGTGTTCCCCGGATTTGGTTCATAAAATATGCTCACCCTGCCTCCAGCTAACTTTACAAAACTTCAATAATAACCCTTACATTTGATAAAGCACCTTATCATGTCGTCAAGACGTCTGAAAGCACTTCGCAGAATATACTGTGGAGTCCTGTAGCTCAGTGGTTAGAGCACTCGCTTTGCAAGTGAGAGACCTGAGTTCAATTCCAGGCAGAGGGCGAAACCTCGGGCAAGTTTCCTTACTCCACACAGAGCCTAATAATAATCCCTCCAAAACCAAAAACAATAATAAATTGGTCATTTTCAATCTACGACTGTTTGTGGGACATTGCTGTGCGCAATTGGCTGCCGCGTTCGCCCACAAATATACAGTCAATTCACTTTACAGTGTGTTCTGTGAAGCGCTTTGGGACGTCCTCCCGACGGGAAAAGCGCTATATCAAATGCAAGGATTATTATTATTATTATTATTACTGTGAAGTGTGACTTATGTTTTTTTGTGGGCGAAATGCGGCAGCCAAGTCCCCACAGCAATGTCCCACAAACTGTGGTGGATTGAGTGACCAAATCATTTTTTTTTTTGAAGGGATTATTAGCCCCGAAAAAGCGATCCATTGATCGACTAACAACCGGGTTCCTACTCACCGCTGGGGAACAGAGACGCGCGCAGTACGGAAACTTGCCTGAGATTTCTCTCTGCCGGGGAATCGAACCCGGGTCCACTCGCTTGCGGGGCGAGTGCTCTAACCACTACACGTCAGACTTTCCCAGACCAGGACCTGCTTTCCCTCCGCCAGACATTTATTCCGATCCATTTTAGAAGCCATTTTATTTAATTTGATATGATCATTTGTTTATCCAATCGCCTGCCTTTCCTGCCAGTCCGGATGTGGGTGAGTTCAGCCGCTGTCTGTCACACAGGGCCTTCCTGGGTTAGGGTTAGAGAGAGAAAACTACTGTTAGCAAACCAGGAAGTAAGTGGTGGTGAGATGTTTTTCAGGGGGGATTAAGATCGCAGCTTGAAACCCCCCCCCACACCCCCCACCCCCACCCCCACAGCCTCTCCTGTCTGTCTGTGCTCAACCTTTCCGCTTCCTGTAACAGGGCTGGAAACTTGCCGGGGATACCGGGATCGTAGTCGGGGAGACAGCGGCTCAGACAGACAGACAGACAGACAGTGAGAGAGAGTCTCGGGGAGAGAGAGAGAGAGAGAGACGACATTGTTGCCGGAAACGCTGTCAGTCGATACTTTGTGGCCTGAGCCCAGTGCAGTGGATACATTGTTGCCGCCTTTGCCCCAAGTGGTCACTGCCGCTGGAATCTTGGGTCCCGGTTGGATACAGTGTTGCCGTTGATACATTGTTGCGGTCGATACATTGTTGCCGTCGGTACAGCGTTACCTGTCGCCTCTCCGCCGATACGGTGTTACCTGTCGCCTCTCCGCCGGTACAACGTTACCTGTCGCCCCTCCGCCGATACGGTGTTACCTGTCGCCCCTCCGCCGGTACGGTGTTACCTGTCGCCCCTCCGCCGGTACGGTGTTACCTGTCGCCTCTCCGCCGGTACGGTGTTACCTGTCGCCTCTCCGCCGATACGGTGTTACCTGTCGCCTCTCCGCCGGTACAGCGTTACCTGTCGCCCCTCCGCCGGTGCGGTGCCGCGGGGACTGTGATGGCGAGTTGCAGAGCTCCCCAGTCCGGGGATGATTTGCCTCCGGACGGATCGTGCGATGTGTGCGAACCCGACGAGGCTCGAACCGCTCTCAAGGTGTGCGACACCTGCGCTCTGTCCTTCTGTCAACTCCACGCCGAGGAGCACGACGCCAAACCGTCCAGCAGCCAACACGGCCTCCGGGACTTCAGGGCGGCCGAGGCGGGTCCCGCTGGTGCGGTGACCCCCAGGTCCCGGGGGGAGGGAGAGGAGGGGGTCCCGGGCAACCAGCAACAGGAGGGGCCCCACTCCGGCTCCGGCTCCCAACAGGACGAGGAGGAAGAGAAGAAAGGGGAGAGGAAGAAATGCCCAGAGCACAATCAGGAGATCACGTTGTACTGCAAAGACGATGAGAAGATTATCTGTGTGCTGTGCGCTGTGGGGCCACACCGGCAGCATGAGCTCATCACCTTAGACGAAGCCTATGTGGCTTTCAAAGTAAGTTCAGGGGCATCTGCGGAGTCCTGTTAGGGCAGTGAGTGGTTAGCGCACTCGCCTCACGGGTGCGAGGACCTGGATTTGATTCCCGGGCAGGGTGAAACCTTGGGCAAGTCCACCCGGCAGTACGTAGGAACCCGGCTGTTAGTCGATTGGCGGATCGCTTTTCCGGGGGTAATAGTCCTTTCAAGAAAATGTAAATGAGAATAATTCGGTCGCTCAGTCCGTGACTTGTTTGTGAGACGCAGCGGCGTGCAATTAGCTGCCGCGTTTCACCCTCAAAATACGCAGTCATCGCACTTTATTCTGTGAAGCATTTTGAGACGGCTCGAAGATGTGATCGGCCGCTATATCAAACGCAAGGATTATTATTAGTATCTCGTGGCAGACAGTGACAATTCCCTGGCTTCCTGAACACAACACATCAACACACAGGCCTCACTCATCGCACACCCCAGACCGCGTCTTAACTGAGATCTCAACCGATCTGAGTTTAACACAGTCTACAAGGAAAGTAAAGGGAACTTGTATCACCACACCTGCTCTAATCATCTGATGTGTTGATCCAAATAAAGTGGTTTCCTTAAACTGTACTCTATAAACTTCACCCATCAAACCTCACCCCTTAGACTCCATTCCTGCCCATACTGTAGAGTGACAGTCTGAGATCAGTGGTCAGTTAGAGCCCCTCAGTAATAACAATAATAATAATAATCCTTACATTTGATATAGTGCCTTATCACATCTTTGAGATGTCTCAAAGCGCTTCACAGGATATACTGTAAAGTGAATTGAAATGTGCAGCGGAGGCCCACAAACAGTCATTACTTTTAATTTTTTTGAAGGGATTATTACTCCCGGAAAAGCAATCCACCAATTGACTAACTACTTGGTTCCTTCCTACTGTTTGATAAACAGAAGCGTGTGGAGTAAGGAAACTTGTCTAAGGTTTCTCCCTGCTCGGGAATCGAACCCAGGTCCTCTCGCTTGTGAGCTGAGTGCTCTAACCACTAAGCTACAGAACTCCAGTAACTCACAGCTTTGGACCCACTGATACTCCTCCCCTATACCATCACTGTGTGATTTAGAAACCCATTGCCAATCTCAAGCCCATTTCAAGCCCAGCTCCTGGCACTATGTGACCGTCTGCCTATCACACGTGTCTCCCACACACACGGACGTGAGGCAGAATCTGACCACCCTGGCTATCATATATGTCACACACATGACACAGAATGTGATCATTCTCCCTATTACATGTGTAACACACACACATGTGTGTGATGCATGTGTGTGGCAGGATATGACAGCTCTGCCTATCACACCGCAGAATTCAGACAATATCATTCTATTAGCTGTCTTTCAGCCAATGTTCTCCTCTCCTGAGGTGCTGTCTCCATAACCTCTCCACCACTGCCCACCCCGGGGCAATCAGTCACCCTGAGCCCTGGCAGTGAACGTTGGCAGATTATTTCACTGTGTGTGTGGGGGTGGAGTTTACACCCCCACTGTCCTCACCTGATCACACCCGGACACGTCATACCCAAAGTGTAACCTTTCACCTCTCTTGCAGAACCGACCCCCTGTTGACATGAAGTCTGCCATGACGGGGATGGTGGATCGCCTGCGGGCAAAGAGTCAGGATCCTCACGTAAGTTACCCCCCCCCACCTCGCATTCCCCTCCCCCACACATTCCCCTTCCCCTCACCTTTCCCCCTCGCATTCCCCTCCCCTTCACATTCCCCTCCCCCTCACCTTTCCCCCTCGCATTCCCCTCCCCCTCACATTCCTCCCCCCTCACCACAGGCTCACATTCCTCAACCCTCACACCCATACGGGTTATAGACAGAGTAAAGCTCTCTCTCCACGCCGTTTGTCCACACTTCCAGGTCAGTGAGAGGCCTGGAGAGCTCAGCAGTGAGCTGGGTGTCAGTGTGACTGGGCTGTGTGTTGGCTGAGTGAGTGGCTGATTTCAGCAAGTGTAACACGACTTTCAATTAAGCTTGTCATCCGCTACTGACAGCCTGACAGCCTGACTGCCTCCCCTCTCCCCAGAGAAAGCTATTAGCATATTAGCCATTCTGCAATGGCTTAAACACATCTCCTGTGCACAGAGAGTTAGAAGTGGATCCCACCCTCACTCCACCACAACAACAATATTGGCAAGTTTCGTTACGCCACACATTTCTGTTTACCTCGCAATAAGTAGGAACCCGGTTGTTAGTCGATTGGCGGATCACTGTTCCAGGGGGAATAATCCTTTTCTAAAAAAAATGTTATCACTCAATCCACCGCTGTTTGTGGGACACTGCTGTGTGCAATTGGCTTCCATGTTTCACCCACAAATATATACATTCACTTCACTTTGCAGTATTTTGGTGAAGCGCTTTGAGACGTCTCGAATACGTGATAAGGCGCTATATCAAATGCAAGGATTATTATTATTGTTGTTGTGAGTGATCCCAGCCTCTGGGGAGGATGTATAGCCTGCGGTGACTGTGACACTGCTTCCCATTGTTTCCCAATGATCCCGTCACTGAGCCGAGCTCCGCACCGGGAATCACAAGCGGCAGCCTCGGGCAGGACATGTCACAGGGTATTAACATCAGCTCATTGTGTGGGGTCATTGAAAGCTCCTCAGTTATAAGGCGCTATATCAAACGCAGGGATTATTATTTATTATTATGTTGGTGACAGGTTGTGTTGGTGATGACTGTGGCTGTGCTAGTGATAGGTTGGGTTGTGTAGTGACTGGCTGCTGTTCTCTGACAGGTGACACAGGAAGAGATGATTGAGTGTGTCCAGCAGGAGTTTGCTAAGATCAGGCAATTGCTGTGGGAGGAGGAGAGGAAAGCACTGCACATGGTGGACCTGCAGGAGGCGGTGGCCACGGCACACGTAGCCGAGCTAATTGCAGACATCAACGTGTCCATGGGCAAACTGACCGAAGAGATGGAGGAGATCACCAACCAGCTCAACACCTTCAACCAGCTGGCGCTGCTCAAGCCACAAGTCATCGGCCAGGTGAGGGTGAGGGGGCAGCAGATGAAGTGGGCTGAGGGGGAGGCAAGGGGTGGAGCTGATGGGGAGGAGAGGGGGGATTAGGCAAGGGAGGGGACAGGTAGGTTAGGGGGTGCAGGCAAGGGGGAGGTCAGGTGGAGAAATTAGATTGTAAAATACAGTAAACTGATAACTCGTTGCTCCAAGGGAAACGGGCCTCAGTAGTGACAAGTTATCAGGAGTGTGGGCGAGTTAGGCATGCACATAAATACCTAAATAAATGTGGCTGGGATATTGACAACAATGATGACTTAAGTGGTAGTGACCAGTTAAGTCAGGATCGGGTTATCGGAAATTTATTGTACCCAGAATGTGTCTTGACAAACTATATGTGTGTGTCTCTCTCCCTCTCTCTTTGACTCTCTGTCTCTTTGATACTCTCTCTTTCCCTGTCTCTCTCTCCCCATCTCCCTCCGACTCTCTCTTTTGTCTCTCTCTCTCCCTCTCTCCCTCCCCCTCTCTCACTTTTTTTCTCTCTCTCCTCCCCTCTCTCTCTGACTCTCTCTCCAGCACCTTGGGATGTTCTTCTGATGTGAAAGGTGCTGTACAAATGTTGTTGTTGTTGACTCTTTCCCTCTCTCTCTCTCTTTCTCTCTGACTCTCTCTCTCTCTCTTTGCAGGATGGGGAAGCCAAACCCAGGTATGGAGTTTCTGTTTGTAGGCTGACTTTGGCTGCAGTACGACCTCCCAATAACTGGGACCCTTTCTCACTCGGGAATTCTGTTCCCACAAGATCTGATTCCTGTCCTCTTGGAAACTATTGGGATTCGGTATAAAGGAATCACATGAAGACATCTGAGTATATCTGAAGCCCCAACAACAACAACAACTTGCACTTATATACCAGTTCTGACAAAGGGTTGTGGATTTCAAACATTGACTCACTTTCTCCATAGACGCTGCTTGACCTGCTGAGTTTTCCCAGCTCTCTCTATTTTTGTTGCACTTATATAGAGCCCTGCATGCAGAGTAACGTTTCAGAGCGCTTTGCAAGGTTTATAATAATTATAATAATAATAATAATGCCTGCAAAGCGCTCTGAGACTCTACCCTGCATGGAGGGCGCTATATAAGTGCAATTTGTTGTTGTTGCATTTGATATAGTGCTTTATCCCATCCTCGAGATGTTTCAAAAGCATCACCGAATATACTGTTGAGTAAATTGACCGATAATTTTGTGAGCAAAACACGGCAGCCAATTGCGCAGAGCAGTGTCCCACAAACAGTTGTGGATTGAGTGACCAAATTATTACTTTGAAGGGATTATTACCCCTGGAAAAGCGATCCGCCAATCGACTAACAACTTGGGTTCCTATTTACTGCTAGATAAACAGAGGCGTGTGGAGTAAGGAAACTTGCCTAAGGTTTCACCCCCATATCCCAAATGTGACCTTTACGATGATCCATACGATTTGAGAATAACATCTCTCAGTTAGGAGTGATTTTTTTTGGGTGTCTGGCACACACGGAAACCCATCACCGTTGCTTAAGAGTAGCCAAACCAAGCCGAGAATTCCATGCATCTCACCTACACATGGAAATCCCAGAGGTAGATTGTTGGAATGGAATGCACACACTCTCTCGCTGCTTAAACAAATTTGAAGGGGTAATACTATTCGGTGCAAGTTGGCAAGAACCAAGGCTTGGTGGCAGAGTGTGTGTTGGGGTAACCACTGGAGTCTAACCAGCTAAAACCACATAGCTTGCCATTGATCAGAAGTGCCCTCCACCCTTCACAGTCCACTTTCCAATCTCCTTCTCACCCTTTGCGCCCCCCCAACCTCACACAGGGCGGGGTCTGATACACCAATGTTAAGCTGAGCATATATGGCGGGGAAGGTGGAGGAGTGACCTTGTTAAGGGGGTAACCTTGTTAATAAAGGATGGAATAAAAACAGTAGAGAGGAAGGGTTTCAAATCAGATAACCAGGATATAGGGACGGTATGGGTAGAATTACGAAATAACAAGGGGCAGCAAACATTAGTGGGAGTAGTTTATAGACCCCCAAACAGTGATCACAGCATAGCGCAGGGTATTAATCAAGAAATTAGAGGAGCGTGTAGCAAAGGTAATACAGTAATAGTGGGTGATTTCAATCTTCATATAGATTGGGAAAACCAAATCGGCAAAAGTAGGGTAGAGGAGTTTATAGAGTGTATGAGAGATAGCTTTCTGGAACAGTACACTGAGGAACGAACGAGGGGACAGGCCATCCTAGACCTTGTATAACGAAACAGGGCTAGTCGGTAATATAGATATTAAGGCTCCTCTAAGGCAGAGTGATCATAACATGATAGAAGTTAGTATTAAGTTAGAGAGTGATGTAGTCAAATCCGAAGCAAGGGTCTTAAATTGAAATAAAGCTAACTTTGTAGGTATGAGGGAAGAATTAGCTAAAATAGACTGGGGAATTAGATTAATGGATATGACAATAGACCAACAATGGCAAATGTTTAAAGATGTAGTGCATAATTCTCAGTGGTCACATATTCCCTTGAGGAATAAGAATACCACAGGGAAAGCAGTTCATCCGTGGCTAACTAGAGCAGTTAGAGAAAATATAAAACTAAAAAAAAGGCCTATAAAACTGCCAAAAAGAGTAGCAAACCTGAGGACTGGGAGTGTTTTAGGGACCAACAAAGAAAAACCAAAAAGCTCATTAAGAGAGAGAAAATAGATTATGAGGGCAAGCTGCTAGGAACATTAAGACAGATTGTAAGAGTTTTTATAAATGCATTAAGAGGAATAGGCTAGCAAAAGTAAATGTGGGTCCATTACAGGCAGAGACAGGAGGAATTAACAACAACAACAACAAGATTCCATTTATTGAGCGACTTTCACGTCGGGAGGACGTCCCAAGGCGCTGTACAGTTGGGTCAGGACCCGAGCATTGGAGAAATGGTCAGGGTGAGGGGAGGGAAGGGAGGGAGCGAGGAGGGGGTAGAGAGTCGAGAAGGGAGCTGAAGGCACGGTCAAAGAAAAAGGTCTTGAGACCGGCCTTGAAGGAGGAAAGGGAGGAAGCGGCGAAGGCACTGGGGATAGAGTTCCAGAGACTCAGGGCTGAGAGGCTGAAGGCCCGGCCACCGATGGTAGGGCGGTTGGGGCGGGGGATGTGCAGCAGACCGGAGCCAGAGGAACGGAGGGTACGGGCGGGTAGGTAGGGGGATAGTAGGTCAGAGAGGTAGGAGGGAGCAAGGCCGTGAGCCTTGTAGGTGAGGGTGAGGATCTTGAATTCGAATTTGAATTGTGTCTGATCTTCCAAAATTCTTTGGATTCTGGAACGGTTCCCGTTGATTGGAAGATGGCAAACGTCACATCACTATTTACGAGGGGTGGGAGAGAAAAGATGGGGAACTATAGACCAGTTAGTCTGACATCAGTGGTAGGAAAATTAAGGATATGGTAGTGGGATACTTAGAGGATCACAATATGATTAGACAGAGTCAACATGGCTTTACAAAACGGAAGTCATGCTTAACAAATCTTTTAGATTTTTTTGAGGACATATCAAGTAGATTAGATCGGGGGGAATCAGTGGATGTAGTGTATTTCAATTTCCAAAAGGCATTCGATAAGGAGCCGCATAAAAGGTTGATCCACAAGATTAGGGCCCATGGAATTAAGGGGAATATATTAGCATGGATTGAAGGATGGCTAACGGGAAGAAAACAAAGAGTAGGGATAAATGGGTCCTTATCAAATTGGTGGGATGTGACTAGTGGAGTGCCACAAGGATCAGTGCCTGGGCCTCAACTATTTACCATCTACATCAACGATCTGGATGAGGACATCGAATTTAATATATCCAAATTCGCAGATGACACTAAACTAGGAGGGAGAGTAAACACCGAGGATGACATTAAAAAAATGCAACGAGATATAGATAGGCAGGTGAGTGGGCAAATAGGTGGCAGGTGAAGTATAATGTAGGGAAGTGTGAAGTCATCTATCTAGGAAGCAAAAACCGTAGAGCAGATTATTTTTTAGGAAGGGAGAGACAAGATAGTGTCAGCGTTCAGAGTGACTTGGGTGTCCTTGTACACCAGTTACAAAAAGTTAGTTTGCAGGTACACAAGCAATTAGGAAGGCTAATGGTATGTTGGCATTTGTTACAAAAGGGTTAGAATATAAGAGTAGTGAAGTCTTACTGCAACTGTATAGGGCCCTGAGACCGCACCAAGAGTATTGTGTGCAGTTTTGGTCTCCTTATTTATAAAGGATGTACTCGCCCTCGAGGGGGTACAACGTAGATTCACTGGGTTGGTACCGGGAATGAGGGGGATCAGTTATGAGGATAGGTTGAGCAATTTAGGGGTATATTCTCTAGAATATAGAAGAATGAGAGGTGATCTTACAGAAACCTATAAGATTATTAAGGAGCCCGACAGAATAGACAGTGGGAGACTTTTTCCACTGGTTGGAGAAACTATAACCAGGAGTTACAGTCTTAAAATTCGGGGTAAGCCCTTTCGCACTGAGTTGAGGAAAAACTTCTTCACTCAGAGGGTAGTGACTTTATGGAATTCTCTACCCCAAAGGAACATATTCAAGACTGAGATTGATAGATTTCTTGTGGATAAAGGGATTAAGGGATATGGGGATAAGGCGGGAGGTGGAGTTAGAATAGATCAGCTATGATCTTATTGAATGGCGGGGCACAGGCTCGAGAGGCCGAATGGCCTACTCCTGCTCCTAATTCTTATGTGACTGGGAATGGACAGCCACCACATGGCACGTTAATAATTCACCAAACCACACCGAATGGCTCTGTCAGCGTCCCATCCTGGTGGCTCTGAGTGGGAGCTGTGCTCACAGCTGTAACATTAGCATCGCATGGCGATGAATAATTGAGGCTCTGAAACTCCTCATGTCCCCAGCAACACATTCAATCTATTAACCATGTTGAGGAGCTCTCCACCCCCCCACCACACACATACCACACTTAACTGGGGCCGTGGGTCAGTCACTCACAAGAACTACATCGAGTCCTGTAGCTCAGTGGTTAGAGCTCTCACCTCGCAAGCGAGAGGACCTTGGTTCAATTCCCGGGCAGGGCGAAACTTTGGACACGTTTCCTTACTCACATACCTCTGTTTACCTGGCAGTAAGTAGGACTCCGGTTGTTAGTCGATTGGCAGATCGCTTTCCCGAAGGTAATAATCCCTTCAAAACAAAAACAAAAATTTGGTCGATCAATCCATGACTGTTTGTGGAACGCTGCTGTGCACAATTGGCTGCCGGGTTTTGCCCACAAAATATACAGTCAATTCACTTTACAGTATATTCTGTGAAGCGCTTTGAGATGTCTCGAAGATGTGATAAGACACTAAATCAGTTGCAAGGATTATTAAGGATTATTATGTTAGCTGCACAGAGACAGATTGAGTGTTGGACACCCGGGAGCCATCTCCACATTAAGACAGGATAAACAGGCCTCATCTCATACCCTCCTGTTCAATCAAATTTCTCGTGTATAATTCCCTGTGACTGGGGCTGAGCTCCCAGCCTCTCAGCAGCTCCTGTGTGCAGTTTCTCTGGTTGCTCGCAGATGCCCTGTGGCCTTGCGCTTTGCGGAGAATCCTGGTTCATTAGCGTTTCACAATCTAAACCCAAATGGGCAGCCTTGTCTGCCTGTTGCCATGAGAACCTCAGGCCTGAGCATCCCTGCTGATGGGTAAACAGCTCCCAATGTAGCCGCTGTTGAAATAGAAACACAGGAAACAACGCTTGGTCTCTGTTTCCTCCCCGTGGTTAAAGGGGCTGAGAGTCAGCACTCAAACACACAACACATTGCCAACATCCTTACACTGCACATACAGCCCACTAACCCAGATACCTAGCAGTTAGTAGAAACCCCGTTGTTAGTTGATTGACAGATCACTTTCTTGGGGTAATAATCCCTTCAAATTAAATAAAGAATAAAAAATATTTAATAATTTAGTCACTCAATCCACGACTGTTTGTGGCTGCCACGTTTCATTCACAAAGTGCACGGTCAATTCACTTTACAGTATATTCTATGAAGCTCTTTGAATCTCTCGAAGATGTGATAATGCGCTATATCAAACGCAAGGATTATCATTATTATTACCTCCCTCACGTGTGTGTGTGTGTGCGTGTGTGTGTGGGTGCGTGTGTGTGTGTATGTGGGTGTGTGAGGATGCATCGCTCCAGGGAGAGAGAGCGCGTTCCATTCCAACAATATATCTCTGGGATTTCCATGTGGAGGTGAGGTGCGTGGAATTCTCAGTTTGGTTTGGAGACTCTTCAGCACGGTGATGAGTTGCCGTGTGTGTCACACACCCGCCTGTCCAAAGAAAAAGTAGCGCACGGACAAGCGGAGTTTGCACTGAATACCGTGCTCTGCTCACACTCGGTGGAGCTGTGTCCGACATGTGTAAATGTATTACACAGAACCTCTCTGCCGCTGCCTGTGGCTGGGCTGTGATTAGCCTGGCAGAGGGAAGGCCAGGGAAGTGCGCGAGACAGACAGCTGCATTTACATGTTAAACACACACTTCCTAACCACCTGTCAATCTCGTGTCACGTTGATAGCACTGCTCTCTCTGGGTCAGAAGCTTGGGCTCAAACCGCACGTTGGGGATTTGGTTTACTTTGGCTGCATCATAGGCAGTGGTCACTGGGTACACCCCACCCCCCCACCCTTGTCTCCCCCACCCCCGTCCCCCTTCTCGGTGTTATTTTGGCTTAAGGTGACACATAATTGTAGGAAATATTTCGGCCCTGATTTGGAAAGTGTTTCTCCGGATGCGGAAACAAACGGCTTCAGAACGAAACATCTTCCCCAATTCTGCCCGATCTTAAACCTCACAGCAGCCTCAAAGGCTGGGACTGAATGGAATTTGGGGCCTCTGATCGCTGCTTAGCGGAGGCCGGGGTGGGTATCAGATAAGAATAAGAATAATCCTTGCATTTGATATAGCGCCTTATCACGTCTTCGATTTTAAAGCGCTTCACAGGATATACTGTAAAGTGAATTGATTGTGTGTTTTGTGGGCAAACTGAGGACAGGGTGTAGCACCTCCCACTCCCGCCACCACCCACCCAACCGCTCACAGTCTGCCAGCACCGAGTGCAGCTGACAATCTTCAGCTGTGTGTGAGCTGTGAGTGTGAGCTGTGTGATCGCACTTGGCACTCGTTGAGCAGCTACTGTCCCACTTAACAACCAATTCTCGCTCCTTAAAGGGGCAGCAACAACTCCTCGGTGACGGTGTGGACAGACTGGCCTCGCTGTGTGTTCATAAATAATATTTCTTGCATTTAATATAGCACCTTATCAAGTCATTGAGATGTTTCAAGGCGCTTCACAGAATATACTGTAAACTAGATTGACTGTATATTTTGTGGGCAGCCAATTGCTCACAGCAGTATCCACAAACAGTCGTGGATTTATTTGAAGGGATTATCATCCCCGTAAAGTGATCCGCCAATCGACTAACAACCAGGTTCCTACTTACTGCTGGGTAAACAGAGGCGTGTGTGTGGAGTATGGAAACTAAGGCGAGTAAGGAAAGTAAGGAGACTCTCTTGTCTCTGCCTAAGGTTTTGCCCTCCCTCCTCAGTGATCGAACCCGGATCCTCTCGCCTGTGACGAAAGCGCTCTTAACCACTAAGCTACGCGACACTCCATGACGTGTGTTGGGTTAATTAACCTGCTGTCCTCTCCCCACAGGGGTAACGTACACCGAGATGGGCCCCCTCATCCAGGGAGGGGCGGAGGGTCCGCTGGGCACCCCAGTGCCACCGGGCCATGAAGAAGAGGCTGGCGTGTGGGTCAGGTGAGCGAGGGGAGGGGTCTCCAGGGGACTGAGTGAGTGCACGCAGAGTGGGGGAGGGGGGAATCCGTTCGGTTCATTGTGGGGGTGTATCACTACCTGGAGAGTATGTGTGTGGGGGTGGAGGGGCGGGGGCAGGATGGGGAATCAATACCTGGGGAGTGTGTATGTGGGGGGGTGGGCAGCAGTACCCAGGGAGTGCGTGGGGTGGGGGAATGTTTGGGGGAGCGGTCAGTCCGAGGGCGATGGCGTGTTTCCTTCTCACCCAAACGTCTCACTCCCACTCTGTATCTCCGCAGGGATTTCTGAATTGGCTGCTTTTCCCATCTTCCTGGAAGATGTCAAGTGCGTGTTTAAGCCTCGAAACCCGGAAATTCCTGAACGCTGATCACTGGTCTCCTCTCAGTTTCAGGTGGGGAGGGTGGGGGTGGGGGGGGGGTTGGGTGAAAGATTGACAACTCAGGTCCTAGGACATTCCTGATCTTGCTATTTATCTGCTCATTAATTATAGTTATTTAGTTTTTTAAATCTCGCTCCACGGCATTCCATGCCTGTCTATCGCGTGCAGATGGGTTGGTGTGTCTGCCCTGAATAAAGCCTCCACACCAACCCCACTCCTCCAGGCTCCTCAGACCCCCTCACCGACCCCCCCAGACCCTTCTCCACCCCTCGACCCCTCCCCCTCCATTTCCCCCAGACCCCTGCCCCCCCCCCCCCCCAAGACGCCTCTCCCTCCGCCCCCAGACACCTCCACCTCCAGATCCCTCGGCCCTCCCCAGATTCCCCCGCCCAGACCCCTCCCCAGACCCCTTGCCACTCACAGCAGCGACCTTTACTGTTCACCAACCAGCCGATTCAGTCTTGCCACGTTGCAGCACCCACCAGGCACATACAGCCTGTGATACACTTTCAGATCAGTGTGGTGTTTGGTCAGCGTGGTATCTGACACAACAACAACAAATTGCATTGACGTCCTGTAGCGCCTTTCAAGTGGGAGGACGGCCCAAGGCGCTGGGGTGCATGGAAGCCAATTACCATGCTTAACAACCAGACAGAGAGTTTCACATATAAGTGTGACCCACACATGGGGAAATCCTGTGTGTGGAATGGACTTGCACTCTCTCCCTGCACCCAGCTCACCTCACCCCAGGGAGTATTAGGCTCAGGTTGATGAGAGCCAAAGCTTGCGATGGTCTGGGGATGAAGTCTGGAGTCTATAGGAGTATCTGTGGTGCGGTCTCTGGGGTGGTGTGGTGGGTGGGTGTGGTGTTGGTGCATGTGTGGGGGAGGGGTGTGTGGGTCTCTTGGGGGATTGGGTGAGGGCGGAGTGTGTGGGAGGGTCTCTTGGGGTGGGGGTTGGGGGGGTGTTTGTGAGTGGGGGAAAGGGTCTCTTGGGGGGTTTGGGTAGGGGAAGGTCTCTTGGGGGGAGGGGTGTTTGGGGGAGGGTTTCTTTATAGGGGGGTGTGGGGGAGGGGTTCTTGGGGAGGGCTGTGTGGGGGTGGGATTCTTCGGGGAGGGTTGTGCGGGGAGGGGCTCTTGAGGGAGGGGTGTGTTGGGGAGGGGTTCTTGGAAGGGTTTGGGGTTGTGAAACCTGTTGTCTCTGGCAATGATGAACGATGTTGCTTCTTGTAGGGGAAAAAAAGCATTAAACCTCTTGGTTCCTCATTGTGGTAACTCCCACACGGAGACAATGACTGTAACAGAAGGTGGGGGAGGTGGTGGGGTCGGGGGGAGGAGGGAGGGAGCAGGGGCGAGAGCGAGAGGGGAGTGGGGGCTGACAAGACATACTTTACTGAGGAACTTGTTCACACCGTTTTATCACCCCCGCTCCTCATACAGTGTGTGCTGAGATGCGATGTGTTGCATTGTGTTGCCTGGAGCCCTGTTGGAACTTATTTTAATTAATCCTCACTCTATTTTTAAAATTCCTTTGACTCCACTGCCTGTCTGTGTGCTTTATTTGTGTGGTGGCGCTCAGCGAGATAAGCGCTGTCAGGAATATACAAACATGGCTTTAATGCCATTCGGTAGCGGAGGCGAACAAAATGGAAATTTCGCTGAATTGAATTTCAGGGATTAATTCTTCCTACGTCGCTGCTTTACTGCCTGTGAATCACTCGGTGTCCAGATAACAAATAATAATAGTAATCCTTGCAATTGATATAGCACCGAAAACATAGTTGAAGAGGAGGGTCTTGAGATGGGTCTTGAAGGAGGCATGGGAGGGGGTGAGATGGAGGGACTGCAGGATGGAGTTCCAGAGGGTGGAGCAGAGTGGCAGATGGCACAGCCACCAATGGTGGGGTTTTCGAGGCGGGGGATGTGAAGCAGGCCGGAGCCCGCTGAGCAGAGGGATGGAGCAGTTTGGTATGGTGTTAGCAGGTCACAGAGGTAGTGGGGAGCAAGGCCACGGAGGGCTTTGAAAGTAAGGACCAGGATCTTGAACTATATCTTCTGAGTGATGGGAAGCCAGTAGAGGCGGACGAGGATGGGGTTGATAGGGTCACAAAGCCTGGTGCAGGAGAGGACATGAGCTGCAGAGTACTGGATAATCTGCAGCCTATGCACAAAGGAGTTAGAGAGACCGACTAGGAAGGAGTTTGCATAGTCAAGCCATGAGGTTATGAATGCATGTATGCGGGTTTCGGCGGCCTACGGTCTGAGACAGTGTTTTGCGCCGGACGACATTGTGCAAGGGGGTGACAGAGTGGGTCATGGCATGGATATGGGGTAGAAAGGATAGTTGAGGGTCAATCAAGACACCTTGGTTCTGGACTGGCTCAGTAAGGTGGAGTGTGCATCCTTGGATGGTGATGCTGTTAGGCCTGAGGTGTGGAGGCGCTGACGGGAGCCAATCAGGAGAACCTCGGTTTTGTTGACTTTCAACTAAAGAAAGTTTGCTCTCATCCAGGACTTGATGTCTGACAGACATTCTGTCAGCACAGCAGTGGGTCCTGGAGTCGAGGGTGGAGGCAGAGAGGTAGAGTTGGGTGTCATCCGCATACATGTGGAAGTTGACCCCATGTCTGCGGATGATATCACCAAGAGGGAGCATATGGATGTTGAAAAGAAGGGGACCAAGGACAGAGCCCTGAGAAACACCACACAAAACAGCGCGGGGGAGAGAGGAGAAACCATTAGTGAAGATGAAGTAGAGGCGGTGTGAGAAGCACAATCTGACCCATTCAAGAACAGAACTATGAAGGTTGAGGTGACAGAAGAAGCGGTGGAGGAAGAGAGAGTGGTCAACGGTGTCGAAGGCAGCAGAGAGGTCAAGGAGGATGAGGAGGCAAAGGATGGACAGAGTAATTTGTCACTTTGACCAGGGCTGTTTCTATGCTGTGGGCGGCACAGAATCAGAATTAGAGGGTTCGTGAAGTAAGTGGTGGGAGAGGAAGGAGCAGATGGTCGGTTTCATGCGGGTTATAGTGGTGGTGAGAGAGGATTGGGAGACAGGTTTGAAGGTGTGGAGGGAGGGATGGGTAGGGACCAGGGTGAGAAGAGGAGATAGGGAGGAGTAATAGACAGAAAGGCACAGGCAGGTGAGTGGATCCCCTCGACTTTGGATTCAAGGAAGTCCAGCATCGCCTCGCAGTTGGCATTGGAGGTGAGGATGGAGGAGGTGTGAGAAGGTGGATGGAGGAGCCGGTTGGTGATGAAGAGGAGCCTGAGGTTGTCCTTGGCCTCCAAGATTGTCTTGGAGTAGAACAACGATTTAGCAGAGGCGAGGGCCGAGTGGTAAGATTTGGTAAGGTCCAGCCAGATCTGCCGATGGGTGGCAGCCAATTGCACACAGCAATGTCCCACAAACAGTCGTGGATTGAGTGACTGAATTACTATTATTATAAAAAAATTAAGGGGTTTGAAGGCGTGGAGGGAGGGATGGGTAGGGACCAGGGTGAGAGGAGGAGATAGGGAGGGGGAAATAAACAGAAAGGCAGAGGCAGCTGAGTGGATCCCCTCGACTTTGGATTCAAGGAAAAATGACCTGCCAATCGACTAAGAACCAGGTTCCTACTTGCTGCTGGGCAAACAGAGGCATGTGGAGTAAGGACAATTGCCCAACGTTTCGTCCCACCCGGGAATCAAACCCAGGTCCTCTCGCTTGCGAGGTGAATGCTCTAACCACTGAGCTACAGGACTCCACAAATCAAAGTTGGTGTTTGGTCTTCTGTGCCTTTTTACTGAGATGACTAAACTTAACACTGGTTTCTGCTCTCTACCTTCCAGCCAAATGAGAAGTGCTTTGTGTGTGGCGCCTGTGAAAAAATCATTGTTCATAATTGTTGATAATAATAAATAATAATCCTCACATTGGATACAGCGCCTAATCACAACAAAACATCTCAAAGTGCTTCACAATTATTCTAATAACAATCCTCACATTTGATATAGCACCTTTCTCGTTTAAAGTCTCGCCCAAAGGACAACGCCTGTAAGAACACACTCCCCCCAGCACAGGGCCAGCAGTCTGCACTGCTGAGAATAGCAAGAGCTGCTGTGTGTGTGAGGGAATCACTCATTAACACACTTTAACACTGTGCCCTCGGGAGCAAGAAGGAGCCACTGAATTTACATTTCCAAATAAATAACAGTCACCAGCCTCTAAATACACAGAACTGTGTCTCCATAAGACCCACAGCTCACTCCTCCCTGTAATCCTGTCTGCTGGTGATACCAGCACTGGGCTCCAGGGAGGCTGAGAAGAGACTGAACTTTAGCAACAAGCTGCAGATCAGCTGTGCGGTGAGTGCTAAACAGTGGCGGAGCCTGTCTCTGAGCCGGGTTGAAAATGAAGGTTTTCAGGCGGGATTTAAAAAAGGGGAGAGAGGGGGCAAGGCGGAGGCATTGAGGGAGAGTGTTCCAGAGCTTCGGGGCGTAGTGGATGAAAGAGCAACCTCCTATGGTGGAGCGGAGGGTGCAACGGACGAGCAGGAGGCTGATGCCAGTCGAGCGGAGGTGCTGGGTGGTGGATTGGGGTGTGATGAGGTCAGAGAGGTAAGGAGGTGCCAGGGAGTGAATGGATTTGGATAGAAGAGGGGGTGTGTGGGGGAGGAAAGGATTAGAGAAGATGGGAGCTGTAGCTGTAAAGGTCTGAAGTGGTTGAAATCAATGTTGAATTATAAAGTGAATTGACTGCGTATTTTGGTGGTAGAAACGTGGCAGCCAATTGTTCCTACTTACTACTAGGTAAACAGAGGCGTGTGGGTAAAGAATCCCTAAGGTTTCGTCCCGACCCGCCAAGGAATCAAACCCAGGTCCTCTCGCTTGCAAGGCGAGCACGCTGACCACTACACTAAGGGACCTTGGTATGAACCATAGACAGGCGGATTGTTTTATGAGGAAGTCAACAACAACAATTTGCTCTTAAATAGCGCCCCTCAACACAGGGTAGCGCCCCAGAGCACTTGAGAGTGTTCAAAACATATGAATTCCCAGTGTGAGGAGCTACAGTAGCGCTGGGGTGTGCGAATGATGAAGGGATTTAGTGAATCAGTTCAGATCCAACACAATGGACCCTATCGGCCCTCACGTTCACCCCTTCTCTGTGTCAAACAGCTTCCAGACGGACAGGCAGAATCCTGGAGACGCTCTGTTACAGGAAGATTTGAAAAGAATTCTAATTAGTTTTTTTTTCCAGCCTCCTTTTATTCCCGTCTCTCGCTCTCTCCCTCTAGCTGTGTTTCCATCATTGTTCCACTTCTATATAGACCTGTTATTTCCTCTGGGGACGCTCGTGGCAAATTAAAGGGCCGGGTGTGGATTCCTGCAGCTTAGTGGTTAAAGCGCTCGCCTCGCAAGCAAGAGGACCTGGGTCAATTCCTAGGCAGATTGAAACATTGGGCAATGTTCCACACGCCTCTGTTTACCTAGCAGTAAGTAGGAACACAGTTGTTAGTCAATTGGCGGATCACTTTCCGGGGGTAATATTCCCTCCAAAATAATAATAATAAAATGGTCACTCAATCCAGGACTGTGGGACACTGCTGTGGGCAATTGGCTGCAGCGTTTCGCCCACAAAATATACAGTCAATTCACTTTATAGTGTAGAATCCTGTAGCTCAGTGTTAGAGCACTCGCCTCGCAAGCGAGAGACCTGGGTTCGATTCCCGGCAGGGCACAACCTTGGGTAAGTTTCCTTACTCCACATGCCTGATAATAGTCCCTCAAGAATAAAAACAATAATAAATTGGTCACTTCAATCCATGACTGTTTGTGGGACGCTGCTGTGTGTAATTGGCTGCCGTGTTTCACCCACAAATATACAGTCAATTCACTTTACTGTATATTCTGTGAAACACTTTGCGACATCTAGATGTGAAAAGCGCTATATCAAATGCAAGGATTATTATTATTTTATCCTGTGAAGCACTTTGAGATGCCTCGAATACATGATAAGGTGCTGTTCCAAATGCAAGGATTATTATATTATTATTATTTACCGTCAAGCGTGGTGACTCTATTTGTAGAGAAACGGCACAATCCAGCGGCCGGTTTTCACACAGCCACTGTGGTTAGGAGCTGGGCAGAGAGTTCCCCCTCCCTCCCGCCCCCAGATGCCTGTGGAGCTGGCTGCCATGAGCTGAGCAGTTAGTGATTAAAGAGCTCTCAGCGTGACAGTAAATGGACTGGAGGGGTCCCTGTAGCATTAGCAGGTTATGCCAGCAGAGCTCAGAGACCCCCTCCACCCCGCCCCGCTGCTTTCCTTCGTTACTGAGGCTCAAGGCGATGAGAGTGGCTATCACAGTGCCTGATGTAATGCTCTGGTTACCCTGGGCTGGATGTGCATCACTGACAGATTGATGCTCACACTCAGTCACACACACACACACCCTCGCTGTGAGGTGACAGGTGACATTCACGCACGGATCCCTGCCTGAGCATTAATGACTCTGTGCATCACATCACATTGCTGTGGCCCGGACAAAGCGGATTTCAGGAGGGAGCGAGCACAGTGCGTTAATAAGTGCATTGCTGTGTAAAGTGCCAGGGTTAGTGTGGTGTCAGCCTGGCTCAGCGGTAAAAGCTTTTACTTCTTTCACCCACAAAATATACAGTCACTCCACTTAACAATATATTCTAAAGCACTTTGAGACATCTCAACCAAGTGATAAGGTACAGGATTATTATTATTATTAATATCAGACGCTTGTGGGTTCAAATCCCAATTCAGGAGCTCCCTATCCAGACTCCCCTCACCCTGCCTCCCAATTGAGGCTGGATCTCAGTGACTGGAGTCAGTGGCTGAGAAGTGGCTGATGATGAACCGCTAAGCAGCTCTCGTCAATGACAGACCGCGGTGAAGGACACAGCTTTTCCCTCACAAAAGAGTGACTGAAGCGATCATTCATCTTGTAAGAGTCTAGTTTGAGCTTTGATATAAAGACATATTGTTCCTGCTCTCCATCTGTGTGTAACTGTGTCTGTGACTGTGTGTGGCTATGCGTGTGTGTCTGTGTGAATGTGTGTGTGATGGTGTCTGTGTGTGTTGTGTCTGTGTGTGCCTCTGTCTATCTGTGTGTGTATCTCTGCCTGTCTGCGTGGGTGTCTCTGTCTATCTGCTAACGGTGTTATCCCAGTTACTCTGCCCAGGGAGTAATCTCCCCTCACCCCACTCAGGCCAGATATTCAATGTATAACTTTGTTTACAGCATTCTAAAAGCCCAACGTCAAATGAATGCATAATAACACCAACAATGAGAAGAATGTGATATTGAGCCTATATCATATATGTAGCTGCCATTTTGAGCTCAGCAAAGTCCACATTGAGCAATAAAATGGCTAGTGTATCCAGGGGGTGGGAGGGGGGTTTGTTGGTTTTCAAATCCCTTCACGCCCTGACACTACCCTATTTCTCCGACCTACTTACTCCTCAACCCACTACCTATTGCCTCCACTCAACTGGCTTCGGGGCTCCGGCCTCCTGCATGTCTCTTGTGCCCTCCGTTCCACCATCAGTGGCCGCACTTTCAGCCAGTATGCCCTGAAATTCTGAAAGTGTCATTCTCTATCTCTCCGCCTTGCCCGTTCCTTCCTTCCTTCCTTGCTTCCTTCCTTCCTTCCCCATCTTCAGATTGCACCTGAAGACTTTCCTCTTCGACCGTGACTAGGTCACCTCCTCCCTTCCCTTAGCTTGACATCATGCTCCGCCACTGTCAGGTGCTCTGGGATGCTACCCTCCGTGAGGGGCTCTATATAAATGCAAGTGGTTGATGTTAGCCAGGTCAGTGGGAGAAACTCCTTCTCTGTTCCTGACAGTGTTGTGGGGGCTAATCAGGGAGCTGGGTGCTGGCTTTCCCCATTCTGGCTCAGTCACGGGGAGCGGGAAAGTGAGGAGAGTTTGGGGGCAATGTTATTGGCTCGAAGCTTTGGGAAGCGTTCCATGAATAATGAATGAATAATGAATAACGTTTCCCCCTCTCCACGCGATGACCTAACAGTAACACGAGGCCTCTCACCACAAGGCAGCATTCATGTTACACCAGCCTGCACAATGGAGCAACATATTTCTCTCAAATTTCCAGCCCGAACCAAACAATGCCCTGAGTGCAATTGCCATCTGACTCCCAGCCTCATTACAGTCCCATTAAACTGGGTAGCAGGAAGTGGGCTCCATAGCAACACTTAATTTAAGCTCGTAACGTTAACCGCTCACTGTCAGGACCCCTTTTATGGGGGTGGGGGTGCAGGGGGGCACGGTTGTCTCTCTCTTGACCCAAAGACCCTTTTACTGAAGGAGCCTCGCTAACCCAGCGTGAAGGGCAGGAGCTATAATAAATACAAGTTATTGTTGTCTCGATACTGTGTATTTTGAGCTGTTTTGCTACCAGATATCTGACCCCTGAGAAGACAGGTTTCACTGTCTCCAACCATTACCGCACCACTTGTAATAATAATAATAATCGTTGCATTTGATATAGCGTCTTATCACATTGTTGAGAAATCTCAAAGCGCTTCACAGAATATACTGTAAAGTGAATTGACTGTGTATTTTGTAGGATAAATGTGGCAGCCAATTGCATGCAGCAGGGTTCCACAGCCACATCAGCCACAAAATATACAGTCAAATCACTTTACAGTATATGCTGTGAAGCTCTTAAAGACATCTCGAAGACACGATAAGGGGCCATAGCTATGTGGAATCCTGTAGCTCAGTAGTTAGAGCACTCTCTTCGCAAGTGAGAGACCTGGGTTCGACTCCCAGCAGGACGAAATGTTGGGTATATCTAGCAGTAAGAAGGAACCCGGTTGTTAGTCGATTGGCGGATTGCTTTTCCGAGGGTAATAATTCCTTTTTTAAAAAATTATAAATTGGTCACTTCGATCCACGACTGTTTGTGGGACGCTGCTGTGCTCAATTGGCTGCCGCACTCCACCCACAAAACATATAGTCAATTCACTTTATAGTATATTCCGTGCAGCGCTTTTGGGACGCATCGAACATGTGATAAACCACATTATCAAATGCAAGGATTATTTTTTTTTAGGGGATTATTACTCCGGGAGATTGATCCAACAATTGACTAACAACCGGGTTCCTACTTACTGCCAGGGGTATGGAGTAAGAAAACTTGCCCGGGAATCAAACTCAGGTCTTCTCGGTTGTGAGGCGAGTGCACTAACCACTACGCCACGGGGATCCACTCATGTTCTGCCAATCGAGATGACAACGATTCTCTGAATAAGAGGAGTCCTGTGCATGGAGTGCTCCTGGGCTGTTCTCATCATTCGGGCCTTTTCACACGATTGGATGTTGGAACCGCTCGCACTCTTTCTGTAATGTTCCAAAAAGCTGTCACAAATTGTGAGCTTTCCAGTGGCCTCGTTTCACAACATGTTATCTGTTCCTGAAGAAATCAGTGTTCTCAGCGGGTGGGAAATGGAACAAGCAATCAGCATCCGCCTCAGTTTGAGACTCAACAGGCAGCCGGCCATTAACCCTCTCCTTTCCAAACAAACAGCAATTCCATATCTTCACTCTGTACAGTAACTCTATACAGTCTGAACCATCATCATTATTATTTATAATAATAAATCTTTATAAATCACTTGAAATACCATGCGCTGTTCTGGTCACCACAATGTAAAAAGGATATCACAACGAGAATACAGAGGAAGGCTACCAAAATGATTGAGGGGATGGAGAGCCTGGACTACGAGGAGTGATTTAGATAAACTGGGCATGTACATGCTGGAGAAGTGAAGGTCAAGGGGCAATATGATTATAATCTTTTAGATTCTGAAGGGATTAGATACTGTCGGCCATGATAAGCTGTTTTACCTTGTACTGAATAGTAGAACCAGAGGACACAACTTGTGATTGAAGGGGAATAAATTCAGAACACTACTTCAGTGAGTGAGCAGTAAACATATGGAACAGGCTCCCCAGCGAGAGACAGTGGAAGCAGAAAATGTTGTTTGTTTCAAGAACAAATTAGATAGATTTCCGCTAGAAAATAATATCTCAGGATACAATATATAGTTTGGGACACGACATGTCAAGTGACCACCAGGATGGGGGAAGGCGAACTAGATGGACCTTGGTCTTCTTTCACCCTAGCCAATTCTTATGTTTATGGAATGGCAGACCTGTCACTGGAGGCAGGGAATCCTCCCACTCAGCTCCTGTTAAACCTGCGAGCCAATGCCCTAATGGGTAGGGTGGTCCTAGCGTGGACAAACAGTGGGAAAGCTTTCCAGACAACGATATCAAGAACAACAGCAGCAACAACTTCCACTTATATAGTGCTCTCCACACAGGGTAGCGTCTCAGAGCGCTTAACAGTGGCGGAGCCTGACTCCCAAGTCGCAGGAGGTGGGGGGGTGACTGTAAGCAAGGTCAAAAAGGAAAGTTTTCAGGGGGGATTTGAAAAAGGGGAGAGGGGGGGTGCTAGGCAGAGGGATTGAGGGAGAGTGTTCCAAAGATTCAGGGCATAGTGGCTGAAGGAGCAACCTACAATGGTGGAGCGGAGGGGGGGAGGGATGAGCAAGAGGCCGGTGCCAGTTGAGCGGAGGCGCCGGGTGGTGGATTGGGGAGTGAGGAGGTCGGAGAGGTCGGGACGTGTCAGGGAGTGAATGGATTTGAACACAACTGTGAGGATCTTGAAGTCGATCGATTTGGTGTTGGGGAGCCAGTGGAGCCTGGGCCAGAACTGATGAGATGGGGGTTTGGAGTTGGTCCAGGTCAGTGTGCCGGCAACAGAGTTTTGAATGAGTTGGATTTTTTGAATAGTGGAGCTAGGGAGATTGTCAAGGAGTAATCCAAGTGGGAGGTGACAAAGGCATGCACGAGGATTTTGGTTGCCTTTGGGATAAGCTATGGTCGGAGGCGAGCAATGGCAGAGGTAGAGGAAGGCAGTCCTGGTCAGGGACCGGATGTTGGGAAGAAAGGACAGATGGGGGTCAAACCAAATGCCTAAATTGCGCACTGGTTTGGTGAGTCTGAGGGAAAATCTGGGGAGGTTGAGGAGTTCAGATCCACAGAAGTGAAGACGTTGACAGGAGTCAAAGAGAATGGATTCCATCTTGTCCACATTCAGCTGCAGGAAGGTGGCACCCATCCAGACCATAATGTCTGCCAGACAAGCTGATAGAACATTGGCAGACCTGGAATCGATGCTGGAGCAGGCAAGGTAGATTTGTGTGTCATCCGCATACATGTGGAAGTTTACCCATCTGTGGATGACATCGCCAATTAATGCCAATCTGTGTTGTTTTAGAACTGCTTTAGTTCTTTAGACTCAAGCAGTTATCCCAACTCTGGGATCCCCAAACCTTGACTCCTGCCAACACCATCTGCCTGTTCAGGTGGAAGTTAAAGATCCCGTGACACTATTCGAAAAGAGAAGGGAGTTTCTCTGAATCTAATTTGTTCTTGAAACAAATATTTTCTGCTTCTATTGTCGCCCTAAGGTTTCCTGGCCAGCAATCCCCAAGGTAAACTTGTTCATTCACTCCATGGCTGTTTGGGGGACATTGCTGTGTGCAAACTGGCTGCTGCGTTCACCTATAAACACGCAGTCATTCCAGTTGACACGTTAGTATATCCTGTGAAGCACAGAGATGTCTCCACAAGGAGCTGTATTAAATGAAAGGTTTATTATTAATTAGGTCCTGTCTGAGTGCTATTTGATGCAGGTCAATGGACAGAGACAACTCCCTCACCCCCCCAACCATCTGCCAGGTTAGGGTATTTGACAGAAAAACAAGTTGCATTTATATACCGCACTTCACGCCAGATGGCGACTCGCTTAACCATGGATTTCTCTGGGATTTTCCTGCTTCCTATTCTGCTGCTTGTCCAAATTACTCCGACTTCAGCTGCTCGGCACAGCGCTGAGTGTGGGAGCTCGCTGGCACAGATTAGAGGGCGGGTTTGCTCTATATTGGCGGGCTGTCAGCCACTCTGCCCCCACCCGCTGGAACTCCATCGCGCAGGCCCTCCACCTTGCCCCCACCTTTGCCTCTTTCGAGACCCGTCCCAGGGCTCTCCTCTTCGACCGTGCGCTCGGTCACCTTCCTTCCCAAACCACCACCCCCCCCGCCCTCCACCCTCCCTGATCCCGACCCCCAGCTCAGGTCGGAAACAATGATTGTCCAGCGCCTTGAGACATCCTCCTGACGGGAAAGGCGCTATCCAAATATAATTTGTTGTTGTTATATCAGCATTCACTTCTCATCAATCTCATTCTGAGAAGCGCTTTGGGATCTGTAGAAGCGTTTGTCTGAGAGCTGAGCATCCGGGCTGTCCGCGAGGAACTGTCCTTGTCTTTGTCTGTCTGTCTGTCTGTCTGTCTCAGCATCTCAGGACGTCCTCCTGCCACGAAAGGCACTATACAAATATAATTTGGTGTTATTGTTGTTGTTGTCACTGTGATTCCGAGTCTGTTTCTCTATATCTGTCTCATTCTCTGTGTGTCTCTCTGCATCGGTTTGTATCTGAGCTTCTACATCTCCCCCCACCCCCCACCCCCCCACCCCCCGTGTGTGTGTTGTTCTGTCTCTCAGTTTCTCTCCCTTTTTTTGTCTTGTGTCCTTCTTTCCCCTCTTCCCCTTCTGTGTGTATCCTCTCCCAAGTTTTCTCCCCCTCTCCCTCCCTCTCTCTCTCCCTCTGTGACTCTCGCTCTCCGCAGACTGGGGCTGTGCTGAGAGACTCGTCCCTCCCGTCTGAGCCGCGGTGGTTCATGGTTTCTGACAGCAGGAGAGGGGCTGAGAGTGTGTCGATCCGGGGGGGGGGGGGGGGGAGAGATAGGGGGACGGTGGGGGGAGGGAGTGGTGAGAGTGTGGGGGGGGAGAGAGAGGGGGACGGTGGGGGGGGGAGGGAGTGGTGAGAGTGTGGGGGAGGGAGAGAGAGTGTGGGGGAGGGGGAAAGAGAGAGAGAGAGAGAGAGGACGGTGGGGGGGGAGGGAGGGAGTGGTGAGAGTGTGGGGGAGGGTGTGTGGTTGAGAGAGAGTGGGGGGGGGAGAGAGAGGGGACGGTGGGGGGAGGGAGGGAGGGAGTGGTGAGAGAGAGTGTGTGGTGGGGGGGTGGTGGTGTTGAGAGAGAGTGGGGGTGGGGGAGAGAGAGGGGGAGACAGGGAGGGGGTGGGGGTGAGGGAGACAGAGAACAGTGGGAGATAGAGACAGGAGTTGGTGGTGGTGGGGGGAGGGAGGGAGGGGGGTCCGAGCTCTGACAGCAGAAAAGTTTGTTGTGTGTTTGGGTGTGGGTGGGGGGCGAGGGGGGGCAGAGGGGGGGAGGGGGGGTAGAGGGGGGTAGAGGGGGGGAGGGGGGGGCAGAGGCTGAGGGGGGGGGGGTGACCGTCCCTGTTGCCTGTAGCCCAGTGCGGGCTGTGCCATGTGGCCGCTCTACATTCTCGTGGCCTCAGTGGGTGAGTGAAGTCAGTGATCGATACAAAAATGGATACAAAACGGTAGTAACACTGTAGCGACTCGACTCCCCCCCCCGGGCCTCGGGCAACACTGTAGCGACTCGACCCCCCCCCCCGGGCCTCGGGCAACACTGTAGCGACCCCCCCCCCGGGCCTCGGGCAACACTGTAGCGACTCGACCCCCCCCCGGGCCTCGGGCAACACTGTAGCGACTCGACCCCCCCCCGGGCCTCGGGCAACACTGTAGCGACCCCCCCCCCCGGGCCTCGGGCAACACTGTAGCGACTCGACCCCCCCCGGGCCTCGGGCAACACTGTAGCGACTCGACCCCCCCCCGGGCCTCGGGCAACACTGTAGCGACCCCCCCCCCCGGGCCTCGGGCAACACTGTAGCGACTCGACCCCCCCCCCCGGGCCTCGGGCAACACTGTAGCGACTCGACCCCCCCCGGGCTCGGGCAACACTGTAGCGACCCCCCCCCCCCCCCGGGGCCTCGGGCAACACTGTAGCGACCCCCCCCCCCCCCGGGGCCTCGGGCAACACTGTAGCGACCCCCCCCCCCCCCCCCCCCGGGCCTCGGGCAACACTGTAGCGACCCCCCCCCCCCCCCGGGCCTCGGGCAACACTGTAGCGACCCCCCCCCCCCCCCCCCCCCCCCGGGCCTCGGGCAACACTGTAGCAAAATGTAGCCGCGGTGGTCGCGACATTACAGCGCATATGGGGGAGAGAGAGAGAGAGCGATAGAGGGGGAGAGAGACCTTATAAACGGCTCCTCGTCCCCACAGATCCCTCTCCCTTTTTCTCTGAAGACTTTATTGCGAGTCTTATTGCCTCCGAGAGGGGTTCCCGTCGCTGTGCTTTTTTTTTAGCCGCTCTTTCTCTTCCCACCACATTAATGATGTGTGTGTGTCTGTGTGTGTGTGTGTCTGTCTGTGTGTCTGTCTGTGTCTTGTGTGTCTGTCTGTCTGTGTGTGTCTGTCTGTGTGTGTCTGTCTGTCTGTCTGTGTCTTGTGTGTCTGTCTGTCTGTGTGTGTCTGTCTGTGTGTGTCTGTCTGTCTGTCTGTGTCTTGTGTGTCTGTCTGTCTGTGTGTGTGTGTCTGTCTCTGTCTGTCTGTGTGTGTGTGTCTGTCTGTGTGTCTGTCTTTGTGTGTGTGTGTCTGTCTGTGTGTGTGTCTGTCTGTCTGTGTGTGTCTGTCTGTCTGTGTCGTGTGTGTGTGTGTGTCTGTGTGTGTGTCTGTCTGTGTGTTCTGTCTGTCTGTGTGTGTCTGTCTGTGTCTGTCTGTGTGTTCTGTCTGTCTGTGTGTGTGTGTCTGTCTGTGTGTGTGTCTGTCTGTGTGCGGTGTGGTTGTGTTACCCAGTGACACTGATCACGGTTCCTCTCCCCTCCCGAGGCCCCGGTGCTCTCCAGCCTCTCGGTCCATTCCCACAGCCCGTAACCCGCGGCACTAAACTAATCACAGACACCACTTGTTGTGGTTTCTGCCGATTTTATACCACTACCAACCGCCTCTCTCACCCTCTCTCTCTCCCTCCCTCTCCCTGTCTCTCTCTCTCCCTTTCCTGTCTCTCTCTCTCTCCCTCTCCCGTCTCTCTCCCTTTCTTCTCTCTCCCTTTCCTGTCTCTATCTCTCCCTTTCCTGTCTTTCTCTCTCCCTCTCTTTCTCCCTCTCCCGTCTCTCTCCCTTTCTTCTCTCTCCCTTTCCTGTCTCTCTCTCTCCCTGTCTCTCTCTCTCTCTCTCTCTGTCCCTTTCCTGTCTCTCTCTCTCTCCCTCTCCCTGTCTCTTTCTCTCTCTCCCTTTCCTGTCTCTCTCTCTCCCTGTCTCTCTCTCTCTCTCTCCTGTCCCTTTCCTGTCTCTCTCTCTCTCCCTCTCCCTGTCTCTTTCTCTCTCTCCCTTTCCTGTCTCTCTCTCTCTCTGTCTCTCTCTCTCTCTCTCTGTCTTCCTGTCTCTCTCTCTCTCCCTCTGTCTCTTTCTCTCTCTCCCTCTCCTGTCTCTCTCTCTCTCTCCCTCTCCCTGTCTCTCTCTCTCTCCCTCTCTCTCTCTCTCTCTCTCTCTCCCTTTCCTGTCTCTCTCTCTCTCTCCCTCTCCCTGTCTCTTTCTCTCTCTCCCTTTCCTGTCTCTCTCTCTCTCCCTCTCCCTGTCTCTCTCTCCCCCCCCGTCTCCCCGTCTCTCTCTCCCTGTCCCTCTCTCCCTCTCCTTCTCTCTCTCTCTCCCTTTCCTGTCTCTCTCTCTCTCTCTCCCCCTGTCTCCCCGTCTCTCTCTCCCTCTCCCTGTCCCTCTCCCCCCCTCTCTCTCTCTCTGCGCTTGGCTGAGGCGACTCCTCACTTTCTCATGAGGTTTGGTGCGAGTTGTGGCTGAGTTCTGCCTAAACCGAGCAGTGGGGTTTGTTATACATAGCACAGGACAGGACAGTAGCAAAGACTCCCTGTTACTGTACTGTACACACAGGCAAAGGCCTCTTAGCCCAAGGCCTGTGCTTTCCCAGGTGAGACTGTGACATACAGGAACATACATGGGAATGTGACAGACTATAACATATATGGGAATGTGACTGACTATAACATATATGGGAATGTGACAGACTGTAACATGTTAACTTACATGGGAATTATACCGAGACACTCGGTATAAGTGTTGTTATTAGTGCTGTACAATCAATCAGTCAGTTTAGTTTTTATTACGTTCATTGAACCTGTTTTAATAGCTCAGTGTCAGGATTTCCTGTGGTTACCGTGTGTGGTTAGCCAGTGATTCACACACATAACTATGGTTTGAGTGGTTGCTCAGTGACTAGCGGTGGTTGCTCAGCGACTAGCGCTTGTTACTCAGTGACTAGCGGTGGTTGCTCAGTGACTAGCGCTTGTTACTCAGTGACTAGCGGTGGTTGCTCAGTGACTAGCGCTGGTTGCTCAGTGACTAATGGTGGTTATTCAGTGACTAGTGGTGTTACTCAGTGGTGGTTAGAGTAACCGCACTGGAGAGGTGAGAGTCTGGTCAGGAACCACGGGTATGAAGACTGAGTGGTTAATAATCTGAGGCCGTGTGGCTGGCCGTCCCTGTAACAAAGGCCATGTTTGCCTATAAATACAGTCACTACACTTGACAGCAGTTACCCGTGAAGCACTTAGGGACATTTTGACATTATAGAGACTGATATTTATTATTATAGTAAATCAGCGCCTTGGGCTATCCTCTCAATGTGAAAAGCACTGTACAAATCCAATCTTGTTGTATTGTTATTACTATTATTCTGGTTCCTCGGTGGCAGGGCAGAGCCAGGTGTGAGGCTGAGATTATGGCAGTGTTTAGTTCCTGTGGGTGGGGTAGTGGGTGAGTTTGATTCCCAGGCAGTGCAAAATATTTGGCAAGTTTCCTTACTCCAGAGGCCTCTGTAGGAACCTGATCGTTAGTCGATTGGCAGAAAAATAAAAATATTAATAATTTGGTCACTCAATCCACGGCTGTTTGTGGGTCGCTGCTGTGCATAATGTTTTGCCCACGAAACATACGGTCAATTCACTTTACATTACACTCTGTGAAGCACTTTGAGACGTCTTGAAAATGTCATAAGGCGCTATATGAAATGCAAGGATTATTATTATTATACAGAAGGGGGCAGGCCTACACAGCCAGTTACATTTTAATGTATTAAACTTGATGTTGTGCCCTCACAAAGTGTGGCTTCTACTTAAAATAGAATCGTACATTTGAATCTATTTTACAGCACAGAAGGCCATTCAGCCTATCGTGCCTTTGCCATCTCTCTGTAAGAGATAATAATAATGCTTGCATTTGATATAGCGCCTTATCACATCGTTGAGATGTCTTAAAACCCTTCACAGAATATATTGTGAAGTGGATTGACTGTATATTTTGTGGGGCAACCAATTATATTGAGATCTCTGTATAGTTCCTCTCCACTACTCCCTTCCCCTCTCCCGCTCTCCCTCCCATCCCTTCCCCACTTTCTCTCTCTTGTCCCTTCCCCCCACCCCTCCCCTCTCTCCCATTCCTTCCACTCTCCCCACTCTCCCTTCCCCTCTCCCCCCTCTCTCCCTTCCCCTCTCCCCCCTCTCTCCTTTCCCCTCTCCCACCTACTCAGGCAGTAACACACAGCACAGTGTCACAGTCGCTCAGTGAGGAGAGAATGAATGGCTGTTTAGAAGGCGAGTTTCCATCACGCCCCACACTGTGACATGTGGAGTGATCCCATGAGACAGGCCAATATGCTTTGCAGGCACAGTTTGTCCGAGCTGCCAGCAATTCCCTGTTGCTGTGTTCCTGGATTCTGTGAGCTTTGCAAATATCAGACACACAGCGACCTGGAGAATGCTCAACTTCTGTGACAGCTCCGAGTGCCCAGATTACAGTGAACAACTTTACACATAGCCAGTGAGTGTGGGGCACATTCAGCATGGGAGATACTGATGGAGTGAGTGAGTGAGAGAGAGAGAGAGAGAGAGAGAATATAGGATTCCTTATTGTGTGTGGATTCCTGTAGCAAAGTGGTTAGCGCACTGGCCTCGCAAATGAGTGGACCCGGGTTCGATTCCCGGGCGGGGCAAAAGATGAGGTAGGTTTCCTTGCTTCACACACCTCTGTTCACGTTGCAGTAAATAGGAAACCAGTTGTTATTCGATTGGCAGATCACTTTCTGGGAGATCGCTTTTGTTAACACGTCTCAAAACTCTTCACGGGATATACTGTAAAGTGCAGTGACCGTGGTCTTTGTTCGCCTAGCAAATTCTTATGTTCTTAGTGAAGCTCCTGCTCTGTAAGGCTCTGGCACAACTCTCTCCACAAAACCCTCCACTGCAGAATTCTATGTTCGTTCTCCTAACTGCGAAGCTTTCATTGACCCCACGTAATGGGCTGACGTTAATGTGACATGTCCTGCCCGAGGCTGCCGCTTGTGATTCCTGGTGCGGAGCTCGGCTCAATGACGGGATCATTGGGAAACAATGGGAAACAGTGTCACAGTCACCACAGGCTGCACATCCTCCCCAGAGGCTGGGATCACTCACAACAATAATAATAATCCTTGCATTTGTGTATTATTTTGTGGGTGAAACATGGCAGCCAATTGCGCACACAAACAGCCATGGAGTCAGTGACCAATTTTTATCTGGAAGATTGTTGGCCAGGACACCAGAAGATAGAAATTCCCTTCACTGGGTCAGGCTAACACAAGCCTCTTTGATGCACCAAGGTTGCCAGCATTGGATGCTAGCCTCTGTCACTGTTCCTGTCTGCCTAACCCAGCACCCCTGCTTACACAGCGAGAGCTCTCATTCTCCTGAGGACAGCTCTCTGAGCAACGGATAAAGCAGACCCTTCTGCCCGCTTCAGCCCATCCTTCTCGGACTCCCAGCGCACAGTCAGCCTAGCTGCCAGCCATTCATTACATCACTTACCGTTCTTATTAAACCTTCTCAACTGCTTAGGAACATAGGAACAGGGTTAGACCATTTAGCCTCTCGAGCCTGTTCCACCGTTCTATTTGATCATGGCTGATCTGTACCTCAACTCTAATTACTCGCCTATGCCCATAACATTACTCAACAAATATCTATCCACATCTTAAATCTATCCACGTTTTAAATTAGATCAGCCCTAGAACCAGCCTCAACCCCTTCCAGCCTCTGATTGCCCTCTTAAATGATAACATCATCATAATAATCTTTGCATTTGATATTGTGTTGAGTTGCCTCGCAGAATATACTGTAAAGTGAATTCACTATTCATTTTGTGGGCGATAATAAAAATCTGTTATCTGAAAGAGCTCTGTCTCTGATAATATCGGATAGTTATTATCTGTAAATGATAATAGCAAGAAACCGTGGATCTAGCACCTTCCGTCTCGAGAGGACGTCTCAAATCGCTTCACAGGCTTCAGTGTAAAGTGTAGTAACTGTTTTTGTGGGCGAGCATGGCAGACAGCAATTTGCGCACAGCGAAAGTCCCACACCCAGGCATCAGGGACGTACCTGGGGGAGTGGAGAGGGGTGACTGACTGATGGCCTCTTCCTGTTGTTACACAGAGAGCCAGCTTGTTCCGGTCAGGAACGGGAGTGATAAGTGCAACATTCCTGGGACGTTCGCCTGCAGCAACGGGACGTGCATCCCGGGAGCCTGGCAGTGCGACGGCCTTCCCGACTGCTTTGACGGGAGCGATGAACAGAAATGCCGTGAGTCACTCACTCCCCCTTTTTTCCCGGGCAGATTTGAGTTCCAGAACGTCGCCTGGGAACTTCCTGCCCCTGGCGATCTCCTGGGTGGTTCTCATGGACTGGCTGGTCACCAGGTCACCAATGTGCCAGCCAGCCCCAGCCACTAACTGGCTCTGCACCTCCGGCCCACCAGGTGGGTGGGATGGGTGTGTGTCCGGGCTGGGGGTGTGACCAGGCTGGGAGGGAGGAACCAGACTGGGGTGCGGCCAGTCAGAGGAGTGGCCGGGAGGAGAGTGGCTAGGAAGGGAGTGGCCAGGCAAGAGAGGAGCCAGATTAGGGAGGGAGGGACTCAGGCTGGGAGAGAGGGGCCGTGCCAGGGAGGGAGGTGCTAGAGAGAGGAAGGCGCTGGGGGGAGAGGGGCTGGGCGAGGGACCCAGGGGCCAGGGCCAAGAAGGTGCGGCAGGTCTGGGGAGGAAGGGACCGGCCTGGGGAGGGAGAGACCGGGGAGGGAGGGGTCGGGTTGGCTCTGGGGTTGGTGTAGCTGATTTGCTGACACACTCGGCTCCTGGCTCTGAATCCGTGTGTCTCTCCCCGACAGCGAGGATTCGCACTAAGTGCCCCCCCACCTTCTTCCCCTGTGCCAGTGGCCTCCACTGTATCATCGGCCGCTTCCGGTGTAACGGCTTCGAGGACTGTCCGGACGGTAGCGATGAGGATAACTGTAGTGAGTGACCCCCGCTCAGAGACCCCACCTCGTCACTCCCACACCCACACCATCACCCCTTCACCACCAACAACAACAAATGACATTTACACAGCACCTTTCATGTTGGGGGGACGTCCCAAGGCACTGGAAGGGTCAGGGATTTGGACCCGAGCTGGGGGTTGGGATCAGGGAGGTTGGAGGGCAGGGAGGGTAGGGGTAGGAGGGTGGCCGAAGGCGCGGTCGAAGAGGAAGGTCTTGAGACGGGCCTTGAAGGAGTCAACGGAGGGAGCGAGGTGAAGGGAATATGGGATGGAATTCCAGGGGATGGGGGCAGAAGAGGCTGAAGGCCCAACCATCGATGGTGGGGTGGGCCGGATAGGGGACATGGAGCAAGCCAGACTTCACTCAGCGATCAATCCAAACATCATCATCGTGACCCCCGCCTCGAGAGCCCCATACCGTCGCCCCCATGTGTAGTGACTGGCTGCCTGTGTTGTGTGATGTCTGTTCCTGTGTCTCGCAGCAGCAAACCCCCTCCTGTGCTCCACTACCCGCTTCAACTGTAAGAACGGACGATGCATCGACAAGAGTTTTGTGTGTGATGGGATGGACAACTGTCGGGACGACAGCGATGAAGACAGCTGCGAGGGACCCCCAGGTACACCTTGCACACAGTCACTACACATTATACAATCACTACACATTACACAGTCACTACACATTTCACACAGTCGCTAGATCTTTCACAAAGTCAGTACACATTATACACAGTCACTGCACCTTTGACACAGTCACTACACATTACACAGTTACTACACAATACATAGTCACGACACATTAGACATAGTTGCTGCACATTACACACAGACCCTGCACATCACACACAGTTACTACACATTCTGCACAGTGACAGTCAGGGATTCGGACCCGAGCTGGGGGTTGGGATCACAGAGGCTGGAGAAGGTGGGTGGGTAAGAGGGTGGCCAAATGTGCGGTCAAAGAGGAGGGTCTTGAGACTGGCCTCGAAGGAGGCAAGGGAGGGAACAGGGTGAAGAGATTGTGGGATGGAGTTCCCAAAGGTCACTATACGTTCTACACAGTCACTACACATTACACAGTAACGCTGCTCTGTGCTGTTAGTTGATCTCAGTGGACGGGTTGGGGGTGGGAGGGGGAGCACTCGGCCAGGACTCGCTCCTCGTGTTCCTGTCTCTCAGGCCCCCAGTTACACATTCCCTCTTGTTCTCTTACCTCCTCACGCCCTCTCCTGGGCTACTTACATTCCAAGGCGATGGTCTCCGGGCTAAGACCTTGAGAATCTGAGGGTCTCAGTTACACATGGAAACTGGTGACTGCTTTGTTACGGCTCTTGTGCCTTTCAGGCATTATACAGATAGCTATTCTCTGTGTTGGCAACGCGCCAATCCCTTTAAAACGCTCTATTACCCTCATTCATGGCTGTGTCCCGAGTTGTGAAGGTCTCTTATTTCTCTGCACAATAATAGCCATTGAGCTGCAGTAAGTGGCTCAGATAATGTGCGGCAAAAACAGGAGGCTCGAGGCCATCCCCATAGAAACAAGGATTGTGTTCCCCCCTTCCTGACCCTGACACCCCCCCACCACCCCCCCCCCTCCCACACACACAAAAATACACTGCTTCACCTCCCCAATACACACACACACGCACAGACATTGCCCACACCCCCACCAGACATACACACACATACCTTCACCCCCACACAAACACACTGCCTCCCCACCACCCCCCACACACACACAGCCCCACACACACATAAACTGCTCCATCCCCACCCTCATCCCAATATACACGCAACTGCGCTCCCCCTCCACAAGCACAGCGTTCCATCCCCACCCCAACAAATGTGCACAAGCACATTCCCCCCCACACACACACTCACATTGTGCTACACACATACCGCTCCGCCAGGCACCAACCACCCCCCCCCCCCCACCACCTCACCACCCCCAGCCCCCACACACACACACACTACTGTGGTAAAACTGCCAAAAAGGCACTAGGTGATAACAGAAGAGGACAGGGAGAGACCGAGAGGGAGGGAGTGGGAGACAAAGGGATGGAGGGAGGAGTGAGAGAGGAAGAGGTACAGTAGTGATAATCCTATAATTCCTGACCTCCGCTGTGATTCCCAGAGCCCCTGAGTTATTACACTCAAAGCAGACAGTCTGCCTCCACGACCTGTCACACTCAGCACTGGGCGTGAGTGACACTTGGAGTTACAGGCAAGAACACACACCAGTCACTGACATGAGCCCTACTCCTGTATGGACGGACAGTGTAGAGGGAGCTTTAGTGTGTCTTTACTAACCTGTGCTGTCACTGACCTGGGAGTGTGGACGGACAGTGTAGAGAGATTTAACTGAGCTTCAGATAAACTGGAGCAGACGGTGGTTTGGGTGAAGTGTGGGGTGAGGGGCTGTGGTGCCCAGGGGACCACTCGTTCTGTGAGTGCACAAAAATGTTTGAAAGCTAAAGATTTGGCTTAAATGTCAGGCTTCCCACGATGACTAATTTGTTTAGAATTCTCCATTGAGGGCGTAATTAGCGCAATCAAAATTCATGAGAGGCGTGAAGCAAAGCAGCGTCCCACAGGGGCTGGGACTGGGGAGGACTCAAATTATAATAATCCTCGCATTTGATACAGCGCCTTATCACGTCTTCGAGACCTCTTAAAGCGCTTTATGGCATATACTGTAAAGTGAATCAAGTGTATACTTTGTGGGCGAAACCCGGCAGCCAATTGCGCACGGCAGCGTCCCCACAAACAGCCGTGGATTGAGTGACCACCTTATTATTATTTATTTTTTTGGAGGAATTATTCCCCCCGGAAAAGCGATCCAACAATCGACCAGCTACTTGCTGCTGGGTAAACAGAGGCGTGTGGAGAAAGGAAACCTGCCCAATATTTCGCCCCGGCCGGGAATCGAACCCGGGTCCTCTCGCTCGCGAGGCGAGAGCTCTAACCGCTGGGCTGCAGGACTCCCCGCTGATCGGCAACATAAGGTGGTGTGATATCAACCGTCAGGATGATTTTTATGGTGGTTGTTACTACGCTGTGGCTGTGTTTCTCTTCCCAGACGGTGTTCTGGGCCCCGGGCCCTCGGAGCTCCGCTTCCCGTACTATCCCAGTGTGATCTTCGCCATCATCGGCAGCTCGGTGGTCCTGGTGCTGCTGGTGGCGCTGCTGGCCATGATGCTGCATCACCACCGCAAGCGGAGCAGCGGGGTGCTGGGGGACGTGCCCCCCCCGCTGCAGCGTCTCCAGCACCCCCTCCTGCTCTCCCGCCTCGTCATCCTCGAGCCCCCCCACACCGCCACCGTCACCTACACCCCGGCCCGTGGCATCCAGCTCGCCGGCTCCTTCTACCGCCAGCACCCGCCGCTGCAAGAGGAGCCGCCCTCCTACTCCCAGGCTGTGCTGGAACACAGGTAAGAACAGCAGCAACAACTTGCATTTATACAGCGCCCCCTCACTCAGGTTAGCCTTTCAGAGCGATGGACAACCCGCTCTCCCTTTATCCCCTCCGCTCCTCCCTCACGCCCCTCGTCTCCTCCTTCCCTTCGCAACCCTCACTACTCATCCTCCCCTCATCACCCCCAGAAAAAACTCCCCTTAACTTACTTAACATCCACCATTTCACCGTTCTCCTTAACATCCACCTGAACAGGCAGCCGGCACCTCAGGTTGTTGTTATTAATAATCACGTCAGGAGGATATCTCAAAGCTCTTCACAGGATTCACTGTAAAGTGTAAGTGACTGTGTCTTTTGGCATCTCCGACAATGTGACACTCCCCTTCCCCCCCCCCACCCACAGCACGCCACTGGAGCATCTGCCTAGACTGCCTGTGAGCTCAAAGTCCTGACGTGGGAGGGGGCGGGGGGGGGCTTTATCCCGTAATCTTCTGACTCTGAGGCGAGAGAGAGTGTGAGTTCAATCATTGGGAGCTCACTGCAAAGCTCCAGGACTTCAGACCTCACCTCAGTTTACTGTAGATAATTGGGAGCCGGCGTCGCTGAGCATTTGAAAGCTCAGGCAAGTTTGCTCACTCCGTACCAATGATCCCTTCCCCCAAAAATGGATCACTCGATCCACCACTGTTTGTGGGACATCACTGTACACAATTGGTTGTCGTGTTTCTCCCCCAAAATACACAGTCCCTACACTTTACAATATTTTCTGTGAAGCGCTTTGAGACTTCTCGAAAATATGATGATAACAACAACAACAACGTGCACTTATATCGCCCTCCACGCCGGGCGGCATCTCGGAGCACTTGACAATGGCGCGGCCTGAGGCCGAGCCAGGGGGAGGGGGAAGGGGACCTGAAGATGGGGAAGGCCGGGGACGAGGCGAAGGGGTTGAGGGAGGGAGTTCTAGAGCCTCGGGGCATAGTGGCTGAAGGCACGGCCGCCGAGGGTGGAGCGGAGGATGAGCTGTATCAAATGCCAGGATTATTGTTGTTGTTGTTATATCCAGAGATTGTCAGCGCCGGGTGCCGGTGGTCTCACTCTCTCCTCGCTCCCCCTCTCCCCAGCAGGCCACCGTGGTACGACCTGCCACCTCCGCCGTACCCCACAGACCTCACGGACCCTGGGAGCCAGCCCGAGCTGCCGCCGTACCGGTCGCGGGCAGGCAGCACGCTGAGCAGCGAGAGCGGCGGCCCGGCCCCAGAGGGGGGGGCCCTCACTGACCTGCTGCTCAGCGCCCGCAGTGAGGAGACGCTGTGAGCGCACGGGCACGACCAGCCCCGCACCCCCATCCCCCCCCCCCACCCCACCAGTTGTGGTCACACGGTGTCGTCGGCGACGGGAGTTACCAGGAGCGGTGCTCAGCGACTCCGCGCATCAACCTCCACGGGAAGAACAGAGAGTGACGGCACTCACCGGCTTGGCAACGGGCGACCGGTTAGAAGGTCGGCACACGGACACCCGGACTGTGCCACTCTGAACTGAACACACAGGCGTTCTGAACTGAACTGCACTGAACTGCAGACAGTATCAAATTGCCTGAACGACAAACAATGACCCTGAGTGTGAAGCCAGCGGAAGCTGTTCAGCATCTGCTGCTTGTTTGCCTTTCACGGCAGATCTTCAACCCCAGCTCGCTGCCTTAACCCCACTGCTGTCAGTCGACACGCAGGCTTCCCCAGCCCGGGTATTATGGAGTGCACATCCCGATCCATCCCGCGCCCACTGCCTTCTGGAGCCGTGCAGTCCACACACTCCCGAGTCACGGTGCGAAGACGAGTTTCCGATCTCATTTCCGTCTCATCATCCGAGCTCTGATGTGAAGGTCGTGTCCCCGAACTTTGGGCTGTGGGAACATTGGTGAACTCCAGTATAGAATCCCAACAACTCCCTTCGCAGCCGATTCCTCCCTCCTTCCCATCAGCAGTTACCCCAATGCGCATCTGAGGTTCCCCCAAGCCTTGGCTCTTGCCGACCTGCGCCTAATACTCTCAGGAATTAGATAAGTCGGATGCATCCCTCCAGAGAGCGAAAGAGTGCACCTTCCAACAATCTATCTCTGGGATTGCCGTGTGTAGGTGGGAGGCCTGGAATGCTCAGCTCGGTTTGGATAAGAATGGTGATTGGTTTCCGCACGTGCCAGATACCCGGCTTGCTGACCAAAATAAAAATCTCTTCAGTAAACGTCCGGGACCAAATGGTCCCATTTTAAGTGCTGACAGAAGAAATGCACTGACAGTCCTCTCTCTCACAGTCAGATATGGTGATCAGCGACGAGCTGTGCATCCTGTGTGTGACTGACACCCAGGCAGGCAGTCAGTGAGGCGTCCACACACTGTGTACATTTACACTCACAGCACCAGCAGTCATCACGGACGCTATTCACACCCTCACATCCAGAAGCTTTTAAGTGTTTCCGTGTTGGGTTATAATTAGTGAGTGCCAAGGAAAGAACTGAATCAGGGAAAGAGAGAGAGAGAGAGAGAGAGGACAGACTAGGAGGATTGAGAGAAAGGAAAGTGGAAGTTGAGAGAGAAGTTTGCATGGGGTTTGACGTTACCTGGGTTTCCTACTACAAGGACAAAACCAACCGTTTTGGTTGCGTTAGTCAACAACATGTTAGACAACTGTACAGGATCAATTCCTTGCACGCTGCTGGGCTCCCTGTGTGAGTGTCTGTGAGTTGTGTGTGTGTGTGTGTGCAAGTTCAATTCATTCTATCCAGGATCTCAAAGGATGGAGTTCTTTCCCAGGACCCTTCACCTGTCCAATGGGTCAATACAATCGCATGTAACAAATCATTTATTCAGGTAAAATTCCTGCCCCTCCAACCAGCAAACCCAGTCACAAATCCCAGCCACACTGCCACACGTCTCCCAACCCCAGTGAATAAGTGTCTCGAAGGTTAAACTCACTGACTGAGTGAGCGACGTCAATGATTTAACTGTAACTTCAACCCAGAATCAGATTACCCCCTTCTTCACCGATCTTTGCACTTCCACTCAGAAAAGGCGGAAGGAAACAGCGGCTTGCGATTATACAGCAGGCTTCACACGGGGTCACGCCTCGAGCAACCAAGGGGACACAAGCTTTTTGGATGAAATGAAGCGGGTTTGAGATTTGCAGCGAGTTTACTGACTGTAGCTATTCTCCTGACTGGAGCTATTTAAAGAGTTTATTATCTATCAGCCTCGCCTTTACAGAGTTCTACGTATAAAGTGTTGATTAGTATCTGTGATCTGAAGCTTTAAGAAAGAGAGAGAGAGATCATGTTATGATACACAGTAATCTGTAATAAATCTTTTGGAACAAAAAAATAAATATTTGCAAAAAACAACAAATGTGTTCAGGAACTTTGGAGGGTTTAGTTTAAGCGTGTGGGAAGCGGGAGGGACCTGGGTTCAAAGCCAGCTGAGATTAATGTTGACCCTCCTCTCATTCCGCTGACTTGGCAGATCTGAAGAGCTGCCTCTTGCCTCCTGCAGAGAGGCTTCAATTGAGTCTGTCCCTGTCCCCTGCTGGACCTGACCTGGGTCACACCACACACACACTGCAGGAACTCATCCACAGGTCACGGGGCTGGGAACGGGAGCAGACACTAGGATCTAATGGAGCACAGAACAGCGAGACTGAAGATGAAAGCTTTATCCTCAAAAGAACAAAGAAATAATCTGGATCAACATTTCGGCCCCAGGGGGAGAGAGAGAGAGAGAGAGAGAGCTCAAGCAGGATTCCTGCTGTCACGTCCAGCAATGAGAAGCTTCCCACAGGCTGCTTACTCTACTGGGCAATCCCAGCCCCATTGATCACTGTTTACAAGCCGGTCGGCACAGGGGTTATATCAGGACCACTCATATCAAAGGTTACACTAACATAGGAAACGTAGGAGACATCTGCTTCAATGCGGCACCGACTGAGCATCGGAACATAGGGCCAGGAGTAGGCCATTCAGCCCATCAAGCCTGTTCTGCCATTGTATAAGATCATGGCTGAGCTGTACCTCAGCCTTTGCCTTGATATCCTGACCTAATAAACAAAATTAAAAGGGACTTTTCTAAAAGATTTATTTTAGAAAATAATATTTTGTGAAGCGGTATATGAATAATTTGAGATGTGACGTATAGAAAGTGTAGTATGGCTTGGAAGAACCAGGAAATTTTGGATCAAAATTTGCCAAAGCTTTCCAATCATACAGGATTAATATGTGGTAGAAGATGAATACGATGGACCCTGGTTGTTTTTCGTCTAGCAATTCCTATGTAATGGTTAGAGCGCTCGTCTCACAAACAAGAAGACCCAGGTTCGATTCCGGGACAAGATGAAACCTTAGGCAAGTTTTCTTACTCCACACACACCCCTCTGTTTACCAAGCAATAAGTAGGAACCCGGATGTTAGTCGTTTGGCAGATAGAGGGCAAGGTGCCAGATGTTTACCAGAGGTTCAGAACATCCATCACTCAGTCACATCAGCACCTCGGGCAGGTGCTAAGCGTCTGCCCCCACCCCCCACCCCAAGGGAGGTCACAGGAGGCCACTTAACTGTGTCGATCAAGCGTCCCCCAAGCTCTCTGACTTCAGTAAGTGCTGGGAAGCCCCAGAAGTGAGGACTGTACAAGGCAGAGGTTCCCCCAGAGACTGTCCACAACCAACAAGTAGACTCCTGTAACTCAATAGTTAGAGCACTCACCTCGCAAGTGAGAGGACCTGGGTTCGATTCCCGGGCAGGGGGTGAAACGGTGGGCAAGTTTCCTTACTCCGCACAGCTCTGTTTACCAGCAGTAAATAGGAACCCGGTTGTTAGTCGATTGGTGATCACTTTCCTGAAGGTAATCCCTTCAAAAAATATATATATATGTGGTCACAACAACATCAACGACTGTTTGTGGGACACTGCTGTGCCCAATTGGCTGCCATGTTTCGCCCACAAAATATAGTCACTTTACAGTATATTCTGTGAAGCACTTTGAAATGTCTCGCAGATGTGCTAATCAAATGCAAGTATTGTTATTAATAACTTTCATTTATATTCCAAAACAACATGTATTTTTTCCTCCTCTCCAAGTCTACTGCCCGGCTCGCCCCACCGTCGGCGGTCGGTTCTTCAGCCTCTCTGCCCTCACCCTCTGGAGTCCCTCAGCCTCGCCCCCTCCCTTGGCTCCTTCAATGCCTGCCTCAAGACTCTTCGACTGCACCTTCGGTTACACTCCCACCACGTCCCTCCCCCTACTCTCTTGGTTCCAAACCCCAGCTCAGATGCAAACGCTTAACTGTCTCGATGCCGTGGGACATCCTTCCAAAGCGAAAGGTGCTGTGTAAATGCAATTTTGTTGTTGTTATTATATCAGTAACAGATTCAGAGCAGGAATAGACCATCGGTACCACTGATCATTCCCACGGGATTCACTCCATTGTGCGACGGGTGGAGAGAGGGCAG
>NW_024704758.1:874778-877278 GCF_018977255.1 Callorhinchus milii
GTTTTTATGTTCTTATACAATATATGCAAGGATTATATATACGTTATTACACGTGTTACTCTGCACCTGTTGATGCGAGTCCTATATGCACGTTACTCTTGCGCGTGTTGTGTGCCCTGTCTATGCACACGTGTGTTACTCAGCGTGTGTGTGTCCTGTACAGGTGTTATTGTCATCGAGCCCAATACCAGTGTTTGCCCACCAGGCGGCCCTGGTGCACTGAGAACGTGGGGTTTGCATGAATTAGTTCTGTAGGTGTCGATGGAAACTCAGGGTCTGAGGGGGGGAGAGAGCGAGGGGATCACCCGCACCGACCTCCCATACATGAACAGCGTGTTATATAAAGATGGCCCTTAACATCCTGCGTTAAACCAAGTTTCTGTGTATCTGCACTACAGGTGGGCATTAAAGATCCCCAAAACACTGATCTTTCACTTCATGGCTTCATGGTTGTTTGCAAGACTTTGCTGTGTGTAAATCGGCTGCAGCATTTGCCAAAGTAAAACAGTCCAGACAAGTGAGAGGGATCAACGTGTGGAGGTTTGACAGTTCAAGGCTTGTAAATTGGTACTGATATTCTCAGACGTAAAGGCTTAGAGAGAGAATCCACCAGTGTGGAGATGATAAGGGCTCAGGCTGAGGACTTAAGGCTAAGATCATGAGAAATTTCGTGCCTTCATTCCCTCCTCATATTCTTTTAATATTCCTCCACTTCAAGAATCTTTCCAATTCATATTCGAAAGAATATATGGATTTTGTATTAGGAACAGGGACTGACTGCACTTATATAATGTAATAATAATCCTTGCATTCGGTATAGTGCCTCCCATCATCGAGACGTCTCAAAGAACTTCAGAGAATACAGCTGATAATTGCGCACAGCAGTGTTCCTTGGTTGCGGGTAGAGTTCTTTTTAGGAATTATTACCCCCGGAAAAGTGATCCGCCAATCAATTAACGACTGGGTTCCTACTTACTACTAGGCAAACAGAGACGTGTGGAGTGAGGAAACCTCCCTAAGGCTTCGCCCTGCCTGGGAATCAAACCCTGGTCCTCTTGCGTGTGACGTGAGTGCTCTAACCACTACACTTGCTGGGTGGGTGGATGAGGGGAGAGAGAGATGGCAAATGGCAACTCGAGTAAGCATGTCAACAGGGCAGGGATCGGTGTGTACCGTCAGAGAACCCCCGTGAAAAAGCCTGAGACGATGTACGTTGCCACGTGCACAAGCGACACGGTATACGCTACAGATAATTCTTCTTCCCAATTAAAACGCCGCCCGGGGCCATTAAATCTGCAGGAGATCGGTTAGAAAAGAGAAGCAAATTATACACAGATTTTGTTGGCTGGAAAATGTGAAAGTCTTTGACCGTTTGGGGGCAGCAGGGACTGTGTCAAACACCATCACATTGAGAGGCATCTCATGGTGTGAGGAAAGGAAGCGCTTAGCGCTGGGGCTACTGCCTCAATCTACTGTTGATTGGCAGGGAGTGTGTGAGTATATCATAATAATAATCCTGGCATTTGATACAGTGCCTTATCACATCTTCAAGACGTCTCCAAGCGCATCCCAGTACTGCACTGTAAAGTCATTTGACTGTATATTTTGTGGGCAAACCCGGCAGCCAAATGCGCATAGCAGCGTCCCGCATCAGTCGTGGATTGAGTGACCAGATTATTAATTTTTTTTTGCCTTTTCCTTTGATCCTCTGCTGTTTGAACTAGTTTAATAGCGTTTGGGAACAAGCATTGATCATTTTTTCTACCTTAAACGTGTCTATAAAAATCCCTCTTTTTGTTATACGCTGGATTTAAAATGCTTTTAAAGGGGCAGTGTCCTACTGGCCAGCGAATTGTATCGAACCCCTCACCACTTTTAACCCCGGTCATTCTTCTATTTTGTTCCCATCGCAATAAGTGACAAGCAGACAGGATTCAAACGGCTTTTCTCAACAACAAAACAACAACAAAGCAGGGTTAAGTGACATAAGTGATAGATGTGGTTTTGTGCCAAGCCGGGTGTCTGCCACATGCGTAGACACGCATGTGTTTAAGAGTATCCAAACCGAGCTGAGAATTCCAGGCCTCCCACCTACCCATGGAAATGCCAGAGATAGATTGTTGGAATGGAATGCGCTCTCTCTCTCTCTCTCTCTCTCACCGAGGGAGGCATCCTGCTTACCTAAATTCTGGAAAGTATTAGCCGCTGGTTGGCAAGAGCCAAGGCTTCGAGGGATCCCAGAGCGTGCGTTGGGGTAATTGCTGGAGTCTAACCAGTTAAAACCGCATAGCGTGCCATTGATATCTCTGTCTGGCCAAGCTTTCCCGCTGGTGGTCCAGTTAGGACCAACCTACCCTCTGGGGCTCTGGCTTGTATGGCTAACAGGAGCTCAGTGGGAGGATTTTCTGCTGGATTTACAGCATACCGCATGTTACCTGTTGCTGTACAGTCTGCAAACTCAGTGTTGTACCGTGTGGGGGGTGGGCGTTAGAGCAGGTCA
>NW_024704758.1:882278-935436 GCF_018977255.1 Callorhinchus milii
TCCTTGCATTTGATACAGCGCCTTATCACGTCTTCGAGACGTCTCAAAGCACTTCACAGAATATACTGTAAAGTGAATTGACTGTATATTTGTGGGTGAAATGCGGCAGCCAATTGCGCACAGCAATGTCCCACAAACAGCTGTAGATTGAGTGACCGAATTGTATTTTTGAGGGATTATTACCCCCAGAAAACCAATCCGCCAATCGGCTAACAAGCGGGTTCCTAATTACACAGAGCCGTGTGGAGTGAGGAAACTTGTCCAATGTCTCGCCACCCCGGGAAACCACCGCAGAGCAAACTGTATTCTACTGGGGGGAGAGAGAGGAGGAGGGGGTGGGTGGGGGGGCGTGGGGGCAAGATGAGACTCGGACAGAAATATAGTGATGAGCTCAAATCCTAGTGTGGCCCCTGAGCCCACTATCTGCTGAACCAGAGGCCAGAGTGTGACCTACTGAGCCAGACTCACACTGAAGTCAAAATCCGCTGAGTAAAGTGCAGCACATACACCGGATTTTACAGTACAGTAAAATCAGACTGACTCGGAGTTAATGAATAATGAAGTACCTGCAGCTTGGCTGGAATTTCTCTCTTTCTCTTCGTGCCTCCCTCATTCTGTCTTTCTCCATCTCACTCTCTGTCACTCTCTCACTCCACTTGTGTGTCTCCCTACTATCTCTCTCTCTCTCTGGGTCAGTCCTTCCTCTACCAGTGAGAGCCACAGAGTAAACCGCCAATCCTAGTAAAGCCATTTTAAGGCTGATATCTCTGTATGAAATTCACTGTGCGGTTGGAGCAGGGAGTGAGTGAGTGAATGAGTGAGCGGCTCAGCTCAGGTGGTGTCTCATTACTCCGTGCTGGGAACTCAATCCCTCCCACTGACGCCAGAGTTCTGCTCCTTCGGCTCCGACTCCTCCCGCTCACCACTCTGCACCCTCTACCCTCCGCTCAGCAACACCTGACAGCACTCCGTCCATCCTGCCTCTCCACCACCGATCAACTCCGTGCTTGTCCCTGGCAACTCCCTCCGAACACGTTCACCATCTCTTGCTTTCTGCCTGTCTCTCCACATCCACATTCACATCCCAGCAGAGTCACCATCGCTGTATCCTGTGGGAAGGTCCGCTTTCTCCCCATCCCCACCCCCACTCCCCCATCCACCCCCCCACTCCCCAATCCCCAACCCCCCCCCCCAGCTCCCCATCCCTCCACCGAGGATGTGAACAATTCCCCAGGGCGTTTTTTTGTGGAGGTAAAGGTCCCTGCAGAGATGGTGGTCTCTGCCCCGCTCACCGCCCTGGGGTTCGGGCTGGGCATCGCCATGGGGCTGGTGGGGGTGTGCGTCCTCGCCTTGCTGTGCCGGTGTCTTAGGAGGAAACAGGACAAGTTGGGCCTCCAGGGATCATTGAGAGACATGGTGTGGACTGTGCAGCCGGTGAGTGTGTGTATGTGGGAGAGTGCAGAGTGCTGGAGTGTGGACTCACACAGTCACACAGTGTCAGACTTATGTTTAGCTGTTTGTGGTAACACAGTCACTGTTAACCAACAGTGGTTCCTGCGGGAAACCCTGAGCTGTGAGCAACCACAGTCTGAGTGCCACAGGGCTCTGTCCTTGGTCCCCTCCTCTTCAATACCTATATGCACCCTTCTGTAGACATGGGGTCAACCTCCAAATGTATGCAGATGACACCCAACTCCACCTCTCTGCCTCCATCCTTAACTCCAGGACCCACTGCTGTCCTCACAAGACTGCTGGTCAGACATCAAGTCCTGGAGAGAGCATCACCCTTCATGGATGCACTCTACACCATATGGAGCCAATCTGGAAACCTTGGTGTCCTATTCAACCCTCAACTGTCCTTCATCCCCCATATCCATTCCGTGACCTGCTCTACCTTTCCAACTCCGCAATATTGTCCAGCTCCGCCACTGTCTCTCACCACAGGCCGCCGAGATCCTCATCCATGCATTCATTACATCCAGGCTGGACAACTCAAATTCCTTGCTTGTCGGCCTCCCCAACTCCTCCCTCCACAGGCTGCAGGTCAACCGGACCTCTGCAACCGTGTCCTGTCTCGCACCAGGCTCTGCGACTCTATCATGCCCATCCTCGCCCTGCTCGACAGGCTCCCCATCCTGCAGAGGGTACAGTTCAAGATCCTGGTGCTCACCTTCAAAGCCCTCACGGTGGCTGTGAGATTCCTATTAATCACTACAGGTCTCAGCAACTCACTGTGAGCAACACTGAGGAATTAATGTACTGAACACAAGTTATGTAACATGCATAAAGTGGGAGGGCAGTAGTAGCCCAAACCCCTGTTACTGTGTGCGTGTTTGTGCGTGTTTGTGGGACCGTGGGTGTATATGTGAAAGTCTCTCAGCTGAAAGAAATGAAGAGAGAGAGATGGAGTAGAGAGAGATGGAGAAACACAGAGAGATAGAGTTAGAGAGATAAATAATAATAACCCTTGCATGTGATAATAATAATAATAATAATCCTTGCATTTGATATAGCGCTTTTCACGTCGGGAGGACGTCCCAAAGCGCTTCACAGAACACACTGTAAAGTGAATTGACTGTATATTTGTGGGCGAACGCGCCTTATCACATCATTTTTCACGGAATACACTGTAAAGTGTAGTCACTGTGTAATTTTGTAGGCGAAACTCAGTAGCCAATTGCGCAGAGCAGTGTCCCACAAACAGCCATGGAGTGAATGATTATATTTTATTTGGGAGAGTGCTTTTGGTTGCTCAGCGCCCCGCTCACTCCCAGCTCAATTATCGGTAAATATTTATTTCCTCGGGTTCTCGGCCACAAACACGCAACAAACGTTCATGTCAGAACGATGGTTATTATTGTTATTATGATTATTATCACTGTTGTATTGTAACTCCATTCCACAATCCCTTTGCCTTGCTCCCTCTCTTCAAAGGCATGACTCAAGACCCTCCTTTCTTGAGTGTGCCTTCAGCCGCCCTCCCTCATCCTAACCCAGCCCTATCCCACCCCCCACCCCCGACGCTCAGGCCCTGATCCCTGACTGTTCAGCCCCTTGGGACGTCCTCCTGACATGAAAAGCTGTAATTACAGATGTAATTTTGTTGTTGTTGTTGTTATTGTTGTTATTATTATTATCAGCTCCCAGTCAAGAAGACGACAGAAGCTGTCCAGCCAAAGACACTGCTGACGTCTCCTGCAGGTTACACTCCCAAACCTGCAGGCACCTCAGCCCAACTCATCAACGTCACCAACTGCACACTGGGCACAGGGCAGGAGCCTCCGTCCTCCGGGCCGGGAGAGGCCGGGATGGGAGAGGCCGGGCCGGGAGAGGCCGGGATGGGAGAGGCCGGGGAGCCCAGCTTATTGATGGATGTGGCTGAAGACCTGATAGCTGTTCCCACCATCGGTAAGGATTGTGAGATCATGAGAGCACTACCTCCGGAACGCCGTTCGGACACCAATCCCCTTCCCACATTCCCTCAAGTCAGCCACAAGGGATCAGCATTCCAGGGAGAGCAGCGTCGGGTAACAACAATGAGAGTCCCTTATTGTGCCCCCCACCTTCCTGCCTGGCAGAGAGTCACGCCTGGCCTCAAAGCCCCCACCCCACACACACAGCACCCCCCCACCACCCCAACAATATAGGCTCTGATTCCTCTCAATCCCATGTTTCCACTCACACACACTCACTCACTCGCTCACTCACTCACTCACTCACTCAAACTCACCACACTCACTCACGCTCACTCACGCTTACACCCCACCCCAGGAGGAGGGACACTGTATACACTCACTCACACTAACTCAGCCCCACACTCACACACGCTCACTCTCTTGCTCACTCACTGACCCCTGGATGAAGAGCAGACTGGCTCCACTGCTCATATCCGGTGCAGACCAGGACCCAGCGGCTGTGACTGTGGGTGTGTGACTGGGCTTGGCTCTGGGCTGTACACACTGTGCTCTCCACGCCCTCAGCCTCTGCTCCCTGCCAGGGCTCGGTGCCCACACTGCCTCATGCCAACCACAGACACTCACAGGAAGAGATTCCCTCTATTCACCCCCCCAACACTACTCCACTCTAGGAGGAGGCACACAGTGACAGAGGTGGTGGGTGGAGGGGAGTGGTTGTGTGCTGGGAGTGGGGCTGTTCAGGATATTGGAATGGGGGTGAGAGGGGAGGCGAGAGCTGGGAGTGGCATGGTGGGGGGTTGCGGGGGGGAGCAATAAGAAAATAAGGAGCAATAAGAAAAGTGAAAGGGGAATTTAGAGGAGGTGGGTGGGGGATACCAGGGCTAAGTGGGGTGGGAGGTGGCGGATGTTGGAATGTAAGAGGGGAGGTTAAAGCTGAGAGTGGGAGGGGGTGATGGGGTTGCGGAGGGACGGTAGGAAGAGTGAGAGGGGATTTAGAAGGGGGTGGGTTGGGGGAGCGTGATGGGTGGGGGGTGTGGGGGAAGAAGGATGTTGGAATGAGGGTGAGAGGGGAGGGTAAGGCTGGGAATGGGAGGTTTGTGAGGAGTGGGTTGGGGTTTGCCTGTTGCCTGACTCTCCTCTTTGCTTTGTTGATGGCTCAGCCACTGCAGATGAGGTTTCCTTTGGGGACGAGGCGGAGTGGGAGGTGCCGGGGGGCTGGGGGCCCATGAAGCTACACTACGCCCTCAAGCACAGCTGCAGCAAGTCTGAGTTCCACGTGACAGTGATTGAAGGTGCGTCTCTACTCGGGGGAGAGATTAGAACCCAACCAACGCACAGTCTGGGCTCCCTGAAGCCTTGGCTCTTGCTAACCTTCGCCTAATACTTGTTGTCCCTCCAGGGAGAGAGAGAGAGAGAGAGAGAGAGAGAGCGCATTCCATTCATTTCCACTTTACAGTGTGTCCTGTGAAGCGCTTTGACATGTCTCGACAACATGAGAAGGCGTTATATAAAATACAAGCATAATCATTATTATTATCATTATTCCAATAAACATCTCTGGAATTTCCATGTGTAAATGGGATGCATTGAAATCTCAGTTTGGTTTGGATGCTCTTAAGCAACAGTAATGGGTTTCGGTATGTGTCAGGCACCCAGTTGGCCAAAACAAATCTATCCATTTAACATTAATTATGGGGTGGGGGGGGGGGCAGGGAGGAGGGGAATTCATAAACTCACACTCTATCCCGTGGGTACGGCTGACTTCTATGGACGATATTAATACCCTGGGGTGGGCGGGGGGGGAATCTTTGAGTGCACTTAGGAGTCACGTTATAACCAGCTAAAACCACACAACTTGCCCGTTGTGAACCACCATAGGAACAGGAGTAGGTCATTCAGCCCCTTGAGCCTGTTCCGTTATTCTATAAGATCATGGCTGATCTGTCCCTGAACTCCAATTAACATATCCTCTGGCCCCTGACCTAACAAAATTCTCTCTAACTAACACTGAGGGGATCCTCTTTCTCCCCCCAGCCGCCCACATACAGGCCGTGGAGGGCGCGGGCCCCGGCAACTGCTATGTGGTGGGGACGCTGGTGACCGAGCTGGGCAGGGCTGAGGCCAAGACGTCTGTGCAGGCCGGGAGGCGGGGGCCGGTGTGGGAGGAGACGTTGGTATTCCCACTGTCGGAGCAGCACGTGAGGAGCGGGAGCCTGCAGCTGGCCCTATACGGCTGCGATCGCTATTCCAGGCGGCACTGTGTAGGCACGGCCGAGGTCAGCCTACGGCGCATGGCACTGATGGTGAGGACGGACACCTGGCATTGCCTGAAGCCCCCTGAACAGGTAACCTGGAGGCCCCGGACCCCCGCAGGGGATTTCGCCTTCTCCTTCTCAGCCACATGCAGTGTCTAATGTGGAATCCTGTATCTTAGTGGTTAGAGCGCTCGCCTCGCAAGAGAGAGGATCTGGGTTTGATCCCCAGGCACTCAGTGATTGAGAGAGAGAGAGAGAGCGAGTGAGTGAGCGAGTGGGAGAGAGCGAGAGAGCGAGTGAGAGAGCGATGGAGCGAGTGAGTGAGTGCGAGTGAGAAAGCGATTGAGAGTGAGAGAGTGAGCGATCGAGTGAGTGAATGAGTGAGTGAGCGAGCGAGAGAGTAATTGAGCGAGTGAGTGACGCTGTGCTGTTGGTGGTGTCTGTTCCCAGAGCTCACCCGCCTCCTGTGCCGAGGTCCTGCTCTCCATCAGTTACCTGCCGGCAGCTAACCGGCTCATCGTGGTCGTCCTGAAGTGCCGGCACGTGAACCCCGGCACCAGCGCAGCACAGCCCATCGGTAACGCAACCCGACCCTCGCCGCCCCTGGGGGACGTTTAACGCTTTATTTATCTGAAACATCAGTGACTGAGCCGGGGCGGCGGGGGGCGGGGGGCAGAGGTCGAAGAGGAAGGTCTTCCGGTGCGATGTGAAGATGGGGAAAGGAAGAGGCAAGGTGGAGGGATGGAAGCGGAGAGTTTCGGGGCGCAGTGGCTGAAGGCACGGCCACCGATGGTGGAACAAAGGGCACGAGGGGCAAGCCGGAGGCCGAGCGGAGGCAGCGGGTAGTGGGTTGGGGAGTAAGCAGGTCGGAGAAGAGGGGAGGGGAGGTGTCGGCCACCGCACGGGCTGCGTGTAAATGTCATTGTTGTTGTTGTTGTGTGGCTTGCACAATTGGTCATTTTCAATCTACGACTGTTTGTGGGACATTGCTGTGCGCAATTGGCTGCCGCGTTCGCCCACAAATATACAGTCACTTCACTTTACAGTGTGTTCTGTGAAGCGCTTTGGGACGTCCTCCCGACGTGAAAAGCGCTATATCAAATGCAAGGATTATTATTATTATTATTATTATTATTATTGCAGACGTGTGGGTGAACCTGACGCTGACCCACGGAGGCTGCAGACTGCGGAGGAAGAGGACCAGGCGTGTGCGGCAGGGGCTGAGGCCGGTGTGGAACGAGCTGTTGGTGTTGGCGTTGCCCGGGGAGGCGCTGGCACACTGCGCGCTGGGCCTCGAGCTGCTGAGCCAGGACAGCACCGGCCAACGCCTGTCCCTGGGTCACTGCTGCCTGAGCCTGGCCTCCAGCGGCTCCCACCGCACTCACTGGCAGGACATCCTCAACAGCCCCAGGAGGCAGGTCGCCATGTGGCATAAACTGCCCCCCTGACCCCTGCAACCCCTGCCCTCCCCCTCGCTCTCCCCCTGCCCCTCACTGTACCCCCTCCCTCTCACTGTACCCCCTCCCTCTCACTGTACCCTCTTCTCCTCACTGTACCCCCTACCCCTCACTGTACCCCCCCCACCCCCTGGCCCCTCACTGTGAATGCTGGGCTTCAGGCTCCCGCAAACCTCACAAAGACCAGTGACTGTCCAGACATCGCAAATAAACAGCTTCAAATAAACCCAATCAGCGCTCCGTCACATATACCCACACACACCCCATACCCCCACACACACACTCACACCCCATACCCACCCCCCCCCCCCACACACACACACCCATACCCACCCCCCCCCACACACCCCATACCCACACCCCCCCCACACACACACACACCCCATACCCACCCCCCCACACACACACACCCCATACCTACACCACCCCACACACCCTCACACACATACCCACACCCCCCCACACACACACTCACACACACACCCCATACCCACCCCCCCCCCACACACACTCACACACACCCCATACCCCACGCACACACTCACACACACCCCATACCACCCCCCCACACACTCACACACACACCCCATACCCACCCCCCGACACACACTCACACACACACCCCATACCCACACCCCCCCCACACACACACACTCACACACACACCCCATACCCCCCCCCACACACACACTCACACGCACACCCCATACCCCCCCACACACACACTCACACACACACCCCATACACTCACACACACACCCCATACTCCCCCCACACACACACTCACACACCCACCCCATACCCACCCACCCCCACACACACTCACACACACACCCCATACCCCCCCCACACACACTCACCCCATACACTCACACACACCCCATACCCCCCCACCACACACACTCACACACACCCCATACCCCCCACACACTCACACACCCCATACCCCCCCACCCACACACACCATAGCCCCACACACACACTCACCCACACACACCCCATACCCCTCATATACACTCACCCACACACATACACACACACTGACACACACACATCCCCATATATGCACTCACCCACACACACCCCATACCCGCACTAAACACACACACCCCATACCCCACCACCCACCACACACACACACACACACAGATACGCTCACCCACACACATTCACGCACACATACACACAGTGAGACACACTGACCGACACATACACTGACACACACACTGATACACACCGATACACATGAAAATTCATTCAATTGATTTGAGCAAATCGACTCATTTGCGTTGTTTGGAGATCAGCAACAGTGTCCTGGCAGGGCTGTGGCGGGGGGCTATGCTGGGTTTGGGGGCGGGGGGTGCTGGGGGCTATGCTAGGGGCTATGCTGAGGTTGGGGGCGGGGGTGCTGGGGGCTATGCTGGGGTTGGGGGTGGGGGTGCTGGGGCTATGCTGGGGTTGGGGGCGGGGGTGCTAGGGGCTATGCTGGGGTTGGGGGCGGGGGTGCTGGGGGCTATGCTGGGGTTAGGGGTGGGGGTGCTGGGGCTATGCTGGGGTTGGGGGCGGGGGGTGCTGGGGGCTATGCTGGGGTTGGGGGTGGGGGGTGCTGGGGGTCTATGCTGGGGTTGGGGGTGGGGGGTGCTGGGGGCTATGCTGGGGTTGGGGGTGGGGTGCTGGGGCTATGCTGGGGTTGGGGGTGGGGGGTGCTGGGGTTGGGGGCGGGGGGCTGAGCTGGCTCACTGCTCTTGGTATTAACCAGGAGGGGTTATTAATCGCGCATTAATAACAATAATATCAACATAGAAATAATACATTTGTGGATCTGTCTGAATGGACTTTGCTGATCTCCAAACACTAAGCATCCCCAGCAACAGGGCTCGGAGGAGTGAGGGACTCGTGGGGTGGAGGGGGGCTGGAGAGACACTCACTGTTATAAGCCAGTGCCAGATACACGTCAGTCACCAAACCAGCCCTGGAGTTATTGCCCAGCCTCGGGCTGGGCGTAATGAGCCTGTTCCGCTCCCTACACTGAGTGCTGACGTGTTGAAACTCGAGCCAGACTCCACTCGCTTCATGTCAATAGTTTGTCTCTCAAGCGCGTTCGGCCGCCATTAAACTGGACCATCCGCACAGGAGCTGGTGTGAGCACAATCACCGGCCAACGTTCACGTGTGCAAACAGCTGGCGTGTGGTCCAGGATCTAACCTGACTTGGGGGGGGGAAGAGGGGAGGGTGAGGAGGGAGGGCGGGAGGGCTTGGGGGGAGCCAGTGACCATGGACTCCAACCTGCGGAGATTTCTAACAGGATTCCTTCATAAGGCATCCAACGGGACGTTCACCGTGTTGACCTGCGGTACGTCCTGCGAGCGAATCAATGACCCATTCCCGGTTTCCTTACTGAGGAATCCCGTGAGAAACAGAGCCTTATTAGCCCCCGGTATCAGGGGTGAGAGCAAAGCCGGGGTGAGCTCCCCCACCCGCTGAGGCCCCATCCACATACTGAGTCGCCCCCGGGGATGAAACGCACAGAGTGAAGGAGCGAGATGACAAACTGAGGATCACCATGGAAACCAAACCCTACAGAAATAGTTGCACGGACATTAACTCTTTCCATGCCGAGCTTTTCAAACAAACATCTGTTATTTGTGGGCCTGGCAGTAGCGAGGTTCAGCGAGGACCTGGGCTGCGGGAGCTCCGACCTCCCCCCCCAACGTTTCCACACAATCCCGATGCTGCAGCTGTCCAGAGAGACGTCTCAAAGCGCTTCACAGAATGTACTGTAAAGTGAATTGCTGTCCCATTTGTGGGCAAAACGCGGCAGCATTGGGTAACCTTACTGTTTCATTTATTTTTGTGGGATTATTATGCTTGGGAAGCGTTCCGCCAATCAACTAACAACCGGTTTCTTACTTGCTGGCGGGTAAACAGAGGCGTGTGGAGTTAAGGAGATTTGCCTAAGGTTGCTCCCTGCCTCGGGAATCGAACCCAGGTCTCTCGCTCGCAAGGCGAGCGCTCTAACCGCTGTGCTACTCAGTTGTTACATTTTTGCCTCTGGGTCAGGACTCATGTCAGGACTCACAGTCCCTATCCCCCAGATAAAATCAGCCACGCACTTCATGGCTGTTTTGGGGATGTTGCTGTGGCATATTAGTGGCTGCGTTTCACCTACAAAATGCATCTTTCTTTACGGTAAATCCTTTCAAGGACGTTGGGATGTCTTGCTGCGAAAGGCGTTGTGTCCAACTGTGACTATGATTTGACACTGGTCACTCACACCCAGTGCTGAGTTTGTTTTGAGATTAAACGGGAGTCTGACAACATGCGGAGTCCTGTAGCTCAGTGGTTAGAGCAATCGTCAATCGTAAGTGAGAGGACCTGTGTTCGACACCCCCCAGAAAAGCCAATCGACTAACAGCCGGGTTCCTATTTACTACGAGATAAACAGAGTCGTGTGTGTAGTAAGGAAACATGACCAACAGATTGCCGTGCCCGGGAATCAAACCCAGGTCTCTCGCTTGCGCGGCGAATGCTCTAACTCGAACTATACTGTAAGAAGTGCGGTGACCGGGGATTTCTTTGCTCTGGTCACCGAACCTGATCAAACTTGGGGGCTTCAGTGCTTAGTATCTGCCGTCACCATGTGGCCGGAGAAGAAACTGCAGAGTCACCAGATTTGCACCTGTTGCAGGTGGGTCCCTGGTCTCACACAGAGCACAGGAACAGGAGGAGGCCATTCAGCCCCTCGAGCCTGTTCCGCCATTCTATCAGATCAGAGTCGATCTGTGCCTCATATCCGTTTATGCACATATCCCTCGATATCCTGACCTGTCCTGACAGACATGGATATGGATATCTCTCCACTTCAGTCTTGAAAATGTGAATGGATCTAATATTCCCAACTTTTGGGGGGGAAGGAGAGAGTTCCAGACTTAGAGAGCGTGTGCACAGCTCCCGGGAGTTTAATACAAACAAGTAACAAAACCTGCTAATCGCAAACGCAGGTAAAAACATGAAGGCATCCTGTCCACCGAGATCCGTCATCGAAGGGGGGGAAAATAAAGTTTTTTTTTCAAAACAGAGTCTGCAAAATTGAAACGCCTCAAAAGCTTCAACAGCAATTACTGACACTTGGGGTGACTGTGTCTTGTGTAGGTGAACGCAGCAGCCAATTTACACACAGCAATGTGCCCGCAAACAACCACGGAGTGAACGACCGAGTTGTTGGCCAGGACACCTGGACAAACTAACTCCCTGCTCATTTCCAACAGCGCATGGGATCTCTAACATCCCACAACCACCTGATTCAGAAGTGAGAGCGCTACCATCTGAGCCTCCGGCTGACATCTGCTAAAAATACTGAGAGCTCCACATATATGTTTCTCTCCCTGATGCTAAGGAGGAAACGCACAGACACCCGCACTAAACTCCCACAAATCCCTTCATGGCACCTGGCACCTCCCTACCTGCGTACCCCAAACCCACTATCCGCTGTCTCCGCTCGACTGGCTCTGGCCTCCTTGCATGTCCCTCGTGCCCTCCGTTCCATCGGCCATGCTTTCAGTCACTACGCCCCAAAACTCTGGAACTCTCTCCCTCATTCCCTCCGCCCGCCTTGCCCCCCCCCCTTTCCTTTCCCATCTTCAGATCGCACCTGAAGATCGTCCCTCTTTGGCCGTGCCTACGGGCAGCTCCCCCCACCCCCCCACCACCCCAGTTTCTCATCGTGCTCCGCCACTGTCAAGCGCTCCGGGATCTACCCTGCGTGAGGGGGCGCTGTGCAAACGGTTGTTGTTGTTGTAGTCCTGGCGAGTTCCAGGCGTTGCCGACGAGAGCTTTGAGATGGAGATGTCTTGTTGGGACCTCTCGACTGTGAAACAAACAAGATGAGAAGACAGCCACCCAACTGAGCGTAGTTTGAAATGACCAGCGAGTGCTGGTTACTGCTTTTATTAAATGTATGGATTACACAGGCAGCTCGTAATTAGACCGGGAATACAATCCGAAAACGCGGAAAAACTACACACTGGTTTTCCTTGAACAGAACCTAGAATAAAAATGAAGGTTACAATGGGGTGGAATGGCAGGGCAGTGAGTGTGTGTGAGGGATACAGAGAGGGGTGGGGGGTGTGTGTGTGTGTGTGCGTGTGGAGTGGGTGGGTGGGTGGGGGGGGTTATCATTGTGTGGGTCTGGATGTCCAATCTCATGGTGTGTGACCAACTCTCGAGAGAGAGAGAGATCAGCAAAATATCAAACTGATTCTTCAACATTTACAGTCTCGGAGCCTCACCTCCCGCCCCCATTCTCCAGCATGCACACGCACACGCACACGCACGCGCTTGCACACGCATACGTGCCCGCACACACATTCACACACGCACAAATGCCCGCATACACACACGCACACATGCCCGCGCACACACTTTCGTGCGTCCACAAACACTTGCGCGCAGACACAAACATGCACACACATGCTCGCATGCACATACAAACGCACCCTAACCACCCCACCAGACACACGCACACGCACACACAGGGAGACTGTAACTCTGAGACATCATGTCCGCACTGACCACCTGTTACAGTAATGAGTCCAGTGCAGTTTCACCACAAAACCTGGAGTTTGTTAACCAGTGAGCGGGAAAGGTGCCGGGATCTGTCTCCGCAGGGTTTACCAGGGTCTGAGCTGGTGAGGACGGACATCAATTCCCGCAATTACACACACACACACACAAAATCCTGAAGTCTCAATCGCCAGCCACTCCTGAGAGCGCCCCCCGCCTCCGCAACCCCCTCTCCCTCCCCAGGGAGAACAGCAAGGCCTTTCCAATCATCGCTTATGCCCTTGCCCTGTCTAAGCAACAGACGCTCAGGGCACCATCAGCCTCGCTGGGCACCGGGAGGGGAATAAACTCTTCCGAAGTAAACCTGTCAGCCCTGGGCCCAGCATCTCAGCGAATGGAATTCACCCCGGCCCGGGAGCAAGACACGTGCCATTTATAATAAAAATAATAATAATCCTGGTATTTGATACAGCGCCTTTAATGCTAAAATGTTGAAACGTCGCCTGGCACTGCTGTCAGCTGCAGGGATGGAGCACAGCAACGTCCCACAAACCACGGGGTGAGCGACTACTTTATCCGGGGATTGTTGGTCCCAGGAGAGAGAGAGAGAGAAACTCCCTTCTCTCTTTGAATAGACTCTCGACAATACAGCTCTCCCCGCAGCCCCGCACTGGAGCATCGGCCGAGACCGTGAGCTCAAAATCCTGACTCAGAGGCGAGTTTGCTGCTGACTGAGCCAGGATGAGGTTTAATGCCCTGGGGTCAGCAGAGAGAGAGAGGGAGGGAGGGAGGGAGGGAGAGAGGGGAGAAGAAGCAAGGGTGGGGGTGCGGGGGCACTTATAAGTGTGTGTTGGAGATAATACAACCCGCGTTTTCTAACTTTAAAAAAATTAAAAACTTGGTATTAATGGAAAGAGATTAGCAGCTCAGTGGGTTTTGCCTGATGCCCACATCCCATTATCAAAACAGCCGAGAATTAGGAAAACTTCAGATTCTCAACTCAAGACACACATACACCACAGAATAGACGCAAACCAGGGGCAGAGAGAGGGGCAGAGAGGGGCAGAGAGGGGCAGAGAGAGGGGCAGAGAGGGAGAGAGAGGGGCAGAGAGGGGCAGAGAGAGAGAGGGGCAGAGAGGGGGAGAGAAGGGCAGAGAGAGGAGCAGAGAGAGTGAGAGAGAGAGGGGGGCAGAGAGGGAGAGAGGGGGGCAGAGAGAGGGGCAGAGAGGGGCAGAGAGAGGGGCAGAGAAAGGGGCAGAGAGAGTGAGAGAGTGTGTGTGAGAGGGGCAGAGAGAGGGGCAGAGACAGAGAGGGGAGAGGGGCAGAGAGAGAGAGGGGCAGAGAGAGGGGCAGAGAGAGTGTGAGAGAGAGAGGGGCAGAGAGGGAGAGAGAGGGGCAGAGAGAGTGAGAGAGAGAGGGGCAGAGAGGGAGAGAGAGGGGCAGAGAGAGGGGCAGAGAGAGTGAGAGAGAGGCAGAGAGAGGGGCAGAGAGAGTGAGAGAGTGTGTGAGAGAGGCAGAGAGAGTGAGAGAGAGGGACACAGAGAGAGATGGGGGGATAGAGAAAGAGAAAATGAATCAGGGGCAGAGAGCGAGCGAGAGAGCGAGTGAGAGAGGGGCGGAAATTTAACGGAGAGAGTGTGGCTCCTTGATGGGGTGCGATAATGGCGGGCGAGAGGGATGGGAGGAGCGTGACACAAAAGGAGAGAAAAGAGGATCTGACGGCAAAGGAAAAAAAAACACAAATTATCACAAAAAAGAACTATTATTTCATCAGTAAAAGTCCAGAGCGAGTGGAAAGGGAGGGGGGGGGGGGTGAGGGGAGGGGTGGGGGGGGGGGGGTTCTGTTGAAGGAAGCACAATATAAACAAATGCTACATCATGCTTAAAAATAATCTATATTAACCAAAACGGTAATGAGAAGTGCTATGTTGTCGCCAGTGGTAAATATACAGTCAGCTCCTGTCAGCACCTTGAGCGTCGCATGTTGTCTGGATACTGTCACTAACCCTATTGCATAAGACAATGTATGTCGTTCAGTGTAAGATGTGGCTTCAAAATGGCCTCATTCGGTCGGTCAGGCTGTGAGAGCAAGTCCTCGTACCGAGCCGGGCACCCAATCTCCCAGCCCCCTCCCTCCCTGTCCCCCCCATCACCCCCTTCCACACTCAGCCAGCACCTCGTTCCCCAATTACCACCAGGAATCCCTACCAACACCACCCGCCCCACCCCAGTTAAACTGTCCTGCAAGCTTTCCCGCTGCTTGTCCAGCTAGGACTACCCTATCTGTTCGGGCTTTGGCTGCAGGGTTAACAGGAGCTGAGGGGGAGGATTCCCCGCCCCCAGTGACTCGTTGGCGCTTTAGGTCCTGCCGATCGATGAGCCGGGCCGGGCCAGGCTGCGCTGGCATCAGCGGCGAGTGCCCTGGAATACTGCGGACCCTTCTGGCTCAGGAACCGGACTAGAGAGAGAGAAAGACCACCATAGGGAGGGCTGTCTCGATTCTGACATCCCATTGACAAACATGTCACCTTGGAGCCAGATCAGTTCCAAGATGATCTTGATTCCCCAGCACCCTCCACCCCGCGCCCCCCCCCCCCACCCCGAGGATAGCTGAGGGTGCCCGGTAGTGAGAGGGGGTGAGATTCTGGGAGCCTCCGGCAGTGTAAAACCCAATGAAGAGTAACGTTTTTTTTTGGTGCAACTAAATTCAATGAAATTCAGAAACACATCCCACAAGAACGGACTGAGCGCGGCATGGAGGCAGTGCGTGGTGGGACGGGCTTGTTCCCCCGGCGACGGCCGAATGGGACCATAACGTAACTGTGGCCAGGGTTCATTTTATTAAGACATGCTCGCGAGAAGCGAAACTCTCGTCATCTACCGTCAACATCAGCTATAAAAATAATGTAAATACCTGTACATACTGTTTTTTTTAAATCCCATTATAAGTCATCTTACAGTCTCTCTTATATCTGCACAAATCACTCCTGCGCTCTCCCCACTTCTCCGCCCCACCCCCTCCCCTTCTCCCCCCCCAACTCACCAGGGAAAGTTAATGCGTATATTTTTTCAGCTAATGAAGTAACAATAAAAAAGAGGTTAATAATAATAATAATCCTTGCATTTGATACAGCGCCTTATCACATCTTCGCGGCGTCTCAAACGCTTCACAGAAAATATACTGCAAAGTGAAGTGACTGCATTTTTGTGGGCGAAACGCGGCAGCCAATTGCGCACAGCAGCGTCCCGCAAACAGTCGGGGATTGAGTAGCCAAATTATTACTATTATTATTATTATTTTAGATCCGAGCTGGATAAGGTGACCAAGTATTAACCTGAGACAAGGTTAGAACTGGCTGATCACGTTTGTATCTAACATGACTGAAAGCAAAGAGTCCGTCAGTCCCCAGTGATGGGGTGTGTTGCAGCCTCTCTCAATACAGGCCAAACACTAGGACATGGACCACAACAGAGACTGGAACCAGATCCTGTCAGTCAGGCTTCCCCGGGGCTGGAGGGTAGAGGGGTGAGGGGTGGGTGGGGAGACCAGTCCGGTGGTTGTACAATGTCCTGATACAAATGTCACTTGCATAAAATCGTCCCAAGTACCAAAAAGGGCTCCTCAGCCCAGGAGCAGAGCACGGGTTGTGTAGGGATGTCTCAGTGTGTGGGGAATGGTGGGTGGGTGGGTGGGGGGTGGTGGGGGGGAGGGGGCTACATTAGAGTTTCTTGAATCTCTGCCAGACAGTTCGCCCCCATTTCCAAACCGTGTAACATGGGCTTCTGGTCGAAGGCGGTGACCCTGCTGATCATCTCGGGAGACAAGGAGAAGCGGTTGCCGGACTTCTCCTCGAACCAGCAGTCCAGGGCTCTCTTGGCCTCAAAGTTGGCGATGGATGGTCCGTTCACGGCAATGCTCAGCAGGTCGTTGAGTTGCTCCAGGCTGAGCCGGGACCGGTTGTTGCTGCGGATGCGGCAGAAGGCACTGCGGCCCCTCTCGCACGCGGCGGTGGAGGTGGGCAACACCAGCAGCAGCTGGACCAGCCTACTGAGGACGGGAAACCTCTGCTTATACTTGAACACGTGACGGCTCAGCTCCTTGAAGCCGTTCTTGTTGTAACACTCTGCCTTGACTTCCTTCCACTCCTGCAGCAGGCTCCCCCGCGCCCCGTCCCTGCCCTCGGCCCCCCGGCCCCCCAGCTCAATGGCCAGCGATGGCATGATCTCAAAGTGCTTGTAGATGTGCAGGATCTCCTCCTCGCAATGGCTCCTCAGCCTCTCCTCGTTCTGTGGCCAACTGGCCACGTCAAAGACCTGACTGGCCCGGATGACGGAGCGACTGTTGGAGTCCAGCCTCTGGGCCAGGATCAGCTGGGTTCTCTGGCAGATCTTCTCTCGGATGGAATTGAACTTGGCCTCGGCCACCCTCAGGTTCTTCAGCGGCACGCCATGGAAGTTCTCCTGGAAGGTCTCCTCGAACTCCTGCAGGTACTCGCCGGGGGCCTCGGCCAGCCGGCTGATCTCCTCGATGGCCTCCTCCACCTTGTCGTCGGCGTGGGCCACGAGGAGTGCCTCCCCTTGGAAGGCGAAGGCCAGGCGGGCCAGCACCGCGATCACATCCAGCAGGAAGTAGATGAGCTTGACCGATTGGTAGTCCATCAGGAAGTGGAGCAAGGCCAAGGCCACGGCGGCCGCCTCCGCCTTCTGGGGTTGCCCGCTCACCTCCTTCAGGTGGGCCACCACCTCCAGATAGTCCTTGATCAGGGCGTTGAGGACGTTCTGCTCCCCGATGACCCAGCGCACGGCGCGGATGTCTCCCAGGAACTCGGTCTCCTCACACAGAGTGGCTGCCGTCACCCGCAGCTCGCACATCAGTTTGGGCGAGTAGCGGTAGAAGCTCAGCAGCTGCTTCAGGTTGTTCTCCAGATCCTCCAGGCAGCTCAGCTCCTTGTTGCTGATGGCGTCCAACACCTCGAGGTGTGGCCTGTGCAGGACGCAGGGCACACACAGCAGCCAGGGGAGGGTCTTCCTGATCTTGACGGCCAACCCCGCCCGCAGGCCCGTGGTCACGTTGGCCCCGTTCACCCCCAGTCCCACCATCACCTTCTCCTCTTTCCACTTGATGCCGATGCCCCCGAACGCCCTGTCCAGAGCCTGGACGTAACCGTCCACGGTGACGGAGCTGAGCTCCTGCAGCGACAGGAACTCTGTGTGGGCGGGGCCCTCGCCGGTCACGTACTGCACGTACACGGCCACATTGTCGGCCAGCAGCTCGTCCGTCCGCCCGTCCATTATCACGCTCAGGAACGGCGAGAGCCGGAGACGCTCGAACAGGTCCTCCCGCAGGGAGCGGCCAATGTGATGCACCAGAGTCTGACAGTCTCCCTCGTTCAGGTACTGGTCCACGATCTTCAGGTCGCACTTTTTCAGCAGCTCCGCCAGCGGCCGGAAATCGGCCAAGGGTCTCCCCTCGGAGGCCAGGTGGTAGGCCACGTGGAACAGCAAAGTCATGTTCCTGCACATCTCCTCGGTCTTCTCTGGGTGCATCCTCAGCTTGTACAGCTGCAGGCACTTCTTGTGGAGGTTGCTCTGGGCGTGGAGTTTGATGGTGTGGATTTTGAACTGCTTGGAGCCCAGGATGAAGGCCGAGGTCCTGGAGGACTGGACAGTGTACTGCCGGCACACGTGACACCACATCTCGTTCAGAGTGGGCGAGTACCGCAGGAACCAGAACTTCTTCAGCCACTCGTGCTTGAAGCGGCGGATCCTGCGCCCCCCGGCCCCCCCGGCCCCTGCCGCCTTCAGCGTCTCGTCCGTGCTAGCCAGCAACTCGTTGGTCAGGGACTCGTCGGCAGAATCCATCTCCTGCTCACTCGTGTCGTCCATGACGGTGGGGACAGGCGTCTGGGGGTCTGGTGCTGGAAATGGTTGAGAGGGGGGTGGGGGTTGGGGGAAGAGATGGGAGAGGGAAAGAGACAATCAATCGATCAATAAATCAATAATAAATCAATAAGTAGACAAACAATCCATACGTGAAAAGGTCTCAAAGCACTTCACGGTAATGACAACCACAACATACGTTTGTGTAGCACCTTTCACGTGAGGAGGACGTCCCAAGGCGCTGACAATTACTGTCAAGAGGACGTCCCATTGCCCCAATTACTGTCAAGCCTTTTGCGAGCAAATGTCACTGCCCATTCCTGCACTCAGTGAACTCCCCGCTGGCACACACAGCCATGAGGTGAACGACTAGTGTTTATGTGAAGCGTTGTGGCCAGGACACCGACTGGGAGAAACTCCTTTTCATTCACATCCACATAATAATAAATAATAATAATAATAATAATAATAATCGTTGCATTTGATACAGCGCCTCATCAAGTCTTCAAGACATTTCAAGCACTTCACGGAATATACTGTAAAGTGAATTAATTGTATAGTTTGTGGGCGAAACGTGGCAGCCAATTGTGCACAAACAGTCACGGCTTAAGTGACCAAATTATCTTTTTTTTTAAGGGTTTATTGAGCCGGACAGAAGTTTCGCACAGCTCTAGAGTTTGGCAACTGGTTGAATTTGGTAAGGACTCTCGAGTTACTTTTCTGATAAGTCCTGAGAGGAATTGTACAGGAATAATAAACAACGTATGTAAGACTTGCCAGATTCTAGCCACACACACATTACAATGGTACATAGTGTGTTAAACAGAGTCAATCCAGACCCGAGACAAACTCTCCCCGGGGATTTTTAACGTCTTCTAGAACAGACCAGACATGAAGGTTTGCTCAGTTTTCGAGTCTGTATCCACATACCAAAAAATACACCCTCCCACGCAGACCCTCGACACATCTACACACTACAAACCACTTCGAGGCGACGTTCAATAATAATAATCCCTGCATTTGACATAACGCCTTATCAGGTCATTGAGACGTCTCAAAGCGCTTCACAGGATATACTGCAAAGTGGAGTGACTATACATACAATCACAGACCGGAGGAATTGAGGATATTTTCTGGTGACACAGTAACTTTCCAGTGAGCTCCCCAGTCACACACACAGAGCCCGGGAGTCACCCACACTGTGAGCCTGCGCTACATTAACACTGCGTACAACGTTCCCTCGCTCCCCTTACACAAGCAAACTATTTCTTGCTCAGTCGCTTGGTTTTACAGCAAAAATAAACACCATTGCAACATTAATACATTTAGTGGTCGGTTTTCTCAACCCCGAGTACATTTTGGACACACATCTACACAGGCTCCATCCCCTCTCACGCATGCACGCACGCAGACACAAGCACACGCACACACACCCTGCACACAGTCAATAACTCATACGGCAAGTTCAACGCTTGTTGGGTGCCTGATGGCTTCCCTCAAGAGGTTAGAGCAAAGACTGTAGATGTTTCTCCATCAGCTCACCACCCAATGTTGCTCTCACACCTCACAGGGCTGACAGCTCGCGTGTGGGAATTAGCGTTTACCAGTGACTTAGTGCCAGCTGTGCACCAGTTGGTATTTGAAGAGTACGTCAAGTGTCTGACCCGCTCAACTGGTTACACCTTCATTAACTTGAGTGTAAAATGCAGGTTATTATCAAAGGGGGGGGGGGGGGAAGGAGTTCTGAACAAACCAGAAGCTGAAACCTACTACAAGAAGTCACTGAACCAAGTTAAACACCAACTCAACCGGACTCAACGATTGGCAACTTGAAACATAAAGCTTCTGATAACTCGACCCGGGCTTAACTAGTCACTCGCTACCACTGAAGTCATCGCGCGGTCAAATCCCGTCCGCATTTAGTTATGTATTTATGCACACGCCTACCTCGCCTGCACTCCTGATAACTCGTCACTGCTCAGGCCTTTTCCCTCGGAGGGACGAGTTATCAGGAGGTTACTGCGTAGATCAAGAAAAACTCTCCGAAACTCTTTGCATAATTAACGTGGGAACGGAACCGAGCCACAAACCAACAAAAGAAAGTGCAGACAAGCAGCCGTTGTGAACAGAAGATCTTTTATTGGCAAGCGGACAAGAGAGTCAGGACCACAAGGAAATGACAGAAGAGAGCACAGAGCGAGAGTGAGAGCGAGAGAGCGAACACAGGAAACCGTTTACAAGTTGATCAAAGCCATTGCATTCCTGGCTCCTTCCCTCCGCATCCTTCCGTAACTCCGTACAAGTCACCTCAGTGGCTCAGTCACACGCACACGCGGAACAGCTACATCACCCACAATGATGCGGTTTGTCCACAGGTCAGTGAAACAAACCGGTTGCTATATTCCTCGAACCAAACCAAACTCCCCGGTCGGTGGTGTGTTCCTTTTTTTCAGATGTCAAGAGAACACGGAAGACGGCGAGGGAGGGAGTGGGGGGGTGGGTGGGGGGGTGAAGGTTCCTTTTGCCCATTTCACCTCGTCCTTTCCGGGGTCTCAAGAGGGAGAACGCTTCTCAGGCCCAATCTGAGAAAAAAAACTAAAAAATTTGATACAGTGCCCGACAGAGAGAGAGAGAGAGAGAGAGAGTGCGAAGGTCTCAGTTAGCATTGGGGAGACAAACACTTTCCCACCCGGCACACAGAGCACAGTGTAACTACACACTGGTCTGGCTTCCCACAGTGAGAGAACAGAGACAGGGGGCACGGACGTCTCGTGTGGCCTTCCTCAGGGCTCTGTCCTTGGTCCCCTCTTTTTCAACATCTATTTGCTCCCTCTTGGTGACGTCATCCACAGACATGGGGTCAACATCCACATGTATGCGGATGACACCCAACTCTACCTCTCCGCCTCCACCCTCGACTCCAGGACCCACATTCTGTCAGACATCAAGTCCTGGATGAGAGCTAACCTTCTGCAGTCGAACGTCAACAAGACCGAGGCTCTGATTGACTCCCGTCAGCGCCTTAGGACGTCCTCCCGACGTGAAAGGCACTTTACAAATGTAATTTTGTTGTTGTTGTTGTCAGCGCCTCCGCACCTCAGTCACTGAAAGCATCACCATCACCATCCAAGGAGGCACACTCCACCTTACTAAGGCCATTCCGGGACCTTGGCATTTTGTTTGATCCCCCTATTTACCCTTTCTACCCCACAGCCCTGCCATGACCCGCTCTGCCTTCCCCCATCTCCACAACATCGCCCGGCTCCGCCAGTGTCTCACACCGCAGGCTGCCGAGACCCTCATACACGTATTCATAACATCCAGACTCGAGTACGCAAGCACTTTGTTTGTCAGCCTCCCCAACTCTTCTCTACATAGGTTGCAGATCATCCAGAACTCTGCAGCCCACGACCCCCCCATCCTTGCCCGACTCCACTGGCTCCCAATCACACAGAGGATACAGTTCAAGATCCTGGTCTCACCTTCAAAGTCCTCCGTGGCCTTACTCCCCCCTTACCTCTGCACCTTCCTAACCCCCTATGAACCTGCCTGCTCCCATCGACTAACAACCGGGTTCCTACTTACTGCTGGGTAAACAGAGGCGTGTGGAGTAAGGAAACTTGCCTAAGGTTTTGCCCTGCCTGGGAGTAGAACTCAGGTCCTCTCGCTTGCGGGGCGAGTGCTCTAACCACTACGCTACAGGACTCCATGAATAATATCAAAACCCAACCAAATTTTTGCAGTAATCCTGCAAATTGGGAGGGTGTGGAGAGAGCAGAGTCACACATAGACACAGCCCGCCCGCACGCACACATACACACACAAATACACAGAGAGACGCACACACACACATCTGGCTCCAAGTCTCGAGGCATCTCCTCCCATTTTCAGAAAACGCATCTGAAATGAGACATTGAGCAAAGTTTAGACGCCGACAACAACTGTACATTTTATACAGCGCTTTCGTGTCGGGAGGACGTCTCAAAGCGCTTTTTTTCCCAGAGCACATCTCGCAGGGAGTCCTCCCACTCAGCTTGTGTTAACCTTGCAAGCCAAAGCCCTAACAGGTCGGTGGTCCTAGCTGGACAAGCGGGAAGGCTTGCCAGACAGCGATATCAATGGCAAGCTATGTGGTTTTAGGTGGTTAAGACTCCAGCAGTTACTCCAACGCACACTCTGGGGTCCCCAAGCCTTGACTCTTGCCAACCTGCGCCTAATACTTTACATAAACAGGATGCTCCCCTCCAGGAGAGAGAGTACACATTCTATCCAAAAAACATCTCTTGAATTTCCTTGTGTAAGTGCGATGCATGGAATTCTGTTTGGATTGGATATTCTTAAGCCTAGTGATGGGTTTCCACATGTGTTGGACACCCGGCTGAACCCCCAGGAAAAAAGAGCAGCAGGAGGCCATTCAGTCCATCCAGCTTGTTCCTCCTAGTTAACCTCCCTGCAGGTCCTTCAATCGCAGTGGCCAGCCCTTTCACAAGTCTTATATTTAAGTCCTGGCTAATCTGCAGACTAGTTCCGTCCACCTTACTGAATCCTTTCATCAACTCGGAAAAGCCTCTCTCAGGCCACCTCAACAACAACAACAACGTGGCAAACTTAATCAGAGCAAGCCTTCCATTTGATAAAGCGCCTTATCACGTCTTTGAGACGTCTCAAACCGCTTCACAGGATTTATTAATGTGAATTGACTGTATATTTTGTGGGCGAAACACAGCAGCCAATTGCCTTTATAGCGCCCCTCATGCAGAATAACGCCCCGGAGCACTTAAACTCCGGAGCGAGAAAGAGAGAGAGAGACACACACACACACAAAAGCTCTAATCTGCCCAATCTAAAACCTCTACAACTCCGAACCGTTTAATGGACGTGCGAGGATTTAAGAAACGCTTACCTCGTCCTTCCGTTCTCCATCTCCACCTTCTCACAGGCCGTGCCGTGCTTCCCCAGTCTCGCCAGGGAACAAAAAAGACGGCAAAGTAACAAATAAAAAGAAAGAAATATAAAAATAGTCTGAGATTTCTTCTCCAAAAACCTAGTTTAGAATCCAAAATAAAAAAAATGGCAAACTTAAAAAAAGTAGGAGATTAATACACACATTCAGGAGAGACTTAACCTCACTCAAATCCACCAGCAAACCTGATTTATAAACACAAACTCTAGTTTATAATAATAATAATCCTTGCATTTGACGCAGCTTGTGAGAAGCTCAAATAAAAGTCCGACAAGCACCTTCATTCCTTTTAAATATTTCTTTTTAATTTACGGACCTGGGAAACCTGTACAGATATATAAAGCTGAGTGGAATGCAAAAACCAAGAAAATATCTATAATATCTTTTATATATATGTACACACATAAACACGGCCACAGTATCGGTTGGTACAAATTTCTCTCCCCACCCGCCGCGCTCGCCGGTACGCGCCGCGCGCGCGCCACACACACACACACACACACACACACACTCCATACTTTGCTGCCAAAGGCGGCAAAACAATACAGATCGGAAATCAAACCATTCTCTTTCCATTCTCAATGCCCACAGTCCCAGGCCTCTCTCCGCCCTTCTCCATGTTGCCCAGATCCCGAGCCAGAAAACTGATTGGCTTCTCTGTAGCCCGGGGAAGGGGGCGAAATCATGAAATCCTTGGATTTCCTCACCCCACCCACCTCCCCCCAACAGAACCTCACTGGTTCCTCACTAAATTTCCTCATTCCCACTGTCGTTCTCACCCGCAAACATCACACAGTGAGCCTGAGCCTCAGTTAGCCTGGCCCACCATTTACTCCACAAACCACAAAGATCACAAGACAGGTTGGGATAACAAGACCCCCTCCCCCCATTTCATCTCATCCATTTGTCAATGAGATGACTATAGCCTCCCACCCCACCCCAAGCCCTAAATTTCACTCCCACTTGCTGTCGACAGCAATATGCCTCTCACTTCCTCTTCGTGGGAATAACTCTCACTTTCTGTCCATGGCAAGATCCGCCTTCCTTGTTGGCATAATATCCTTCTCACTTCCGGTAGTAATTTTCTGACACTAGGAATAATCCCTCCGTCTCACAACAAGGGGGACATCATCTTAAAATTAGAGCCTGGCCATTTAGGAGTGAAATCAGGGGACAGTTAGTCGCCCAAAGGGTGGTGGAAATCTGGAACTCTCTCCCCCAAAATGCTGTGGATGTTGGATCCATTCACATCTTCAAGACTGAGGTGGATAGATATTTGTCAGGTCAAGGTATCAAGGCATATACGGGTAATTGGAGTTGAGGTACAGATCAGCCCTGATCTGAAAGGATGGCAGAACAGGCTCGAGGATCTGAATGGCCTTCTCCTGATCTGAATGGCCTTCTCCTGTTTCTATGTTTCTACAAGCATCCAACCCAAGTTAAACCGCCCCACAATTAACTAACGAACAAAGACCAGGCTGCACGTGGTGGTCCGCATGGTCCCAGTGGGAGGAGTGGGGGTGGCCCGCGGTGGTCGAGGGTCGGGCCCCACATGCCCACTTAATGCCACAATTCAACGTCATGCCACAAAACCATCGCAGTCACATTCGCTCTGCTCCGACCCTCGGCACCGGCCCCCAGCGTTAGGAACTCACTGCGCTGGGCCAGCCTCAGCAGAAATTTAACCAGTTTCCACCGCTCCCCCTCGATAGCTACAGTCAGGCAGGGTCCGGCCATCCCTGGAGTCCTCGGCGCAGGGGCTGCCCTCGATGTCAGTGGGACGTGTGGTCTGGTCTGTCCCGGACGCCCAGGATGTAGCGGATCTTCTTCCTGCTGTCGCTGCACTTGCTGTTGACCATGGCATAGAAGGCCTTGTCCGTCACGTAGGCAAACTTCAGCTGCACGTAGGCTGCGAACCAGGAGCACAGACACCCAGAGCGTCAATGTCAACAGCCATCGTCACTCAGGCAGCCAACACCGGCCTGAGCCCCGCCCCTGGCCCCGCCTCCTCTGCCAGAGACCCCACCCTCCGCCAGAGACCTGGCCTATGCCAGAGACCCCGCCCCTCCGCCAGAGACCCCGCCCTATGCCAGAGACCCCGCCCTATGCCAGAGACCCCGCCCCTCCGCCAGAGACCCCGCCCCTCCGCCAGAGACCCCGCCCCTCCGCCAGAGACCCCGCCCCTCCGCCAGAGACCCCACCAAAGACCATACCCCCCCCTCCCTCCACCTGAGCTACACTGGAGTGAGAGATGGAGCGAGTACCTTTGATTGCGTCCACCACGTTGGGATGGAGTGCCGGACGGGACATGTTGAAGCGGCTGTTTTTGCCTTTGCCGCGAGCGCAGTGGGAGGCCAAGTGCTGCTCACTGTAGAAGTACTCCAGCAGAGCCCGGGTCAGTTTGCTGGGGTCGTTTCTCGCCGCCGCACAGATAGAGTTCAGGTTCAGGCAGCTGATAGATACCCCAGAGCCCGGCTGCAACTCCTCCTGAATAAAACAAACAGGGAAAAGAGAGCATTACAGAGCAACCAGTCTACAGCACAGCACGCATGCACGCACCACCCCCCCACCCCACACACACACACGTGTTTTGCCCCCAATATATGCAGTCAATTCACTTTACAATACATTCTGAGAAGAGAAGAAGACGTCTCAAAGACATGATAAGGCGCTATATCAAATGCAAGGATTATTATTATTAATTACATGCAGAGAATCCCCTCCCCATCCCCCCCCCCCCCACCACCAGCTCAGAATCCAGTTTGTGTAAATCGCTCCGAGACATTCCCCTACGTGAATAACAACAACAATCCTTACATTTCACACTGAGCCTTTCATATCAGGAGAACGTTTCTCAAAGCGCAACACGGGATGAACCGTGAAGTGTAGTGACTGTGTGTCTTATAATACCAGCCGCCAAAGAGATGTCCCATAAACCGTCACTGAGTAAATGATTGGTTTTATTTGGGGGGGGGGGGGGGGAGAAAACAGTCTGCCAGGACACCGGGGGGGAAGAGATAAGAGAGATAGAGAGAAAAAAACTCCCTTCTCTGATGCCTCAATAACCTACCACGGCTTTAAGGTTGATCATTGTCACGTTGTCGCCCGTGACGTCGGTTCCAATCATAGCGTCACTTGTCACACGACATGCAACTCCACACGCCAACGGCACTGCCCTCCCTCTCCCCCGCTCACCATCATCCCCTCCGCCTTGGGGCATTGGCGTGATGGACGGTAGCAGTTACACTGAGCGCGGTGTATGCTGGGCGCAGCTTACCGATGGTTGATTCTGTGGCACGTGTTTCCGGGAGGCGACACCTTTCAGGTTCCGGCAAACGTCTTTGGCGGCCGGTGGCGGGGGCGGAGGAGGCGGGGGCAGCCGGGGGAGGAGGCCGGGGGGCTCCGGCAGTGGGGGGAAATCTTCGCGCTGGTACAGCGCCGGCGGCGAATCCTCCTGCGGCCACGCGTACAGCGACGGGTCTGTGAGTCGCGACGGCTGATGGTGAGGGACCGGGTGGAGATGCGGCAACGGGTGGCACGGCTGCTGCTGGAGCTGTTGCGGTGACGGTGACCTCGCCGGCGGCGGCTGGTACGGTGACGGCAGACGAAGCTCCCCCACTGACAGCCCCCGGTTCTGCCCGTCCTCGGGGCACATCTCGCAGCCCGGCTCCTCGGGGCTCCACCGCTGCTCCTGGTAAAACCCCGCGGCAAAGTCCGGCTCCTCTTCGCCGGGGGAGTATTCAACCTTGAGCTCTTGCTCCTGGAGTGTCTGCTGGTCCTGCTGGGAGTGGGGCTCCGGCTGCTGGTGCTCGGGGTAGACAGGCTGGTAATGTGGCTGGAGGCTGCCCTCTGCTGGCGGTTTGTGGGCAGGGCACGGCTGGGCGCCGTGAGGCTGAGCTACGCCCTCTGCTGGGGCAGGCAGTGGGGTCCCTCCCGCCTCACCGCCGCCCCCTGTCTGCGGGAGCTGGAGCCTGCAGTACCACACCAGGTTCTCCAGAAAGGTAAACGTGTCCATGGAGGGAACTTGAACAAAGAGAAGACACCGAGCGGGTTAATGCCATCGGAGCAATGGCCGCAGCTGAATGATATGATATTTCTCTTAACAGCAAAAAAAAAAGAAGACAACTTTGAACGTGCAACTGGTTTACAAAGGGCTCTCTCTCTCTGTGGGGTGAGGGTGGGGGCGAGGGGCTGGGCTGAGTGTGGGGCTGGGGAGGGGAGAGGGGGAGCAGGGACGGTGATGGGTCTCAGTGTGTTTAGCACCGCTCTGTCACGCTCGCTCTGAAGTTGTGCTTTGAGGGAAACGGTGAGGAGAAGAGGAGATAAACGAATGGGTGGGAAATGTGAAGGTCCCAGGGTGGGGATGTGTGTGTGGGGGGGGGGGGGGGGGGGGAGAGGGGCGGGAGGGCTGCGTGGGGGGGTAAGAAGTGAAAGAGGACAGCCTAACCCCAACCCACCCCCCCCCTAACCCACCATCATTTCAAACACGCATACTTTATTCCTGGCAAATCTCAGTCCTCTCCAGGTGGCCTGACACTAAGATCACTCTGCACTCCCGTTACATCCTCACTGGCTCCCGTTACATCCCCGAATGGATCCCGTTACACTCTCCACCTGATCCATTGCCCAGTCACACTCCGATCCCATTAAGACCCAGGTCACACAGTCTGTATACATTGCTGCCCGTTCTGTAACGGGGTAGAATGGAACTCAAAGCGGCAATTTCATCACACGGGGGGGGGGGGGGGGGGGGATACGCGGTGACGGGAGGAGATCTGACACGAGCACAACACAAACCTATTCATCTGCTTGAGAGTCTCCAAATCAAATCCCTGACCGTTTCCTCACACGGCTGGCAATTTCACTGTGTGGTACGGAGCAAAGCGGAGCAGGGCACACACGCTACCTCTCCAGGCAACCAGCCGCCTGCTGGTGATGGGTCACGTCCTGTGCCCCCGTGAACCCCGGCCCTACTCATGTTTCTCTCCAAAGGCAGGCAATCACCATACAAGGCTACGCCGAGCGGTTATCATCCCGTGGCTTTCATGCCAATCGCCGGCATATGTTGGGACGTCCTCCCGACGTGAGAGGCTCCAGACACATGTGATTTGTGGTTGTTTGTTTTTTGCTGTGTTGGGAGGTCCCAAGTGGACCTGACAGCAGTGAGTAGAGCGTGTCCTGGCCAACTACCAACAGCCAACACCGCAAGCTAACCTTTTACCACGGACTCGCAACCGGTATAAAAACAGTGAACCTACAGGAGAGAACCTCACTCCCCTCCACAACACAGCCTAGTTACTGACTCACTTGCTCTACAAGCACCGAGGCTGATACCAGGGTCACACACACACACACGTTGCACACCGATCCCACTGACCTGTAGCCATGTTCTGTGTGTGTGTGCGTGTGTGTGTGTCAGCGATAAGTATCCGTGTGGGTGAGCAGGGGTGAGGGAGGGGCACGGGAAACTCGTGAATTGAAACTCTTGGATCGGAAGATGACAATTTAATTATCTTTATGATTAACTCTTGCTTTTAAAACCACACACACTCGGCCACTCACACACACACACACACACACACACACACACACACAGACACCCTGACACCCGCTCACACTAACCGATGCGCATACCCACACACCCACGACAGCGACACACTCACAACACTTTAATGCCGTTAAAGAGGGGAAAGTATAATCTCTTACCTGTCTGTGTGGCCTCCCACGTCAGTGCTGTGGGACTGGGGAGCAGGACCTCAGTGCCCGGGGTTGGCTCTCTCCGTGCTCTATGTCCTCGGTTTATGGTTTGCTAGTTTGGTGCCAGGAAAACACCACTGGCAGCACATGACGACGGCACGTCCGAAACGTGCCATCAGGTTACAGACCCTCAGTCCCGCCCTCAGCTTCCACACGTCACACGTCACCAGATAAACCCTCTGTGGAACCCCCCGTCCCCCCTCCGAGCCCTCCGTCCCCCGAGGTACGGGTTCACTAAGTTGATCGTCCACAAGGCAAGGGCAGACAGACAGTCACATGTCTCACCCAACCAGAAAAGCAACAGGAGAAGTTGTGGTTCTAATCTTTAAACCCTTTGTATCTGATAACTGATAATCTCAGGGAAGCAAAGCCCTCTCAACCTCCCCCCTCCACCCACACCCCCAAGAGTTTCATGACCGTGTTTGCACAAAATTGATTTAATATATAATAAATGATCCTTGCATTTGACACAGCGCCCTATCAAGTCGTCGAGATGTCTCAAAGCGCTTCACGTAATTTACTGTAAAGTGTGTTTTGTGGGCGAGACTCCGCAGCCAGTTGCGCACAGCAGCGTCCCACAAACAGTCGTGGAGTTGGTGACCAACTTTATTTGGGGGATTGTTGGCCAGTGAGGGGCCACAGTCACCAGGAGAGAGAAACTCCCTTCTCTTTTCGAATAGCGCCGCGGGATCCTTTAACGTCCAGCCCAACAGGCAGACGGGACCGCGGCTTAATGTCTCATCAGAAGGACGACACCTCCGACAATGCCACACGCCCCAGCACTGGTGTGTCACCTTAGATTATATGATTCCAAGTCCTGACGTTGGGGCTCGAACCCACAACCTTCTGACTCAGAGCGAGAGCACTACCAACGCGCCAAGCTGACACGCGGCTGGCACAGTCAGCACCAGGGAAGAGCAGACATAGCGACAAGGTACGGAGGAAGGAACTAGGTCAAGAGGGTGTGAGCCAGTGGCCAAGAACAAACCCACCCCCCCCCCCCCCCCACTCAGCCGGCCAGGAAAAAGTCCCAGGACTGGGCCGAGCCGAGCCAGGCAGCAACGCAATTCGTCTACTCAACCCACCCTAATAAAGCAGCCTCGGCGCCCCGCCAGCCACTGGCTCAGCCGCTCGCTTGCTCCCTCTCACTCGTATCCTTTCAGCATGAAACCCGCCTCGGTCCGGCTCAGTCCTGGGGCTGAGTCGCTGCAGGGACGAGAACTCAGGGAAACACAGGACACAGGAGATCGCATTTACACGCCATGGGTTGGCCACCACTGGGTTACAGTGACCACTGTTCAACAGACATTGAACAACCCCTCCCCACACTGGTAATAAAGACACTGTCTGTCCTAGGTCTTAAACACAAATTCACAGCCAAGAGTGGAGACTCTTAAGCACGGCGAAGGGTTCCCACGCAGGTCAGACAGAAAAACATCTACGCCATGTACACACAGCAGCTCTCGCACAGTAAAACACAGCCTTCCTCCAGGGCGAGGGCTGTCAACGTCAACAGCCTGCGTTTATATTGCGCCCCTCACGTAGGGCAGCGTCCCAGAGCGCTCAATCTCAGTGGTGGACCACGATGCCGAGTCGGGGGGAGGTGACCGCGGGCACGGTCGAGGAGGAAGGTCTTCGGGTCTGACCTGAAGATGGGGAAGGAAGGGGCGAGGCGGAGGGAGAGAGGAAGTTTCGGGGCGTGGTGGCGGAAAGCGTGGGTGAATCTTGGTGTTGATCGAGTAACGTAAGGAATGGCTGGGCTGGAAAGTTAGCAGCGAGAGAGAGACAGAGAGAGAGAGAGGGGAGGGGGGGGGACTCTGTCATTCCATCCTCTCGCAACCCTTAGCCTGAAAAATAACCCATGTCCAACAGCGCTACCTGCTGACAGGAATTGCCACTGAACCACACACCAACAACAACAACAACTTGTCACCACTGCACAACTACTGCCAACCTGCGCCTAATACTCTCCAGAACTAGGTAAGCAGGATGCATCCCTCCAGGTATAGAGAGAGAGAGAGAGAGAGAGAGAGCGCACATCCCATTCCAACAATCTATCTCTGGGATTTCCATGTGTGGGTGGAAGGCACGGAGTTTTCAGTTTCATTTGGAGACTCTTAAGCAACGGTGATGGGTTTCCGTGGGTGTCAGTCACCCGGTTGAGCGCAAAAAAAAATCCAGTGACCCAGAGACATCGGCAGCACTGACCCCCCTTCCCTTTAGGAAACACAAGCTCAGGGCATCGCCCGAAACACACAGACACAAAACTAACAAGATCGTGTCTGTCCGGTGATTAACTCGACTTGGCAATGAATCATACTCGTCTTTGGAGCCCGTCACCAAAAACCCTGCTCTCACCATCACCTGCCATCAACCCTCCCACCATCCCCGGCCTTGCTCCACCCCCTGGCACAGCCAACCCCCGGTACTGTACTGCCCCCCCCACCCCCCCGGTATTGCCCCAACCCCAGCACCACTCCCACCCCACCCTCACCACACATCCAGCCATCACCACCCTCCCACCAGATGTTCCAGTGCTGGCTTCGAACAGAGCCTAGATGTAAATGTCAAGCTGCCAAGGCACCCAGGCGAGCAGACACAGACTTAAGAGCGGGTACACAAGTGGGCACTCGGAGCGGGCACTTACCTGGCAGGTTGGCCTTGAGCCGGTCCAGCTCCTCCTGAAGCTGCCGGACCTTCTCCTGCAGGACCAGGCAGTTGGCGCAGTAGGAGGCGGTCTGGCCATGTGCCACCTCCCCCTCAGCGAGGGCACTGCCCACCCTCACGCACGCCCTCTCCGGGGACAGAGGTTCCAACTCCTCCTCCTCCTCGGTGGCCTGAGGGAACCCAGTGTCCAATCCCTTGGGAAAATACAAGCTCAAGTGTTTCCCGTTGCCCTTCTGGAGGCACCTCAAATCGGGCTCAGTCTTGCTGCTGGGCGGTGCGGGGAGGTTGGCGTATGAGGAGGTCCCTGGTCTGGTGAATGAGCCCCCCTCGTGTTTCAGCCTCTGCCGGGGGGCGTGAGGCCCGTCCACCGCGGAGGGATACTTGGCCTGGATGGCAGTGGTCAGTCTATTGACATCCTGTTCCTGTCCAGTGCGGCTTGCAGACTGAGGCTTTTGCGGAGCTGGAGATGAGGTAGGTTGGTGAAGGCTGCCCGGCTGTTTGAGGGGATGCAGGTGGTGGTAAGGGACCTGGGCTTTCTCTCTGGCGCTGTCTCTCAACAAGTCGAGGCTCTTACACAGCAGGTCAACCTTCGTCTTCTTGGGACTGGGGCTAAATTCGCCATCTCTGCTGGCTCGTTTCCTGGTCTTGTTGGGAGCGAACCTATCAGGCCTCTCGCCATCTTCCTGACTGAGAATCCCCGGAGTCCGTCCTGTCCCAACGCTGCCAGGAGGCTGACGTCCTAGGCTAGGCTTGGGGCACTCTGGTTCCGCTGAAATGGTACAGTACATGGTTGCATATTACTGGCAAGGTATAGGGTTTGTGGCTATAAAAACACTGAGACACACAGCAATGAGTTACCAGGAAACATGCTCACAGACACATTTATTGGACGTCCTACAGGGATGAGCAGCTATCCTGCCTCAGTTTACTAGAACAAGGTAACAACAACAGTCATTGGATTACAGAGTGTTCACAAAGTCCTGTTAACCCCCTGTTTTACAATGATTTTTTATTTTCTGTTGCAGATGAATGGAGTGGAATAATCTCTGACACCAATAACTTCCTCCTCAGAGACTCCATCCATGTTACGCAAGATGTGCCCATCGCGATGGATCATTATCTGGCATGAAAATGATGGCGCTCACACACACACACACACACTGATGCACTCACACTCACTCAATACTCCCACACACACACACACCAATCCTCTGGACTTCTCAATACAGTTAAACACTTGTACTGAATACAGTTAAGTACCTCTAAATACAATGATCATCATTCTTCCACATGTTTCAGTTGTTGGTCAGTGCACTGTAGAAAAAAACATGGGGGTAACAGGACTTTGTGAACACTCTGTACATTACGTACAACGCCTAAAACGTCAGAACGTCTCAAAGCGCTTCACAGATTGCTATGAAGTGTAGTGACTTGTAGGCGAACGCAGCAGCCAATTTGCGCACCACAACGTCCCACAAACAGCCGTGAAGCGAATGGCCCAGCTTTGCCTGAAGAATTGCCGACCAGGACACCGATAGGAACTCCCTTCTCTTTTCCAACAGTGCTGAGGGATCTCTTAACCCTCCCCCGCAGATGGGCGCTGGGGTTAACATCTCCCCCTGAAGGGCGTGGGGTGCTGGTCGCTGAGGGTGGGTGTGCGATGCAGAAACAGGCACAGAGTTTATTAGAAGATGAACGGTCTTGGCTGCCGTTGATGGGCTTCTAACGCTGTCCGGTTCAATGTGACACACAGAGGCTCACGAGGGTAGGTTTGTTCCATCTTTGGTGCTGGAGGGCGTCATTGGAGGATGGTGCGTGTCTGGATAACAGCTGCCGCTGCCCCACAAAGTGGTTTCACATCACATTTCAATGCAGGTCGCAGGGAGACAGCTCAATTGTAGTCACTGCCACACACCGGGGAGGTGAGCAATGTGGGACGTGACATGATAATTATCACCAATGACAACCAGCACACCACACGTACCGCATGCTCCCCAGCAACACCCCAACCTCCCCAAACCTCAAGGAGGATGAAAGAAAGAAATTGATGATGGCAAAACGTAATGATTCTGGCAGGTTAGGACAAGGAATAATCCTGAACTTCCTCACTCATTTGGTGACCTTAATTCCTTCCATTTTCTCACTAAATACTCCCCACCTCCCAAACCCACCGTCCCACCTTCAAGTCTGGTTTCCTTTCTCTAACCAGCAAACTGCACTTCTCCTCCATTCAACAACGCCCCCTCCTTTATTGCCCCCGGTCCTAATGATTTCAAATTGAATTGCATTTGCCCAGTTTCTTAAAAAAAAATCCCAGTCTCACCCAGTACGATTGGACATTGTCTCTGGGTATTTTCTCGGTCTCTCAGTGAGCATCACCCGATACACAGAGATCTCACATTCTATTCCATTTGGCCAAAAAAGACCCTATAATGAACTGTGATAAGTGCGTCCTCACAAAACACCCTCTCAAAATGATCATTTCATGAAAACCAGTGGGAGTCAGCAGTTTACAACACCACACGCTGCTCACTTTATAATCCTTATATTATAATAATAACACCTTAATGTTGCATGACAGAAAGAAAAGGATCTTTTTCAACACAATGGTTCGGCTGATGAGAAGGCAAGGTGCAAGTCTCTGTCACCTTATCAATGGTCAGTTTGGCTCTGTATACACCCACCGATCACACAAACAGTGCAGCCAACTCTAGGGTCTAAAACTGCGTTCAGTGAGCAGGAGACACTGAGGACATGATATCTCAAACACAGGCCCCCAGCAACACCAACACCAACAAATTGCATTTATATAGCGTCCCTCACGCAGGGTAGTGTCCCAGAGCGCTTACAGACTCCAAACAGACCCCCACCCCCAAAACACAGACAAACAACCAAATACCATCAACGCAATGAATCGTGAACGGAAACAGATTTCACACATCATAAATAAAGAGCAAAGGGTTTTTTTTCAGTCTAAAATCTCAGCGGCTCAAAGACTGAAAACTAAGTCACACAGACATAGACATCTGGTCAGCCTGTCACAGGCCCGGCCCGGCCAGTGAGTGTGCTCAGGGTCGTTGCCGATTTAATAATAATAATCCTTTCATTTGATATCGCGCCTTATCACATAGTTGAGCCGTCTCAAAGCGCTTCACGGGATATACTGTAAAGTGTAGTGACTGTGTATTTTGTGGGTGAAACGTGGCAGCCGATTGCACAAGTGAAGTCCCACAAACAGTCGTGGATTGAGGGACCACATTTCCTTTTTTTGAGGGATTATTACCCCAGAAAAGCAATCCTCCAAGCGACTAACGACCAGATTCCTACTCACTGCTGGGTAAACGGATTTGACTGTTGTACAGTAATAATAATAATAATAATAATAATAATAATAATAATAATAATAATCCTTGCATTTGATATAGCGCTTTTCACGTCGGGAGGACGTCCCAAAGCGCTTCACAGAACACACTGTAAAGTGAATTGACTGTATATTTGTGGGCGAACGCGGCAGCCAATTGCGCACAGCAATGTCCCACAAACATTCGTAGATTGAAAATGACCAATTTATTATTGTTTTTGGTTTTGGAGGGATTATTATTAGGCTCTGTGTGGAGTAAGGAAACTTGCCCAAAGTTTGGCCCTCTGCCTGGAATTGAACTCAGGTCTCTCACTTGCAAAGCGAGTGCTCTAACCACTGAGCTACAGGACTCCACATTTATAGTAATAACATTTATAGAAATACAAACTCACGAGTGAGATCAACCACTTCTCTGGTCAAAATTCCCGAAAGAGATTGCCAACCCCCATTGCAGCACAGCACTACACACTGCAATATTCAGCACTGAACATGGGATCGGATCCAGCAACAACATTGGCTTTCTACAGCACCTTCACATGGGGTCATGTCTCAGAGATGCCTAAACACGAACACTGTGCGCCCCACGGGGTGGGGGGGAGGTTGGGAGTGTGTTATTTACACCCCAGCCGGTTTAGCGAGCTCTTGAAGGGTTAACTTTGGGGTTTCTTAACCCCTCCTATTCCATATTTCTAGTATCGATAATAATACTGTAATTTGTTACAGCGCCTTATCACTTGTTGAGACGTCTCAAAGCGCTTCACAAAATATACTGTAAAGTGGATTCACTGTGCATTTTGTGGGCGAAACGCGGCAGCCAATGGCACCCACAAACAGTCGTGGATTGAGTGACCAAATGCCAACGCTCTCCTCCTTCACGGCTCAGTCACTGACGTACACGGCCCCAGGCCGCACCCACTCGCCCTGGTCGGCACACAGAGAGAGGCAGCGACACACAGCCCTCTGTGAAAGCCCACGGCACTCGCTCGCTCACAGTCTGTTTAAACCAACAGTTGTATTAACTGTTCAATGAGTGATACCAAACAACGGCAATTCCTTCTTTCATTGACGCGCTCACTGTCTCGGCTCTGCGACCCTCGCTGGCACACCTCGGCTGTGCCTTTTCCTTATGCAACATTCTACAGTAAACCTCACATAAGTCCTATCAGTTGGGAGCAGTCATTCAATACGACTTGTGCAAAGTATGAGTTATGTCAAACTCGCATAGAATACAAAGCCTTGAACCAGGGCAGACGCATGTTTGAATTAAGACGATTGTACGATTTATGCAGATCAGACTTACGCCAGGTTTACTGTCTATCAATGGATTGATTGGCCGGTTGATTGAATGATCGACTGATCGATCGATTGGCAGACTGATTGCTCTCGCCGGCTCCGGTGCTGATCCAGTTCCGCTCTGAACGACACTGTTGTTCCGGCTTCAGTAACCTCTGAGGGATCCCTGCGAGTGCGGAGACCAACCCCCCTCCCACCCCCCTCAGCTTCTCCCCCACTGCTCACACCATAGTGAGAAACACAATCACTTGCATGGTATAAAAGTTGGCGTCAACATGGAAACATGAATACAAACTGAATATGATTCTCATCTCCTCAGTCCCTGATGGGAAACCTTAACCCAGCAAGTGCTTTTGTATATGACAATAACCGGAGTTAAACTGCTCCCCCCAACCCCACCAACATACACATATACTCTAATACACTCTGTTAATATTCCAAATATTATAATAATCCTGGCATTTGACATAGCGCCGTATCACGTCTTCGAGACGTCACAAAAGGCTTCACACAATATACTTTAGAGCCAATTGACTGTATAATTTGTGGGCGAAATGCGGCAGCCAATTGCACACAACAATGTCCCACAAACAGTTGTGGATCGAGTGACCAAATTATTACTTTTTTTAATATCTTGAAGGGATTATTACCACGGGAAAGCGATCCGCCAATCGACCAACAACTGGGTTCCTACGTACTGCTGGGCAAATAAAGGCGTGTGGAGTAAGGAAACTTGCCCAAAGTTTCTCCCTGCCCAGGAATCAAACCCAGGTCCTCTCGCTTGTGAGGCAGGTGCTCTAACCACTGAGCTACAGGACTCCATATATATATATATATATATATAAACACACACTGTGATCTCAAAGCATTTACAGTAATTACTATATATTTATAAAATACATATCGCAAAAATTCACACCGACTCTCCATTCCCAAGCAGTCCCAGCCTGTCCGTCAGCCGCTGACTCACCAGTGTGAAGGCTTCTGTCCACAGTGTCCTGTGTGCTGGCGTGAAGTCTCTTCATGTAATCCTCGCTGTACCAGACCCTCAGCCTCTCCCCGGGGTCCACGTCCCGACACACGCGGAAGTAAATCTGCTCCCCGTGCTGGAAAGCCATCAGGTTCTGCTCGTTCTCCTCCCGCGATATGATCACATACCTGGTGAGCACGACAACACGTCCTCATTAACACACGATCGGCCACCCCGCCTCCCCCAGCGCCACTATTCCACCCGATAATCTTCCCCTTCTTTCACCCACAAAATATACGGTCATTCCAATTTACGGTATATTCTGTGAAGCGCTTTCAGACGTCTCAACACTGTATCAAATGCGAGGATTATTATTATTATTCTTTCCTCCCACTTCCTCTCTCCTGCCATATAAATTATGGAATGAGATGAAAACAAAATAAACGTATAAAGGAAAAATAAACGGATAAATGTGACGCTCTCCTCCTTTAAAATAAAAGCTCTTCATTTGAGGAGCAAGGCTCTCATCAACTCCATCGGAGTCTCCCTCCATTCCTCCTTCCCTCCATCGCTCTGTCCTTCCATTGCTCTGCCCTGCTCTATCTCTCCGCCCCTCTGTATGAAAGGTGACAAAGCCACGTGCGATCAGTTGGAGATCCCAAACTCACCTCATCCAATTGGCTTTTGTCTCATCCGTGCCATCGATGGATTTGTAGGTGTTGTTCTTCCCGAGTATCTACACAACCAAAACACGTTCAAGCACCTCAAACAGCATAAGCCTGGCTCCCACCTCCTGCCCAGAATCAGCTGTTTACAGCAAGGGATTCTCTCCTCTTCCCCCCCCCCCACATCTCCCGAATCCAAGCCACCGCGCTGGGACTCCGAGCCCGCAATGCAGGCTGATGGTGCAGGCGCGGTGCAGGGCAGCCCTGCCACTACCCCAAGGGAAGAGACAGCGTGTGGCGTAGGGTTAGGCGGCACCAATCTACTCTCAAAGACAACATCATAAAATAACAGTGAGCTCAACACAGCTACAGTCACAGAAATTACTGTCAGGTGCAGTCACTGCTCCCACTGGCAGCCGGGGTGGGGGGGGAACCATCAATTTATCCGGGGGGCGGGGAATTCTCGGCCAAGACACGAGGAGAACGAAACTCCCTTCTCGTTGCTGCTAGTGCTGTGGGATCTTTAACGTCCACCCGAACAGGCAGACAGGACCTCAAGTTAACGTCTCGTCCAAAAGGCACTGATACACACTAGTGGGTGTACATACATGTGCGCATGTGCAGGCCTGTGTGGGCACGCCTCTGTGTGTCTGTGCATGTTCTAAGCATGAGAAGAACTTACCAGCCAGGAGAAGAAGCCGGATGACTGATCGGTCTGGCACACTTCTCCTTCGTACGGCCCGAATATTCTCCCGCGCGGAATCGCCACATCCAGGCAGCGGACGTCGATCTCCCCGCCCGGCTCCTTCACCACGGCCACGCCCGCAGGCACGCTCAGGGCCGCCCGGTCCAGCGTCCCCACCGGCACCGGCGTGTCAGCCACAAACACCGGGCAACCGTGAATGGAGCATTTCTCCTGGAAGTACTCCTGACAAGCTTCACAGACTGCACGGCAAGAGAGAGAATTGATGGTTTACACCAGAGCTCTCACTGGACACCAACATCCCCTCCCTCAAGAACTGTCTCAAGGCCCTCCTCTTCAACCACGCCTTTGGCCACCCTCCTACCCTTACCCTCCCTGCCCTCCACCCCTCCTGAGCCTAACCCCCAGCTCGGGTCCAAATCCCTGACTGTCCAGCGCCTTGGGAAGTCCTTCCGACGTGAAAGGCCCTGCGTAAATGTCATTTGCTGCTGCTGTTGCCTAAGGTTTCGCCCGGGATTCAAACCCGGGTCCCCGCGCTTGCAAATGTGTAGTGACTGCGTGTTTTGTGGGCGAGCGGTTGCGTCTGTGACAAACACTTACACCAGTAATCGCACTGGGAGTCGGGAGAGTGGCTCAGCGGCTCTTCTTCGCCTTTGACCTTTCCCAACTCTACCTGCATCTCTGTGCTGTACGTCTGTGTCTGGCTTGGTACGATGCTGACAAGAGGGAGAGAACAGGCAACGTCAGGCAGCGAGAGTCACCAGGCCGGCCGGCCGGTCGGCTCAACCCACAATCACCCAAAGCCTGGCAGCAACAAGGCCGTGCCCAACCTGGCCACATCCGTTTCCAATTGTGTGGGGAATGTTGCATCAAGCAAAGGGGACATTTACAATTACGGCTTGGGTGGCTTATAAGTGAGATCGGAAAAGTTCCCTGCACGTCAGACGGTTGCGAGAGAACATTGACCACACACAGAGAGAGAGAGAGAGAGAGAGACGGAGACAGAGCTACACACACACACACATACAGAAAGACAGATAGAGAGAAGGGAGAGAGACACATACAGACAGAGACACAGACAGACAGAGAGACACACACATACACACACACAGAGGCAGAGAGAGACCACACACATACACACACACATAGACACACAGATAGAGACTCACACACGGAGATCGAGACAGAGAGAAACACACACATATTACACAGAGCCACCAACACAGATGGACAGACAAAAATAGAGACAGACACAGACAGAGAGAGAGGGAGACACACGCACACACGCGCGCACACACACCGAGCCACACACACAAAGTCAGACACAAATAGAGAGACGCAGACACAGAAAGAGAGCGAGGGAGACACACACACTCACAGACACACACACGCACCCACAAAGTCTGAGGAGACCTTTACTTTGTTGCTCACCACTGCCCATATTTTGCTTCCTCTTCAGGCAGAACATTCTCGACCTTCACCTTCACGCTGGTTTGCCTGTGGTCAGATTGCACTCCAGTTTCTTTAGGCCAGTTTTCACTCATCTTATCTGCGAGAAACACCAACGTAGTTTTGTGGGGGATTTTTTTTTAGAAAAAGATATTTGAAGGGACGTAGATAAGACTGAAACAAGACGTGAGCGAGAGAAGGGTTCAGCAACAAGGTACGGTGGGTCACTCTGGGCTCTTCACAATGAGCACGGACGAACGGAGCTGAACTGGTCTTCAAGTACTTTGAATGGAACATAGCCCCGAGTCTTTCGAATGCCGAGAGCCATGAATAACATATGCGTAAGGTTTTACTCAGATCGTAATCCTGACAATGAAAAGGCATGAAATTAACAGGCAATTCTTGAGTGATTAAATGCTTTAGGAAGAGCTGGAGGGGAATGGGATTGAAGCTTCCAAGAACTGCTCTCTAGAGCGTAGTGGTTCCTGGGTTGATTGAGTCATCCACAGAACACAACAGCAGCAGCAATGACTTGCTATACAGTCCCCATCACATAGACTAGCGCCTCGGAGTGCTTCAAAGTAGCGGGGATCGGACTCCTAGCAAGGGAGAAGGGGAGGGGACTATAGGAGCGGGCGAAGGGGGCTTTCAGGTGGTATTTGGGACGAGGCAATGGGATAGACGCAGGGAGTTCCAGAGGGCGGGCGGGGGGGGGTGCAGTGACTGAAAGCATGACCACCGAGGTCAGGCCAGGTCAGGTTGGGTTTTACATCTCTTGATTTAGCCGTTTGTGAGTGTAAAAACAGCTGGTGCAGGAATCCTGATATTTCCGTGCCTTGCCCTTGCCCTTGCCCTGCCCTTGCCCTTCCCTTGCCCTTGCCCTTGCCAACTGTGCAACTCCAAAGCTGCTCGTCCCAGTCACCTCAGCGGCTAATCCAGGTAACTACAGTTCTGTCTCCCTCAGGTCCGAGTACACACACCCAAACCCTCAGGCTCCCCCAGGGTCTGACCTCCATCCTGTCACTGTTACTGTCGCTGCAGAACTAGAAGGAAACTTCCGGCAGCTGCTGGTTCCTGGCTTCACTTCCTGTTGCTTTCTTAAGCAGATCAAGGTTTCCTCTTCTCTCCGTCCACTGGTCACATGTGAATAGTCGGCTATGTTACTTTGCGTGGAACAGATACGTTGGTTTCCAGCACCTCGTTCCCCCAATTTCTCTGCTCGTCGGTCTCTTTCACAGTCTCACTGCCTCCGCTCCTCTCGCTCCATTACTATCCAACCCTCCCAACACCTTGCTTTCCTTGCTCAATGTTGGACTCCTGTAGCTCAGGTTAGAGCGCTCGCCTGGGTTTGATTCCCGGGCAGAGCAGAACCTTAGGCAAGCTTCCCTACTCCACACGCCTCTGTTTACCTGGCAGTAAGTAGGAACCCGGTTGTTAGTCGCTTGGCGACTAATCCCTTCAAAACATAATACTAATAATTTGGTCAATCAATCCACGACTGTTTGTGGGTCGCTGCTGTGTGCAATTGGCTGCAGCATTTCGCTCACAAAATATATAGTCAATTCACTTTACAGTATATTTTGTGAAGCACTTTGAGGCTTTTAAAAGACACGATAAGGCGCTATATCAAATGCAAGGATTGTTATAACATTCCCATTTCTCCCCACATCCCTTAACGTTCCAGAATGCAAAATTTATCCCACACCAGATTACCACCTACATAGTAGCGAGACTCCGCGTAAGCCCCTCTCTTACACTCACGACAAGAGCAATAAACTACTCGCATTTACACAACAGACTTCACACAGGATAGCGCTTCAGAGAGCATCTCAGTGGCCTATACGTGCAGTTTGATAGATTACTTCACCGGGGTTATATATATTTTCGATCATTAGCAGGCCCAAAAGCTACGCAAGCTGCCTGCAGATTACATTTTTTAAAGACACAACCACCCACCCACACACGCCTACACACACACAAACACATACAAATTGCCTTGTCAAATTCAACAGATAACAGATAATAATAATTCTTGTATTTGACATAGAACCTTATCGCGTCTTTCGAGACTTCTCAAAGCGCTGCACTGAATATACTATAAAGTGCAGTGACTGTATATTTTGTGGGCGAAACGTGGCAGCCAAAAGCGCACAGCAGTGTCCCACAAACAGTAATACACTTCCTCCAGCTCCTCCTTGGCTGAATTTCTCAAACAGTGAGTAAAAAAAAAAAAACCTGCAGCTACTCTTTAATAAATAAAAAGATGTGAAAAAAAAACCTCATAACCTCTCTGTGACACGTTTCAAAGGAAGTCAGAAACCCGGCCCATTCTAGGGCACCAATTACAAGTGTGGAGTCACATTTAGGTTCTTAACAAACATGTGGTTGTTTTTGCTGAAAAGCCCCAGGGATTTTACTGCCTGAGATATATTTGTCAAAGGAGCCAGATTGTGGCTTTCGTCCGTCACCTGGCCCATCAGTCTAACTCTGCACGCTCTGCGCTGCACTTGGACCAGAATAAACTGTTTGAACGGTTTACCCTCCTTGCCTCACTTGCTGAAATCAGGCTGACGATATAATAATAATAATCCTTGCATTTGATATAGCGCTTTTCACGTCGGGAGGACGTCCCAAAGCGCTTCACAGAACACACTGTAAAGTGAATTGACTATATATTTGTGGGCGAACGCGGCAGCCAATTGCGCACAGCAATGTCCCACAAACAGTCGTAGATTGAAAATGACCAATTTTTATTATTGTTTTTGGTTTTGGAGGATTATTATTAGGTGTGTGGAGTAAGGAAACTTGTCCAAGGTTTCGCCCTCTGCCTGGAATTGAACTCAGGTGTCTCGCTTGCAAAGCGAGTGCTCTAACCACTGAGCTACAGGACTCCACTATATCAGAAATGACCAGGGATTTCAATAATAATAATAATAATCCTGGCATTTGATACAGTGCCTTATCACGTCTTCGAGCCGTCTCAAAACGCTTCACAGGATATACTGTAAGGTGGATTGGCTGCGTATTCTGTGGGCGAAACTGGGCAGCCAATTACGCACGGGAGCGTCCCACAAACAGTCGTTTAAAATAAAATACACCACGAGGTGCCAATCCCTGGCCGGGTCAGAGCTGAGCTGAACTGAGCGAAGATGATCTCAGCCAAGGTGGCATTGGGGCAAAACTACAAAAACAGTCACTACACTTGACGGTAATTGCCTGTGAAACCCTTTGAGATGGTTCAACGTGATAACGGCTGTCCTTTGTTTCCGAAGATGGCGTTCACACAATGTGAGCACTCGGGTGGGTGAATTTGTTCACAGTGGGAACAACAAGAACAATTTGCATTTATATAGCGCCCCTCACGCAGGGTAGAGTCCCAGAGCGCTTGACAGTGGCGGAGACTGACAACGCCAGAGGAGAGGGAGAGATGACCGTAAGCACTATCGAAAAGGAATTCTCCAGGTAGGATTTGAAGGTGGGGAGGGAGGAGGCAAGGTGGAGGGATTGAGGGAGAGAGTTCCAGAGTTTCGGGGAGTAGTGGCTTGAAATCGATGGATGTGGGGGAGCAAGGAAAGCTGGGGATCGAACCTGACTCTAAGTTGGCACAGGTTCAGAGAGTCTGAGGGAGAGCCCGGGGAGGTTGAGAAGTTCAGGCCAGAAGGAGAGAAGACGTTGATGTGAGCCAAAGAGTATGGCTTCCGTCTTGACAACATTCAGCTGCAGGAAATTTGCGCTTATCCAAGCCTTGATGTCCGTCAAACAACAACAACAACAACAAGATTCCATTTATAGAGCGCCTTTCACGTCAGGAGGACGTCCCAAGGCGCTGCACAGTTGGGTCAAGCTGACAGGACATCAGTGGACTGGGCGTCGCAGCTGGAAGAGTAGATTTGAGTGTCATCCCGGCATATGTGGAAGTTAACCTCATGTCTGCGGATGAGAAAAAGAAGGAGGCCAAGGATGGAGCTTTGGGGTACCTCGCGGGGACGGAAGGAAATACACAGTGACCACACTCTTCGGTTGCAAACAGGAGCTTAATCCTGGATTAATCTGGTGTCAAGGAATTGCTGAGACCTCACAACTTGCTAACTGCACTGGCAGAAACCAATCCCCCAGAAAGTGATCTGCCAATCAACTAATAACTGGGTTCCTATTTACTGCGAGGTAAACAGAGGCGTGCGGAGTAAGGAAACTTGTCCAACGTTCCGCCCTGCCAAGGAATCGAACCTGGGCCCTCGAATGCTCTAACCACTAAGCTACAGGACTCCTGGTTCAATAATAACGTTCTCTGTTCAATATTCGGCACTGGTGTTCCAAAGCTCTTTACTGATTATTGAGTATGTTATGTGATAATATGTGGTTTCTACATTAGCTGCTATAAGAACATCGACATCAGTGTAACCACAGCCTCAGCTTCCAGCACACAAATTCATAGATTCATAGAATGTTACGGCACAGAAGGAGGCCATTCGGCCCATCGAGTCTGTGCGGCTCTTTGACAGAGCGTCACTCTCACTAACTCCAATCACTAGCTTTCTCCCCATAACTCTGCAAACCCGTCTTCCCCAGGAATTAATGGAACAACACATCCACTGTAACAGTGACTAACAACTGTCATTCCCAATAAAGCAGCTACCCTCAGCCTAAAACGTCCCTATAAACCTGAGGCTTTTCATTAGAATATCTCACAGCTTCTCCGAGACCTCAGTCAGCAACACCACCACCACCACCACATGACATTTACACAGCGTCCTTCATGTCGGGAGGACGTCCCAAGGCACTGGACAGTCAAGGATTTGGACCCGAGCTGGTGTTTGGGATCAGGATGGATGGAGAGCAGGGAGGGTACGTAGGAAGATAACCAAAGGAATGGTTGTGAAGGAAAGTCTTGAGATGGGCCTTGAGCAGCGAGCGGGCAGTGACCGGCGCGAGGATCAAAGTCGACGAAAGGTCAGGGCGAGGTGGGTCTTTCTGGCACCTAAGCCATGATCACCATCCCCTCTCTGCCCCTACCCCCCCTCTGTGCCCATTTTGGCTGCCGCCCCAACCCGAGCTGCTCCTCCTGAAAATGTTCCTGCTCCCACCCCCACACTCCATTACTCTCACTCTTTCATCATGGCTCCAGGCGTTGGTTGTCCCGCTCCAACTGTTCCATCGCTCACTCTCTCCATACCAACCAACATCCATTCCCCATCTCTCATCATGCCCTCTCCAATTCTCCCCCTTCCTCAAACTCAATGGTCATTTTTCCCCTATGACTACAAATCCTCCCGATACCACTCTCTCCTCCATCCCACCCCCCACCCCCATCAGCAAACCTATTGGCATCTCCCTCCAAAATGTCTGCTCCTTCTCCAATAAAGCCCTTACTATCCATGACCTCATCCTGGATGAGCACATCGATATTCTAGGGCTTACAGAAACTTGGCTCCCCCCCCCCCCCCCCCCCCCCCAGTGACCCCGTCCCCCTCGTTGAAGCCCCCCCCCTCTCCTGGCTACACCTTTCACCACAACCCCTGCCACAACCAACATGGTGGCCTTCATTTCCCAAGCTTCCCTTTGTCTATGCCCCTGTTCCTGTTCCTCTGGCTGTTTCTCCTCCTTTGAGCACCTCACCCTCTACCATTCCTCCTCTCTCTCCCTCAAAATTCTGCTAGTTTACTGCCCCCACCCCCACACAAAGCCCCTGGCTCCTTCCTCGCTGATATCTCCTCTCTCTTCTCATCCCTGTCCATCTGCACTGAACAGCTGCTCATAATGGGTTAATAATGATGGTTAATAATGGAGTGATTTCAACCTCCACCTAAACTCCCCTTGCAACACCTCCTTGGATTTCACTGCCCTCCTCTCCTCCCTAAACCTCACCCTTCACATCAACTTGCCGACCCACAATCATGGTCACCCCCTCAACCTTGTCATCACACATGTCCTTGACATTTCCGACCTGGCCATCAGGGACAAGGCCATCTCGGACTACTTTCTCATCTCCCTGTCCTCCCGCATCCCCCTCCCCTCCTCCAAACCCTCCCACCATATTTTTCCACCCCTGGAAAAAGCTTCCCCCTGAGTCCATCACAAATGCCATCTCTTGCTTGGACTTCTTCTCCCTCTGGCCCTCTGCTCACAGCAATCCTGATGTAGCCATCTAGCTGCTGAATGACCATCTCTTCACAACCTTCAATTCCCTGGCTCACCTGAAATCCAGGGCTGTTTCTAAACCCACCATGTTTTACACCATCTCATCACCTCCTCCTCCGTGCAGCCTGTCAAGCCCCCTTTATCCTTACATCAAACGCCAAGTGCAAAGAGGTCCTAGACTTCTTTGCCATAAAGATTTAAAATACCCCCTTGGCTCCTCCAGCCCCATGTCCCCTTCCACCACACCCATACCATCCACACCTTCTCCCTGCACCACGGCTCCTGTCACTCCCCCATCCTTACACTCCTTTGACCCCATTTCTCCCTCCTCCCTCTCAACCACAACCACCCGCATGAAGGTCACCACCTGCTGCCTCGACCCCCTCCCCACCCAGCTGCTGGTCACTCAACTCCCTCTCCGTTACCCCGTGCCTGGCCAAGATGGTCAACCAGTCTCTCTCCTCAGGCTCTGTTCCACTCTGAAAACCCTGAAAACCGCTGTTATCACCCCACTCCTCAAAAAATCCACCTCCACCTCCGCCACATTGCCCGTCTCTGACCATACCTTACTCAAAATGCAGCCGAAACCCTCGTGCGTGTGTTTGTCACCTCCCGCTTGGATTACTCCAACACACTCCTCGCCGGTCTCCCCCGCTCCACCATCCAAAAGATCCACTCATTCAGAACTCTGCCGCCCACTGACCCCGACCAAACTCCGTGCCCACATCTCCCCAGTTCTGGCCCAGGCTCCACTGGCTCCCCATCACCGAACAGATCGACTTCAAGATCCTCACTCTCGCGTTCAAATCCCTTCGCTCTCTGGCACCTCTCGACCTCTCCGACCTCCTCACTCCCCAATCCACCACCGGTGCCTCCGCTCGACTTGCACTGTCCTCCTGCTCGTCTCTTGTACCCTCCGCCCCACCATCGGAGGTTGCGCTTTCAGCACCGAAACTCTGGAACACTCTCCCTCAACCCCTCCGCCTCGCCCCCTCTCTCAAGTCCCGCCTGAAAACCTTCCTTTACAACCGTGCTTACGGTCACCTCCCCCCAGACCTCGCCCGAGCTGACCTGTGCCCCAAGCTGAGTGTAAATGAACGAGAGACTGTAACTCACTGGGTTGCTCTTAAGCTTCGTAAATCCCGATCAGCGAGTGCAGAGACAGAGACCAGGGAGATCCCCTCAAAGGCCGTCTGCCTGGGGAGCACTGCAATCAGCTGCCGCTTGGTTTGTGGCCTGTACGCAGACTGAGACTTCCTGCGATCAATCCCTCTTGTTTGTCTTTCAGTCTACGTTTTTTTTTAAATTAATCAATAAAGCGGCCATCAACGGCCGACCTGATCAATTCTAGGTTACAAACAGATTATAAATAACATTGCGTGTATGGAGTGGGCATGAGGTGATGCAGACCGTCTCCCTCTCTCTAATACAGCCCAGTAATTAATCCAACTCAGATGGAGCTTAGCGCACTCGCCTCGCAAGCACCCGGGTTTGATTGTGGTGCAGAGTGAAACCTTAAGCTGGTTTCCACATGTCTCTGTTTACCTAGCGGTAAGTAGGAACCCGACAACTGGCGGATCGCTTTCCGGGGGCAATAAACCCTCGAAAAAGAAAAAAAAAAAAGTGCGGTCACTCAATCCGCGACTGTTTTTGGGACACTGCTCTGCGCAATTGGCTGCCGCGTTTCGCCCACAAACGACACAGTCAAATTGCGTTTCGACATTATGTTCTGTGAAGCGCTTTGAGACATCGCAACAATGTGAGAAGACGTTAAATTACACGCAAAGATTATTATTGCAGATTGGAAACTCACCATGTGAGAAATCGTGGGCCTGAATGCTGTCTGATTGTCTGTGGTGCCGGCTGAGGATGTGTGGCGTGGCGAGGTCACCACACGCTCTGCCTCCACCCTCAAACGCCTCTCGTTAAAACTGCCAACAAAACACACAAACACAATTTTTTGCCAAAAAAACAGGACTGAGAAAGTCTCTTCGTTTCATTCTGATCAGCAGTGTGACTTGTGTCCTTGTGCTGAGCAGGCAGCAGAGGGCAGGCAGGGACTTGCAATGCTCGTCACCGACTCTCGTGCAGTTTGCTCTTAGTCACGACCCACATTAAACTTCCTCCCAGGATCGCCCACCCACATACCCACCCGCCCGCACCACCTCCACACACACACCCCCCCACACACACACACAGCGCATCGTTAAAAGTTATTCAGTCAACGTGTCTGCGCTGGTGCTGCCTCCCTTGCCTGAGAATCATTTACTCTCCGTTTCCTTCCACTTTCCCCATTCGCTTTAATATTATTTATTCCTCCAGTGTGTGGATACTGGATAACTAAGGAAATTGGGATTAAAGTAAAACAGAAAAAGGAGGCTTGTGGTAAATGTCAGGTCCAAAATGCAGAAGATAATCAAATAGAACATAGAAAGTACAGTGGAGAACTGAGAAATGAAATAAAAGGAGCAAAGAGATTGTATGAGAAGAGATTAGCTGCTAACATAAAAGGGAAGCCTAAGGTATTTTATAAGCATATAAAGAATAAAAGGTTAGTCAAAGGTAGGGTGGGTCCAATTAGGGACCAAAGAGGAAGTCTTCTTGTGGAGGCCGACGTACTGAATGAGGACTTTGTATCTGTCTTCACAAAAAAGGATGCAGCCAATGCCACAATATCGTAGAGGAGAGTAGAGAAATTGGATAAGATAAGAATAAATCGAGAGGAAGTACTAAAAAGGTTGTCGGTGCTCAAGGTAGATAAGTCACCCGGTCCGGACGGGATGCATCCTAGGTTATTGAGGGAAGTAAGGGTGGAAATAATGGAGGCTGTGGCCACAATCTTTCAATCCTCATTGGATACCGGGGTGATGCCAGAGGACTGGAGAGTTGCAAATGTTACTCTCCTGTACAAAAAGGGGCAGAAGGATAAACCTGAGAACTACAGGCCGGTCAGCCTAACGTCAGTAGTGGGGAAACTTCTGGAGACTATAATCCGGGACAAAATAAATTTTCTCTTAGAAAAATATGGGTTAATAAAGGACACGGATTTGTTAAAGGCAAATCATGCCAAACAAAGCTGATAAGAGTATTTTAATGAAGTAACGGTGAGGGAGGATGAAGGTAGTGCAGTTAATGTAGTTGATGCGGTTGATCAGGGCTATGGGGAGAGAGCGGGGGAGTGGGGTTGATCGGGGCTATGGGGAGAGAGCGGGGGAGTGGGGTTGATCGGGGCTATGGGGAGAGCGCAGGGGGCGGTGGGGTTGATCGGGCTATGGGGAGAGCGCGGGGGGGGTGGGGTTGATCGGGGCTATGGGAGAGAGCGGGGGAGTGGGGTTGATCGGGGCTATGGGGAGAGAGCGGGGGGGTGGGGTTGATCAGGGCTATGGGGAGAGAGCGGGGGGAGTGGGGTTGATCGGGGCTATGGGGAGAGAGCGGGGGAGTGGGGTTGATCAGGGCTATGGGGAGAGAGCGGGGGAGTGTTGATCAGGGCTATGGGGAGAGAGCGGGGGGAGTGGGGTTGATTTGGAAGCTCTTCTCAAAGAGCCGCACAGACACGATGGGCCGAATGGCCGCCTTCCGCGCTGTGTAATTCTACGATTCTATGATGTGTCGGTTTCTGGGGATAATGATCATTGTTATTAAATAATAATAGTGACCCAATGGTCAACTTTAATGACATCATGAGGTTGAATTGGGGGCAAAAAGGCCAGAGTCCCCCTCCCCCCCACCACTCCCCCCCCACCACACTCCCCACTACCCCCCCGATGGGGATTGCCAGACCACCAAGGTGTGCGCAGGTAAGTGGGAACATTGGCTGCTGCAGTCACACCAGAAAACCAAAAGGTCTATGATGTCTGCTTCAGTGTTGCCGCAGAGCTCTCGCTTCTAACCCACCTCACTGACGTGTTCAACAAAATGGGACAGGACGCTGCGCTCTCAGTCTAGGCTGACTCTTTCAGGATAGTTCTGGAGGGAAGCACCGGATTGTCAGAGGTCCCTTTAAGAGCAATGGCCAATTTGAGAAGAAACAATGAAATAGAAGCAGGAAGTATGAAAGGGACGCTGGGAAGGGACGCGAGTGTGTCTTGGTTATGGTTGGAATGTTGTGAGTTAATAATAAAGTAACTACCTGGCACACTTGTGCTTTCGATTGAGAATTATTACACTGACTTCCTGCAGATGGTCAGGTTTGCGTCCGTCTGTTCACGGATGCTAAAGATCCCACGGCCCTATTCGAAAAGAGAAGAGAATTTCTCCTATTGTCCTGGCCAACAGATACATTGGTCATTCACTTCATGGCTGTTTGCAAGACCATTGCTGTGTGTAAATTGGTTGAACTGAAGGGAACTTTAATGTCTTGACGTCCTGTCAACAGATGCCCTTGAGGTCAAACCTGAAGAAAGTTTAGGAAATCACGCTGATAGAAAGCCAGCTGACTCTCTTCAATCCATTCCACTCAGTGACAACACAGCCATCGCTTCAACAGAGCCAGAAAATGAGGACAAAACGAATCCGCAGCAGCCCATCAAAAGGTCTCAGCGGCTACAGATCAAACGTGAGAGGCAACACAAGTCTTCGGAGAAGAAAGTGCAGCAGATTGGCTCGAAACGTCAACCCAAAGTGAGCAGAGAGGCGAGCACTGAGAAACCGCAGTGTCCAACCAAATCTCTCTCCAAACAGGACAATGCAGATAGACTGGTTTCGGGTCAGATACAAGATGGCAAGCTCACAAGATTGAAGAGCAACAGTCAACGTGGAGTTGGCAAAAGGACCTTGCGGACATCGGCATCTAACAACCTCCGCGGGTCTTCATCAGTGAAACGAGCCCGGATGATCCACACTGGGCTGGGATCTCCCAATGACAGCAAGCAGGGGCTGAAGCAGGACCGGAGGCCATGCAAACCATCTGGAGACCATCAGGACGAGGCTAAAGAGAGAGCAACATGTCACACGCAAAGTGAGGAGCCGAAGTCTTGCGAAAATCAAGGAGTAGAAGAGAAAGCAAATGGAGAGCTGGCAAAACCTGTTATGGAAGAGGTGGTTACATCTGCGGAGAATGGACAGCCCGCTCAAGCTAAGAGCAAAGCCACACCCAACGGCAGCTCTGCTGGAAGTAAGAGGTTCTGCAGGCGGAACAGCTCCCAGATTGACCCAAGGGAGAGGAGGTACCGGTGTGACAGCTGTGGGAAAGGCTTCATCCAACTGTGTCACCTGAAGAAGCACCAATTCATCCACACCGGCCACAAGCCATTCCTGTGCAACGAGTGTGGCAAGACCTATAGCTCTGAGGAGAGCTTTAAAGGTAAGGCTGTTGGTTGGCTGGACGTTAGAGATTATAACTAGCTTCGGATGAGATTTTAAACCGTTTAGACCTCTGAGACAGTAGGTTGTGGGTTGATAATAATCCCTCAAGAAAAAAATATAATAATACTAATAACTTGGTCACTCAATCCACAACGGTTTGTGGGATGCTGCTGTGCGCAATTGAGACGTCTAGAAGACGTGAAAAAGCGCTATATCAAATGCAAGGATTATTATTATGTCGGGACTTGGAATCACATAGTCTAAGCTGACGATCCAGTGCAGTGCTGTATTGTCGGAAGTACTGTCCTTCGGATCACAATTGTCTGCTGTATTTTGCCCACAAAATATACAGTCAATTCACTTTACAGTATATTCTTTGAAGTGCTTTGAGACATCTCGGAAGACGTAATAAGGTACGATATCTAATGCAAGGATTATTATTATTCGGAAAAGGGGAAGTCAGTTTTGTCTAATATATAGTTTAATGTCTCATCTGAAGGACGGCACTTCCACAGTACTTGGGTAGGGAGTCAGCCTAGATTGTGAGCTAAATGCCCGTCAAAATACTGTCAATTCACTTGACAGCGTATTCTGTGAAGCGCTTTGAAATGTCTCAAAGGCGTGATAAGGCGCTGTATCAAATGCAGGGATTATTATTATTCATTACAATCTTCTGACCTGGAGCTGACTGAGCCGGACACTGGATCGCACAGGTGATGTTCGATGCTGGTTCGATGCTCTCCACTCCGATCCTTCTCATCTTTAATATTTGTTTCTTGTCAAAAGCTAACGCACTGCCCTTTTAAACACATTACGTTGTTAGCTTAGATACCCAATCCAACAGATAAAATTGGTCATTCACTTCACGGCTGTTTTAAGATGTTGCTGAGCGCAAATTGGCTGCCGTGTTCGTTCACAAAATACACAATCACTGCACTTCACAGCGATTCCCTGTGAAGCGCTTTAAGATATTACAGACGTAGTAGAAACATAGGAACAGGAGTAGGCCATTCAACCCCTGTGAAGGGCTTTTGATGTTAAAAAGGCGCAGTGGCGGGAAGCTGGTTGTTGTTGACCGTGTGATGGGAATGTAACCACGAGCGGTGCTCTCTGTGCCACAGCCCACCAGATGCTGCACCGTGGCGAGCGGCCCTTCAAGTGCCAACAGTGTGACAAGGCCTATGCCATGAAGCGGGACCTGCGGGAGCACGAGCGAGTGCACTCGGGGCAGCGGCCGTTCGTGTGCGGAGAGTGCGGCAAGTCATTCGCCCGCCCGCCCTCGCTCCGCGTCCACCGCAAGCTGCACCGGCTCAAGGCG
>NW_024704758.1:935461-949821 GCF_018977255.1 Callorhinchus milii
ACCACACACTCCCACTACCCCCCACCACACACTCCCCACTACCCCCCACCACACACTCCCCACTACCCCCCACCACACACTCCCCACTACCCCCCACCACACACTCCCCACTACCCCCACCACACACTCTCCACTCCCCCCCACCACACACTCCCCACTACCCCCCACACACTCCCCACTACCCCCCACCACACACTCCCCACTCCCCCCCCACCACACACTCCCCACTCCCCCCACCACACACTCCCCACTACCCCCCCACCACACACTCCCCCCACCACACACTCCCCACTCCCCCTCCCACCACACACTCCCCACTCCCCCCGCCCCACACACTCCCCCCTCCCCCACACACTCCCCACTCCCCCCTCCCACCACACACTCCCCCCTCCCCCACACTCCCCCTACACACTCCCCCCTCCCCACAAACTCCCCCCCCACCACACACTCCCCACTCCCCCTCCCACCACACACTCCCCCTCCCCCCACACACTCCCCACTCCCCCCACACTCCCCACTCCCCCCTCCCACTCCCCCTCCCACTCCCCACTCCCCCCCCACACACTCCCCACTCCCCCCCCCCCACACACTCCCCCCCACCACACACTCCCCACTCCCCCTCCCATCACACTCCTCCTCCCCCTCCCATCACGCTCCCCCCTCCCCCCACACGCTGCCCCCTCCCCCCACACGCTGCCCCCTCCCCCCACACGCTGCCCCTCCCCCCACACGCTCCCCCCTCCCCCACACACTCCCCACTCCCCCACACACTCCCCACTCCCCCACACACTCCCCACTCCCCCACACACTCCCCACTCCCCCCGCCCCCACACACAACCTCCGGCTCCTATTGGCTGAGCAGCACGGCGGGCGGATACATTCTTGGCTCTGATTGGCCGTCTCGGCTGTCAATCACGGCCGCCCCGCCCACCCCCGCCCCCATCAGCTGTTCTCTCCCCTCCGCAAAGCCGCAGCGGCCGATCCGCAGTCACAGCCTCGCAGATACCCCGCAAACCATCCTCCCCCGCACCAGCCAACCCGCACCCGGACCCACCACAGTGCCATCATCCGGGGTTTCCCCATATACACATATGTGTACACACACCCATATACACACACAGTACATGTAAACACGCGCACACATAGTAACGTGTACACATACCCACATTCCAGTACATGTACACACAATGTACAGTGCATGTACACACACACGTGTACAGTACATGTACACACGCACACATACAGTGCATGTACACACATACATATACAGCACACGTACACACACGCACATGTACAGTACATGTACACACGCACACATACAGTACGTGTACAAACACACACATATACAGTACAGGTGCACACACGCACATGTACAGTACACGTACACACGTACATGTACAGTGCGTGTACACACATACATATACAGTACACATGCACATATACAGTACATGTACATGCACACGTACAGTACGTGTACAATCACGCACATGTACAATACACGTACACACGCACATGTAAAGTGCATGTGCACACATACATATACAGTACACCTGAACTTGGGCAACCCGCGGGCCTGTCGCTGCAGCGTGTGTGACAAGGAGCTGTCCAACCCCGGCTCGCTCAAGAACCACATGCGGCTGCACACGGGCGAGAAGCCGTTCGTGTGCAATTACTGCGGCAAAGCCTTCCGGCAGGTCGGCAACCTGCGTGGCCACCAGCGCCTGCACACCGGCGAGAAGCCCTACAAATGCGACGACTGCGGGCAGTTCTTCTCGCAGCTGCCGGAGCTGCGTCGGCACCGCATCTCGCACACGGGTGAGGTGTACCTGTGTACCATCTGCGGCAAAGCCCTGCGGGACCCCCACACCTTCCGGGCCCACGAGCGGCTGCACACCGGCTACCGGCCCTTCAAGTGTGAGCAGTGCGGCAAGGCCTACACGCTGGCCACCAAGCTACGCCGCCACCAGAAGGTCCACCTGACCGAGAAGCCCTTCCGGTGCGAGGTGTGTGGCAAAGGCTACGCCATGACCCAGACCCTCAAGCGGCACAGGATGGCGCACAAGCGGAGCGAGGCGCGGACCGCGGGCGAGGTTGCCCGGGCCGTGGCCTCCTTGGAGAAGGAATCCGGCCAAAGCAGCACCAACAGCGCGGAGACGCAGCCCCCCGGCTCTGCCGATACCCACACAGTTCTGAACCTCTACGTGCAGACTATTGAGATGGTGGAGATCCCGCCTGGTGAGCCGGGGCTGGGCACGGCCGAGCAGACTCTGAGCCTGGCCCCCCGGAGTGTGGGGGACGGGCTGGCGGGGGTCACTCAGGTCCTGGCGGGGAGTCGGCAGCACTTGAGTGAGGACCTTATAGAGATCATCATTCCCGAGCGGGAGGATTACACTGAAAGGGTGACCACCACGAACTGTGTGGTTGTTCAGGAGAAACTGACGGGGAGCGATGTGGTGATCGAAGAGGACATTGGGTTTAACACTGTGGCTGAGGTAGTGGAGATATCCACCGGCAGCTGAAACTGTGCAATTCTTACTTGGTGTTTCCTCTCGTGGGCCGGTGGGGTCGGTCTGACATGGAGCAGAGCCACATAGTTTGATTGCAGCTGAGTTAACTGACGGCAACACTTGGGGCTTAATTGGCTTCAATGTCGCCCGGCTCCCACTCGCCGCGGCCCCAAGTTCCACCTAGCCATAGCCTGCAACACCGTTCTGTCTTAAAAAAATGTGAGATTGCACAGAATCCTGGAGACAATTCTTCATTTCAGTTTGGATTTGGAAACTCGTTTTCCCCAATTAATGGAAATAGCTGGCTTCCACATCAAGGCCGAGTTTTCCAACAATTCCTGGATGTTTCCGTGTGCTCAGAGATATCCTGACATGCCTTGAAACCCATCACAATGTTTAAGTGTCCAAGCTGAGAATTCCATACATCCCACCAACACGTAGAAATTCTAGATAGATTGTTGGAATGAAATCTCTACCTGTTTACCGCATCCTGTTTACCTAATTCCGAAAAGTATTAGGCGCAAGTTGGCAAGAGCCAAGGCTCAGGGACCCCAGAGTCTGCAATGGGGTAACTGCTGGAGTCTAACCAGCTAAAACCACATAGCTTGCCATTGATAGCGTTCATTTTAATTGTTAGATTTGAAGTTGGAATGGCCCTACAGGCTAAGACTGGGCGGAATTTCGGGCCTCCACGTGTGCTCTCTGGAGAGAGCGCACATGGGCATCGAACCGCCCCGGCCCACCCTCCAGGACGAGATGCCGATGAGACTGTCAACGTCCTTGGAACTGTACGAACACGCCATGGTGGTGGGGCAGGGTTTAACAAAATCCGGCTACAGGCGAGTTTCACATCATATTGAAATCTTTCTCGCTTTTGGGAGCCTTGAGCTAAGGTTGTGAGGCCTTGCTTGACAACAGCAGAGCTACCGCCTGTGCCCAGGCCTGGATGCCCAGTCGGTTTCCTGCAGGAAAGGCGCTACGTGAGCACAAGTCATCGGTGATATGACAGGGCCAGAACTTCACTCACCTCCTGTACCTTGTCCAGATTGCACAGCCCTGACCGGAGTTGCACCCTGTAAGTACATAGGATTGACTGTTCCCAGCATGAGTCACCAACTCACTGCACTGTTGGCAGGACTGTCCCATGTGTTCAGTGTTTAGCAAATCCTCAGTGTTGCGGCTCAAAGGGAAGGAGTAACGAGAGCAGCCGACTCTCGTCAACATCGCGTAGGTCTTAATTCTGTGCGTCTGTCAGCGAGAGCTTTGAGAATTTTGACGTGTAAAAAAACAATGACTGTTAGTTGTAATAAAATTCGGGTTATTGCTCTGATTTTCAGGGACTAATATAATTCTATGTGTGTCTATTATATCGACTTAAGCAGACAAACAGCGCGCACACAGGCATTCTGGTTACAAGTTGCTGAAGCATTTATTTACATGCATTTCATTTACATTGCTGTAATTAAAAGCATTTATTTACATGTAAAACGCATTCGCACCAGCACATTGAACATTACCCTCTGATAATGGACTCAACTTCAGCCACTGTGTCCTCTGCTCTCTGGAACTCCCTCCACATGACACACTCCCCATTGAAACCCTGCTATAAAACACAATCTCTACAACTGTGCCCTTGGTCAAGTCTTGTTCCCATTTTGCTCAGTGATCCACAGTTGATGGGTGCCTGTTGTTGCAGCAATGGTTGAAGATCTCCCAGCGACAGATGACATCTAAACCAAGGGGTCGCCCAGACCCCTGGAAACATTCGAGCATCAGAATTGTTCATTCACTTCATGGCTGTTTGTTGCCTTGTACAAACTGGCTGCCACATTCTCCTACAAAAAACACCTTTGTCACATCACAGTGAATCCTGTGAAGCGTTTTGAGAGGTCCTCCCAACATGAAGGTGCTGTAACAAAGGCAAGGAATGATTTCTTTATTTTTAACAAGTGAAGGATTTGGCGTGAGACGTGCAAATGTTTTGGCATTAAAAGAAGTGTTTAAGTGCTTACACTTCACATTGTGTAAAATGGCTCCAGTGATTTTTCTTCCTATAGTACGGAATCCAGAGTCAGTGAAAAGAAGACAAGTTACACTATTGATGCGGGGGAAATCCTAAAGGGAGTGAATATAAAAGTAAAGGATGACAATGAACTGATGGTATCTTTAGGGTCCACAAAAGAATGAAAATACCAGTGGTTCAAATTACATAAAGAAGCAAGTTTACCAGTTTTGGTAAGAAGAAATACTGGAAGAATATGTAAAGTTGGGAGAACTTGGTGAAGGTAAGTTGTTAGAAAGGCAGAGGTAAATTGATGGCTTATAACAAGGGGGATATTGAGACATTGGGCAGAGTGGATGCAGAAACGAAGTACAAAAGCAAGTTATACATTATGACTTTGGACACTGCTGTGCGCAATTGGCTGCTGCGTTTTGCCCACAAGATACAGTCAATCCACTTTACAGTATATTCTGTGAAGCGCTTTGAAAGGTCTCAAGGGATAAGGTGCTATATCAAATGCAAGGTTTATAATGATTATAACATTTTACGCAGTGAAAATTAAGGCCAATACTCTGTTCGGACTTCAAGACAGAACTAAAATGAGACTGATGAACAGGTTTAGAACTGTGAAGAAAGAAGAAAACAAAAGATTGGAGACTGAAGAAATGTAAAAATACATAGAGATTTTTGGGAAAAGAATGAATTTGAAATGAACGGAAATGGCAGATCAGAAAGAAAGTAGAAAAACCCACTGATTGGATGAGTGCCTCAACACCAGAAAAAACAGATAAATTGTGAGAATATGTTTAGGACCACAGCTAAATAGGGACATAAAGAGAGAACACTGCAATAAATATCTACTCGGGAAGATATATGTGTCATTATGAGGAGCTAAATTCTTTTCCGTGCTAGATTGCTCATCATGGAGGTGATGAATAGTGCGGATGTGACATTTTTAATGCCTTATTGGAAGGTACTGCTTCCAGAGAATGCCATTCTGTATCAAAACCAGGTGTCAAACTACACTGATGATAATCTAGATAAAATGGAAAAAACGTAAAGCTAAATTAATGGCATATAAGGGGAAATTGAGACACATTGAGTGACATTTTCAGTGCCTTGGGATATCCTCCCGACGTGAATGGGCTATACAGATGTAATCTGTTGTTCTAATATGTGGAAGAACAAGAGAAAACTAACATCTGGAGGAAGTATAAAGGAAATGTCCAGAAGAAAGTGTAAAACTGAACAAGGAAAGTGCAAAACAGGATTACCAGAAGTGCACAGAGCTTATATTCATAACAGCCTATCAAACACACCAGTCATTACATCCACCACCTCAGCCACAGTGTTAAAGCCAATGTCCTCCTCGATCACCACAGCGCTGGCGGTCAGTTTCTCCTGCTGAACAACCACACAGTTCGTGGCGGTCACACTCGCCTCGCAAACGGGGAGACCTGGGTTCGATTCCTGGCAGGGTGAAATGATGGGAAACTTTCCCTACTCTACATTCTGTTTACCTGAGCCGTAAGCTATTAATTCCTTCAAAAACAGTAATAAACCGGTCACTTCAATCCAAGACTGTTTGTGGGTCACTGCTGTGTGCAATTGGCTGCTGCGTTTGGCCCACAAAATATACAATCAATTCAGTATATCCTGTGAAGTGCTTTGAGACGCCTTGAAGACATGATAAGGCGGTGTATCAAATGCCAGGATTATTATTATCAGTGTAATCCTCCCGCTTGGGAATGATGATCCCTGTAATATATTCACTCAAGTGCTGCCGGCTCCTTGCCAGAGCCTGAGTGACCCCCGCCAGCCCTGACTGCCCAGCACTTGGGACGTCCTCCCAACATGAAAGGCCCTGTGAAAATATAACTTCTTGTTGAGTCTCTCAGTTTCAGACCTGAATAAGGTGTCTTTTTTTTTGGGTGGGGGGGGGAGAGCCTGAAATCGCCATAAAATATCTCAAAAATCATGAGATTACAACAAGCACTCGTTGTCTGTAATTTGTAATGTCTGTAATTTGACAGCCACATCAAACACTTTGAGACGTCTGAACGCAATGTAATGCAAGGAATAGATATTATTATCCTCAGTGAAGCTGGTTTTGTTGAGTGCAATTAAAACAAAACATTTTCTTTAAACCATTTTGCAATTTAAAAAGTATAAAAAGCTGAATTACCTCATCCAGTTTGACAGCGACTCGCTGACGATGCCCGACTCTGGTGATGTGTCTCTGGCCCCATTCTCTCTGAACTGGAGCAACAGAGACAGTCAATCAGTAATTTTAGCAAACACGCACGTGTCCAGATACAGAGTCTCTGCACAGCCCATTCATCACTGATTCCACCTCCCAGACGTACACAGCTGATGTTTATAAACTGGTAAGGCGAAGGCAAAGTCCTCTTCTGTTAACCTCAGCTCCATCTTTTCTTCATTTACAGCCCTTATGTTTCAAGGTCAGACTCCTGTAATGAAGAGGTGCATTAATTACCGTCAGGAAGAACAAACCCGATCTCCCACCGAAGCAGCTTGTTATGTTTTTGAGACGTCTCAAAGCGCTTCACAGAATCTACTGTAAAGTGAACGGACTATTATTCAGGTCAGGCTCCGATAAGTTCTATTGATTACCATCAGTAACGACAGGAGCGTCTCACCTAAGCTCCATAAACCTCCTTTTCTTGATGAATTAACCCATCACACCCTCCACAAGCAACTCCAGCTGCAGGTCAGACTATTAATGTTTATTACACAACCACGTACACAACAAACAGTCCCCACCACCCACTCAGCCCCCTCCCCCCCCGACCACACTCAGCACCCCACCGCCAACCACACTCAGCACCCCCCCACACACAAAGCCCACCCCACACACACACAATGCCGCCCCCCACACACACAGCACCCCCACACACATACAGCGCCCCATACATAGTGCCATACTCACACACAGCATCCCCCCCCCACACACACAGCACCCTACACACACAGCACCCCACACACACATACAGCGCCCCACACATAGCGCCATACTCACACACAGCATCCCCCCCCCACACACAATGCCGCCCCCCACACACACAGCACCCACACACACATACAGCGCCCCACACATAGTGCCATACTCACACACAGCATCCCCCCCCACACACACACAGCACCCTACACACACAGCGCTCCACACACACATACAGCGCCCCACACATAGCGCCATACTCACACACAGCATCCCCCCCCCACACACACACAGCTCCCTACACACACAGCGCTCCACACACACCTAGCGCCCCTCCCCACACGCATAAAATGTCTCCACACACATAAAATGTCCCCCACCCCACACACATACAGAAGCTCTCCCACACATACACAGCGCTCACCACCCCCCCTACAAACACACACAGAGTCACAACCCTCAACGTAGCCACATTGGGTTCAAAGCAGTTCCTAGAGAAAATAATCGCTGCCCAGTGTAGTGACTGTATTTTATGGGCCAAGCAGCAAGCGATTCGCACGTTGCGCAAACAGCCATGGAAATGGAGCGGACGAAAAATATGCATCCGGGGGGCGGGCAGGGTGGGGGGGGGGGTGCAGGGGAGTGCCAAAAGTGGCCTTAGGACAGTACGTATCATAGCACCCTCTCCTCTCGAGACCATCAAACTTATTTCCCTGAGCACTAAAGCTGCGTTAAACCAAGGTACCTTTAATGCGCAGCTTGACTATCCTCCTTGTGTGGGGGGGGTGTGGGGAGGGGGGTAAGCAGGGGGCTGAACAGACCCCAAAGTGACACGCTTGGCAACGGAAATTGTCGGAATCCAGCCAGCACCTCTGTGGAGGTCTCGGTAGTCCGATTCGCTGAGCCAGGCTCCCACTCAACCCCACTCCCCCGCTCTCACCCCATAGCCCTGCAAACTTGTCCTCCCCAAATAACTATCTACTTCTCTCTTAAAAGTTGTCATCGAGTCGGCTTCCACCACCCTTTCAGGCAATGTATTCCAGATCCGAACAACATTTCTCCTCACCTACCCTCTGTTCCTCGAGTTACCGACCCACCCGCCAGTGGAAATAATTTCTCCTTGTTCACCCTATCGAGTCCCCTCACCATTTTGAAAACTTCTATTAAGTCTCCTCTTAACCTTCTCTGCTCCAAGGAGAATAATCATCGCTTCTCTACCTCTCCTGATAACTGAAGTCCCTCATTCCTGGACCAAGCTGATAAATCTCCTTTGCACCCTCTCCAATGCCTTGACATCCTTCCTAAAGTGTGGGGCCCAGAACTGGACACAGTCTCTCGCTGAGGCCTCACCAGTGTTTTATAAAGGTCCATCATAACTTCCTGACTTTTGTAGTCTATGCCCTATTTATAAAGCCCAGTATCCCATAAGCTTTTTAAAGATATTTATCTACCTGTCCGGCCACCTTCAAAGATTTACGATATGAACCCCCAGGTCTCTGTGTAAGACTGTACCATCAGCTTATATCGCCTCTCCTCATTCTTCCTCCCAAAATGCATTACTTTGCATTTCTCCACATTAAACATTATCTGCCCCGTGTCTGCCCGTGTTACCAGTCTGTCGATGTCCATTTGCAGTCGCTACTATCCTCCTCACGGTTTACTTCAAGTTGTTGTATTTGCTCAAAAAAGACATTACAGTGTGTTCTGTGAAGCGCTTTGGGACGTCCTCCCGACGTGAAAGGCGCTATATCGAATGCGAGGATTATTATTATTATTATTATTACATTTTGTTACCTGCAAGGTCGTAAAAAAACAATCAGGTGACAATCCTACAATTTTTTCAATTGAAGAAGCATGTCTACTTCTCTCAGACAGAAAAAGCAGACAGGAGCAGGACTCAACCTCTCCAGTTAATGTTATACTGAGAACTCCAGAGAGCAGCTTGCAACACAGACAGCTCAGATTGCGCAAACCAAGGATCTCGCTCTCAAAAAAAAAGCACGCAGCAAATCTCTGACGTCAGTGGGGGCGGCGGGGGGAGGGGAAGAGGGGGGTGGTGGATGGGGATAAAGAGAGGTAGTTTCAGGGAGGTTTGGAAAAAAAGCAATTATTAAAACAATTTTTAATGAAATAAAGAGAGGAAGATTGAAGTAGAGGTACAGATCAGCCATGATCTTGTAGAATGGCGGCTCGGGCTGAAAGAATGGCCTTCTCCTGTTGCAGGTAACTGTGGTCAAGTGTAGTGACTGTGTATTTGTAGATAAATAGCGACAGCCAACTCGCCCTGAAGTAAATGGGCAAGTTATGTGTTGGATTCTTGGCCAGGAGAAACTCTTTTTTTAAAATATTGTCTTGGATCTCTACCATCAACAGAGCAGTGCGAGAGTGAGTCAACAACAATAACAACAACAACAACTGAGTCACAAGATCATCAAAGAATAAAAGACTAGAAAACTATCAGGTTCCGGTTCCGAGCCCTTGTACCTCATACGCAGAGGGCCCTGAGATTGGGGTACTAAGTGTGGGTTACACTCCCATTACTCGGATTTCTACAGGACATTGGTTAGGGCACTCGCCTCGCAAGCGAGAGGACCTGGGTTTGATTCCCGGATGAGCAAAACTTTAGGCAAGTTTCCTCACTCCACGCGCCTCTGTTTACCGAGCAGTGAAGTAGGAACCCAGTTGTTAATCGATCGGCGGATCGCTTCAAAAAAACAATGTAGTCACTCAATCCACGACTGTTTGTGGGACTCTGCTGTGTGTAATTGGAGGCCGCGTTTTGCCCGTAAAATTTTCAGTCAATTCACTTTACGACGTCTCTTTAAGATGTCTCGAAGCGTCTCGAGGACATGATAAGATGCTATATCAAATGCAAGGATTATTATTATTTTTATTTATAACCTCCCCGGACTCTCCCTCAGACTCTCCAAACCCGTGCGTAATTTAGGCAGCAGGTTCGATCCCTCGCTTTCCTTTCTCCCCCACATCCATTTCCTGAGCAAGGAACCCTTTTTTCCACCTCCGTCACATTGTCCGCCTCCGGCTGTACCTCACAATCGACGCAGCTGAAACCCTCGTCCAGACCTTCGTCACTTCCCGGCTGGACTGTTCCAATGCCCTCCTCGCTGGTCTCTCCAGCTCCACCAGACACAAACTACAATTAATTCAAAACTACGCCGCCCGGATATTCACCCACACGAAACTCCGTCCCCCCATCACACCAGCCCATGCCAGGCTCCACTGGGCTCCCAATCACCAAACGGATCAATTTCAAGATCCTCTCACTTGTTCTCAAACCCCTTCGTGCCCTCGCACCTCCCTACCTCTCCGATCTGCCTACCCACCACTCCACCACCCGCTTCCTCTGCTCGGCCGGCTCCAGCTTACTGTTTGTCCCTCGCCCCCTCTGCTCCACCATCGGTGGCCGTGCCTTCAGCCTCTACCCCCCGAAACTCTGGAATTCTCTCCCTCAACCTCTCTGCCTTGCCTGCTCCCTCACCACTTTCAAATCCCGCCTAAAAACCTTCCTTTTTGATGGTGTTTACGGTCACCTCCCCCCCCTCTACCCTCTCTCCCTCTGGCTTGTTGTCAGACTCCACCACTGTCAAGTGCTTCGGGACACTACCCCACGTCAAGGGTGCTGTATAAATGCAAGTTGTTGTTGTATATTCTGTGAAGAGCTTTGAGATGTTTCATTGACGTGATAACAACAACAACTTGCAGGGTAAAATCTCAGAGCGCTTAACACTGACACCGAGCCAGGGGGGGGGGGTGGGGTGTGTGGTGGGGGAAGGTAACCGTAAGTCAGCCGGGACTTAATAAGGCGCTATATCATATGTAACAATGATTAATATTATTATTACACATTTTAATTTTCATTCGATTCTCAGTCTAAATACCATCAATGTACAATTAAACTTGGGTCATGTAGACAGGCAATGTCAGGCCGAAATCTTTCATGTTGATGGCACAATGTAGGAAAGTCATTCCGTCTTCTAACTCGTGTTGTAGCTGACAGCTGTCTCTCTCTCTCTCTCTCTCTCTCTGCTTCTCTCTTTTATCTCTCTCTCTCTCTCTGCACTAAGGCCAGGAAGCAGAGAAGGCTCAAAAACACAGGTGTTTACTCCAGTTGTTTAAATATTTGCAGCCCGAACAAACAGCGAATGACACACTGGTCAGTGGTGCAGTGGGGGCAGCTCGAAGTTGACTCAGCAGCTATGGCTCTCAGATCAAAGAGGGCAAATTCTTAGCAACCCCCAGGACAAATATACAGTGAGACACCATGCGGTTACCACATGTTCACACCGAGATCCATCCGGTCGCACCAACAATCACTGCTTTCCTCTTGGTGGGATGAGCATATTTAGCCTTTATTGTGGCGGGGGCGGGGGGCGGGGGGCCGGGAGGGGGGTGGGCGGGGAGGGGGGGAATGACGACATCGATAGATTACAGTCCTTGTCCTACCCACTTATCTTAAACCCAACCCAGAGCCTCCTGAAGTGGAGGGCGCCATACAAACGTAATTTGTTATTGTTTATATCGGCATCACGTGCCATCACTCACGCGCCCCACGGGCCACACTCACCCAATCACTCACACTGACTCAGTGTCGCTGGTTTGTCAGTGAGTGATTGCACGTGTTAGGCCTGTTCCGTCCTGGACGACAATCCCCCAGATAACATTTTTCATTCACTCCACGGTTCCAACCGGGTTTCGGCCCTGATCAGTCACTCATGACATTCTGTGACTAGGGCTCTCTCTGCCTCCTTCTCCTCCTTGACCTCTCTGCTGCGTTCGACACTGTCGATTTTATCCTCTTCCACCGCCATCTCCTCTCAGCTCAACCTTCAGGGACCTGCTCTTGCCTGGTTCCAATCCTGCCTCTCCCACCATCTCCATTTTGTCTCCACTAACGGCTTCTCCTTCAGCCCCGCACAGTCTCATGCAGCGTTCCTCAGGGCTCTGTCCTGGGTCCCCTCCTCTTCAATATCTATATGCTCCCTCTTGGTGACATCATCCGTAGACAAGGGGTCAACTTCCACATGTATGCGTATGACACTCAACTCTACCTCTCCGCCTCCACCCTTAACTCAGGACCACTGCTGCCCTCACAAGACTACCTGCCAACATCAAATCCTGAATGAGAGCAAATTCATCCAGTTGAATGTCATCAAGACCGAGGACCTCGTGCTTGGCTCCCATCAGGCGCTGACAGCATCACCCTTCATGGATGCACTCTACACCTCATGGAGCTAATATGGAATCTTGGGGTCCTGTTCGACCATCAACCGTTCTTCATCCCCCACATCCATACCACGACCCACTCCGCCTTTCCTCACCTCCGCAATATTGCCTGCCACCGCCACTGTCTCTCACCGCAGGCCGCCGAGACCCTCAGCCACGCATTCATAACATCCAGGCTCGACTACGCAAACTCCTTCCTTGTCGGCCTCCCCAACTCCTCCCTCCACAGGCTGCAGATCATCCAGAACTCTGCCCATGTCCTGTCCTGCACCGGGCACCATGAACCTGCCCCTTGGCTGGTTCCAACCCTACCTCTCCCATCTACACCTCCATGCGCGACCAGCTCCAAGGGCGTCCCATCACACAGAGGATACAGTTCAAGATCCTAGTTCTCACTTTCAAAGCCCACCATGGCCTTGGTCCCCCCCACCTCCGTGACCTCCTAACCCCCTGCCATCCTCCGCTCAGTGGGCTCCAGCCTGGTTCACATCCCTCACCTCGCCAGGCCCAACATTCCTCCTCTCTGCCCCCACTCTCTGGAACTCCATCCCACAGCCCCTCCGCCTCGTCCCCTCCCTTGCCTCAAGACCTGTCCCTCTCCTCTTCGACCGGGGATCCTCCTATCCTTCCTGCCCTCCATCCTCCACAGTCACTACACTTTACTACACTACACTACATATTCTCTGAAGCGCTTTGAGACGTCTCAAAGTTGTAATAATGTGCTATGTCAAATGTAAGGATTATTACATGTGTGTGTGGGTGAGGGGTGATGTCTGTTTGTGTGTGAGGGAGGTCCGTGTGTCTGTGGGCCATGTGTGTGTGGGGGGAGCTCTGTGTTGGGGGAGCTCTGTGTGGGGGGGGCTCTGTGTGTGGGGGGGAGCTCTGTGTGTGGGGGGCTGTGTGTGGGGGGGGGGGGCTCTGTGGGGGGAGCAGCTCTGTATGTGTGTGTGGGGGAGCTGTGTGTGTGGGGGGAGCTCTGTGTGTGGGGGGGGGGCTCTGTGTGTGCTCTGTGTGTGGGGGGGGGCTCTGTGTGTGGGGGGGCTCTGTGTGTGTGGGGGGGCTCTGTGGGGGGGAGCTCTGTGTGTGTGTGGGGGGGCTCTGTGGGGGGGCTCTGTGTGTGTGTGGGGGGGCTCTGGGGGGAGCTCTGTGTGGGGCAGGGGGGGCTCTGTGTGTGTGTGGGGGGGGCTCTGTGTGGGGGGAGCTCTGTATAGGGGGGGCTCTGTGTGGGGGGGCTCTGTGTGGGGGGGCTCTGTGTGTGTGGGGCGGGGGAGCTCTGTGTGTGTGTGTGGGGGGGCTCTGTGTGGGGGGAGGCTCTGTGTGGGGGGGGCTCTGTATGTGTGGGGGGGGCTCTGTGTGGGGGGGCTCTGTGGGGGGGGCTCTGTGTGGTGGGGGGGGCTCTGTGTGGGGGGGCTCTGTGTGGGGGGGCTCTGTGTGGGGTGGGGCTCTGTGGGGGGGCTCTGTGTGTGTGTGGGGAAGGGGGCTCTGTGGGGGGAGCTCTGTGTGTGTGTGGGGGGGGCTCTGTGTGGGTCTGTGTGGGGGGGGCTCTGTGTGGGGGGGTCTGTGCTCGTGTGTGTGTGGGGGGGGGCTCTGTGTGTGGGGGGGGGGGGGGGGGCTCTGTGTGTGTGTGTGGGGGGCTCTGTGTGGGGGG
>NW_024704758.1:949846-1142346 GCF_018977255.1 Callorhinchus milii
CACAGTTACATTACTCCGACTCCCGCTGTCCATCATGCGGCTGCACAGAGCTTTGCTGAGTGTACAGATTTTACTCTTTTCTCTGGTACAGCTTTGCCAGGCTGAGAACGGTACGTACTGCTGTGTGATTTATTCTGTCAAAACATTTGGGAGACTTCTTTCTTCCGACAAATGTTGAATGGGAGCCGACATCTGCCCCTCTCCCAGTGGGGTGGGGGTGGAGATAGAGAGAGAGTCTGCCTGAAGCAAATGCTCTGTGCTCCTGTGGGTTGTCAGGGCGAAAATCTTGACCGTAGGAAGCTCTCTGGGATGCTGCCCTGTGTGAGGAGCACGATATCAAAGCGAGTTGCTGTTGTTGTAGGAAACGGAAGAGTGTAGAGCCTTTCGGAGAACAACAACAACAACATAATACGTTTGTGTAGCACCTGGAGGACGCCTCCAAGGCGCAAACAATCTGCCTGGTCAGCACAGTACCTTATCCTTGTTCCTGATTTACCGTCTCAACAATGCAGCGCTCCCCAAGAACTGCGCTACGCTGGGCTTTCAGATCAAAGGCACCCAGGATGCTTTCTATCGTTGTCCTGCAGTGTAACTCACGGGACCTGAGGCTCTGGGTGAACCCCAACTCAGTCCTTCACCATTCCAAGGCTGAACTGAACGAGGACCGTGTCGCACCAAACCCCCAGCTCACGCCCCACTTTCGGCGCCCCCCGCCTCCCCATCCGCCCTCCTCCCTAGGGTCTAGCCATCCGTGGTGAGGAAGCAAACAGACGGTTCAATTCCCCCAGGGAGCGGTGAGACACGGGAACAAAAGTTAAACTAGTCTTTTGGGACACTGCTGTGCGCAATTGGCTGCCACGTTTTGCCCACAAAATATACAGTCAATTCACTTTACAGTCTATTCTGTGAAGCGCTTTGAGACCTCTCGAAGATGTGACAAGGCGCTGCATCAAATGCAACGATTATAAGGATTATTATTATTAGGAGGTAGGAACTTAACTCTAGCACTCGCTCTGGATGATCCATCGCCCCTTCATTGTAACACAATCTGCCGCCCACTTTTCCAGTCTTCCTTGATGCCAAAGATGCCCTCTCTGTCCTGAAGAGGCACAGGCGTGCGAACAGCTTCTTCGAGGAGGCGAAGAAAGGGGACCTGGAGCGAGAGTGCATCGAAGAGGTGTGCAACCACGAAGAGGCCCACGAGGTGTTCGAGGACGATGTCGAAACTGTAAGCGTCAAGACTGCGATCCTCTCGGTTTCCCGGCGTACAGTGCCCTCGCCTCAGCTCACCGCATAATCCCCTCACCAAACCATGACAAGCAATCTGAGTGGGGGGGTGGGGGGAGAGAGGGGGGTTTTAGGCAGTCAGTTCCCATATGGGGGTGAAATATGGGGGTTGGATTTCACTCCCATCGTAACTTAGTCCAGTTACCAACAACAACAACTCGCATTTACACAGCGCCCCTCTCGCAGGAGAGCGTCACAGAGCGTTTGTCAGTATCGGAGCACAATGCTGAGTCGGGGGGAGGGGGAGGTGAACCTAGGCACTATTGAAGAGGAAGGTCTTCAGGTCGTGCCTGAAGATGGGGAAGGAAAGGGCAAGATAGAGGAAGGGTATACCAAAATACTCTTAATTACAGAGCCTGGTCACTCAACAAGAACAGCCACAGAATGACCATAAACCAGCCCCTTAGACAACTAGGAAACAGTGGCCCAAAGTCAATCCCATCACCCTCTGACCTCGGAGTGACAGACACACGCCTTTCAGCCAAGATCCATTTAAATCTCAGATCGTCTCTAACCTTCACTTTACAAAAACACATTGAAAGTGTGAGACGTAAGGAGAGAAATGGATCTGAAAGGTCTGCCATGATCCAATACACAAGCGGAACAGGCTCAAGGGCTGAATGGCCTCCTCCTGTTCCGACGAAACAAGCATATGTTTTAGACAAAATCCACGACCCAGGTTTAGCAAGTTAAACTCCAACTGTTGCCCTAACACACACTCCGAGCTCCCTGAGACTTGGCTCTCACCAGCCTGTGCGTTACGCTCCCCGGGTTTAGTAAAGGGGAGCATCTCGGTTGTGATGAGGGTAAATATTCTGACGAAGGTCTATCAGTAACTGAAACCACATCACTCCGCCCAGTTGGAAATCTGCTCCAGTGGATCCCATCGGAGCGGTTTTCCTGTCGGAGTGGAGCTGTGTGGCTCAGTCTCCTTTTTTAAAAGAAATAGAGGCAGGGCGACTGAGAGATGTTAGTCTCAGATGTGGTTCAGTGTGGGTGGGTAATATCTATCTGTCCTCTCCCCTGCAGGAAACGTTTTGGAAACAATATAAAGGTAAGAGTTTTTCAGTTCATTCTGTTGTCAAACCACCTTTTGGCTCTGTCTGTCACTCTCTGGTCTCATTTGGAAAATTATTATTACCCGTCAGGGATCTGATTTACAGGGTTCACAGGAGCTGAGGGCACTTTGGGGAGATTGCGCATTCCATCCCTGACATGGGAATTCCCATGTGCAAGTGGGATGCATGGAACTCTCAGCCTGGTTAAGCACGATGATGAGTTTTCATGTGTGCCAGACACAAAGCGACGACAAAGAAACATACCCCACCAATCCCCCCACACACCCCCCCACACCCTCCCCCAGCGCTGTAAAGCGTCAGTTTAGACAGCAACAACAAATTACATTTACGCATCACATCAGGAGGACGTCCCAAGGCACTGGACAGTCAGGGATCCGCACCCGACCTGGTGGTTGGGATCAGGAGGGGTGGGGGACAGGGAGGGTAGGGGTAGGATTATATAATAATAATAACAGGTAGACTATGTGATTCCATGTCCAGTCGTGGGGCTTGAACCCGCAACCTTCTGACTCGGAGGCGAGAGCGCTACCACTGTGGAGTCCTGCAGCTCAGTGGTTAGAGCATTCGCTTTGCAAGTGAGAGACCTGAGTTCAATCCCAGGCAGAGGGCGAAACCTTGGGCAAGTTTCCTTACTCCACACAGAGCCTAATAATAATCCCTCCAAAACCAAAAACAATAATAAATTGGTCATTTTCAATCTACGACTGTTTGTGGGACATTGCTGTGCGCAATTGGCTGCCGCGTTCGCCCACAAATATACAGTCAATTCACTTTAGAGTGTGTCTGTGAAGCGCTTTGGGACGTCCTTCCGACGTGAAAAGCGATATATCAAATGCAAGGATTATTATTATTATTATTACTGACACCTCGAGGCTGACACCTCATGAATCATGACCCAAACTCAAACTGACTGGACAATTGCTACACTCACATCTTATTCCACTTCACTGCACAATTCACTGGGGCGGACGATCACTGACTGGCTCTCGACACTGATCTGGGGCTGCGCTATGTGCTATGTGTTATGTGCACGTTCAGACAGGATTTAAACCCAAGTTTCTTAAATCTTGTACATTTTATTTTCAGTTTGCATACTTCCGGTGAAACCGATTGAGCGAGAGGAACTGCTAGGCTGTCTGAACGGTAAGTATTGTGAGCATTTACTCAGCCTTCAGTTGCCCGTCTTATCTTCTCTTGATACTCACAGAGTCAATCTCACGCTTCCCACTTAATGATAATAATCCTTGCTTTATTATAGTGCCTTATTGAAGTCATTGAGACGTCTCAAAGAGCTTTACAAAATATACTGTAAAGGGTAGTGACTGTATATATTTTGTGGGCGAAAAGTGGCAGCCAATTGTGCATAGCAGTGTCCCAACGGATTGAGTTACCAATTCTTTTAAAAAGTAATTCCACAATAGACTAACAACTAGGCTCCTATATACTGCGAGTTAAACAGAGGTGTGTGGAGTAAGGAAACTTGCCTAAAGTTTCGCCCCACCTGGGAATCGAACCCGGGTCCTCTTACTTGCGAAGCGAGTGCTCTAACTACTACACTATGGGACTGCACTTATTACCAACTGTATTAACCTTCCTCTCTTGATCTCAGGGGTTTCTGTTTTAGTCATAAAATTGAAGGCGCAGGAACAGAGGAGTAGACTTTGAGTTGTTTCATGGTATCACCAAAGCTGTTTATCTCTTTCTAAGGTGTATGTTACACAGGAAATGGAGCTGGTTATGAGGGCACCATCTCGTTAACAAAATCTGGGCGAGAGTGTCAGAGATGGTCCAGAAATTACCCACACAGGATCAAGTGAGTAGCTGAGGGGAGGAGGTTCTGGTCAGATAGATTTTAAATGTCCCGCAATATCACTATTGGAAGAGAGAAAGGGGGTTTCTCCCCCAATGTCCTGGCTTGGGATTTATCAGTCATTCCTGGGGGGAGGGGAAGACAATGGGGGACATTGAAATGATGGTGGGAGGGTGGAAAGTTACCATACAGTGAGTTCCCATCTCTCCTGTGTGAATTAAACATAAGAGCAGAAGGTTTTGCTCGGAAAAAGAAGTCCAAGTTCCATCCAGTTCATCTTCCACCATCCTGGCATTCGCTTGACATGTCATGACACAATTATATAATGAATTCCATAAGAACATTGCCAGTGAGTGAAGGGAGGTGGGCAGACATGAAGTCCCACCTCCAAACGCAACTCGCAGGATAGTAATAATATATTAATCCTTGCATTTGATATAGTGCCTTATCAAGTCTTCGAGACGTCTCACAGAATATACTGTAAAGTGAATTGACTGATATTTTGTGGGCGAAATAAGGCAGCCAATTATGTACAGCAGCGTCCCACAAACAGACTTGGATTGAGTGACCCAATTATATTTTTTTGAAGGGATTATTAACCCCAGAAAAGTGATCCACCAATTGACTAACAATCGGGTTCCTACTTACTGCTAGGAAAACAGAGGCTTGTGAAGCAAGGAAACTTGCCCAACATTTCGTCCTGCCCGGGAATCGAACCTGGTTCCTCTCGTTTGCGAGGCGTGTATTCTAACCACTGAGCTACAGGACTACACGTATCTTGATATTGTGTCCCAATAATGGTCTGAAATAATCTTTTTCTCAATGATCAGATACAGTTCGGTGACCCATCCAGAAGCTAATCTTTTGGAAAACTACTGCCGAAATCCTAACGATAGCATCTATGGTCCATGGTGTTATACCAAAGACCCAACAGTCCAATCAGAGGAGTGTTATATCTCAAAGTGTGGTGCGTACGTTAACCTTCTCTCTGTTCTCTACTTTCATTCTCCTTCCATCCGTGCAAATTGCATTCCTCTTGCCTGCACATATATACCCAACAGTTTTCCTGACCTTTTTTCTTGTATATTAATAATAATAATCCTTGCATTTGAAATAACGCCTTATCACGTCTTCGAGATGTCTCAAAGCGCTTCCCAGGATACACTGTAAAGTGAATTGACTGTATATATTTTGTGGATGAAATGCAGCAGCCAATTGTGCACAGCAGCGTCCAACAAACAATTATTATTTTCTTTTGAAGGGATTATTACCCCCGAAAAAGCAATCCGCCAATCAACTAACAACCGGGTTCCTACTTACTGTTGGGTAAACAGAGAGGTATGGAGTAAGGAAACTTACCTAAGGTTTTGTCCTGCCCGGGAAGCGAACCTGGGTCCTCTCGCTTGCATGGCGAGTGCTCTAACCACTGAGCTTCAGGACTCCACTCCATATTGCGGATATGTTAAGCAGTTGCATTCTCTGCTTCACAGATTTACTTAGTGTCTGTATTTTCTCTGCTGCTTTAGGTGAGACTTTACCACCGCTGCCCACAATGCTGCCCTCACCCACGCTGAATCCATCCAGTGAACCCTGTGAGCAAAACTCAGGATTGTTCTACGGAGGGACGCTGAACAGGACCAGGTCGGGGAGGACCTGCCAGGCTTGGGGGTCACAGCACCCTCACAAGCACAATTATACCCATCTCAGATCAGAGGACAATTACTGCAGGAACCCAGACCTGGATGAGGAGGGAGTTTGGTGTTTCACTACTGACCCAGATGTGGAAATGGAATACTGTTCCCTCTCCTACTGCGGTATGTTATCAGCCAGTTTTGCTTCAACGGGGACAGATTTCCTGAGAAACTATTTCCATCACTAGCTGAGTCGATAACTAGGGGGCATATATATATAAAGGGGAGTGGAAATCTGGAACTCTGTCTCTCCCCTAGAAAGCTGCAGATTATGGTTGGATCCATTCAACTTCTCAAGACTGAGGCGGTTAGATTTTTGTTAGGTCAGGGTGTACAACACCACCAACAACAATAAAATTACATTTGTAAAGCGCTGTTCACGTAGGGAGGACGTCCCAAGGTGCTGGGCAGACAGAGTTACAGACCCGAGCTGAGGGTCGAAGTGGGGGAGGGGAGAGGGCAGGGAAAGCACGATCGAAGAGGAGGGTCTGAGGTGGGTCTTGAAGGTGGCGAGGGAGGGGGGACTAATAGAAAGGTGGGACAGGCTCGAGGGGCTGAATGGCCTCTTTTTTTGATGATCAGATACATTGACCTGATCTCTTTATGAAGTGTGGGGTCACTGAACCATCATTATTATAATAATCCTTGCATTTCATACGTCGCCTTCTCACGTCTTCGAGACGTCTCAAAGAGCTTCACAGGATATACTGTAAAGTGAATTGACTATTTTGTGGGCGAAATGCGGCAGCCAATTGCGCACAGCAACGTCCCACAAAACAGTCGTGGATTGAGTGACCAACTTATTATTTTCTTTTGAAGGGATTGTTATCCCCGGAAAGGCGATCTGCCAATTGACTTACTGCCAATAGCAGTAAGGGTTCCTACCTACTGCTAGGTAAACAAAGGCATCATTCACATCTTCCCCGCAGTTACAGGAGAATTCATCTTTATTGTGTGAACCAAATAACACTACAGCATATACTGGGCTGTCCTGTAGACAACAACTTGTAGCAATTAGGAAAATGTCTGGACTGGGATGTTGTTTTTGTGCCCAGCCAGGTGTCTGACATGTGCGGAAACCCATCACCATTGCTTAAGAGTCTCCAAACCAAGCTGAGAATTCCATGCCTCCTACCTACACATGGAAATCCCAGTGATAGATTGTTGTCTCTCTCTCTCCCTGGAGGAATGCATCCTGTTTACCTAATTCCGGAGAGTATTAGGCGCAGGTTGGCAAGAGCCAAGGCTTGGGGACCTCAGATTGTGCGTTGGGGTAACTGCTGCGGTCTAACCAGCTAAAACCACATAGCTTGCCATTGATATCATTGTCTGGCAAGCTTTCCCACTGTTTCTCCACCTTCCTTCGATACGGTCGACCACGCTATCCTCCTCCACCGCTTGTCCTCCCACCTAAACCTTCAAGGCCCTGTCCTTGAGTGGTTTAGGTCGTACCTCTCCCACCGTCTTCACTTTGTCTCCACAAATGGTTTTTCCTCCGGCCCCCGCACTGTCTCGTGCGGTGTCCCTCAGGGCTCTGTCCTCGGTCCCCTCCTCTTCACCCTCTATATGCTCCCCCTTGGTGACATCATCCGCAGACATGGAGTTCACTTCCACATGTATGCGGATGATACCCAACTCTACCTTTCCTCCTCTACCCTCAACTCCACGACCACCGATGTCCTGACAGCTGTCTGTCCGACATCGAGTCCTGGACGAGAGATAACTTTCTCCAGCTCAACGTGCGCAAAACTGAGGCCCTCCTGATTGGCTCGCGTTAGCGCCTCCGCACCTCAGGCGCTGACAGCATCAGCTCCAAGGCTGCACTCTCCACCTCTCAAAGCCAGTCAGGAACCTCGGGGTTCTGTTCAACCCTGAGCTGTCCTTTCTCCCCCATATCCGCGCCACAACTGGCACCGCCTTCCATCACCTCCGGAATATCGCCAGACTACGGCACTACCTCACCCCTCACGCGGCTGAAACTCTGGTCCTCACCTTTATCACCTCAAGGCTGGACTATGGGAACTCTCTCCTCGCCGGCCTTCCCGCCACCTCCCTCCACAAGATGCAGGTCATTCAGAACTCTGCAGCTCGTGTACTGTCCGGCACCAGGCTTCAGGACCACATCACTCCCACCCTCGCTCGCCTCCACTGGCTCCCCATCCCCCAGAGGATCGAATTCAAGATCCTCACCCTCACCTACAAGGCCATTCACGGCCTCACTCCCTCCTACCTCTCCGACCTACTATCCCCCTACCTACCCGCCCGTACCCTCCGTTCCTCCGGCTCCGGTCTGCTCCACGTCCCCCGCCCCAACCGCCCTACTATCGGTGGCCTTCAGCCTCTCAGCCCCGAGGCTCTGGAACTCCATCCCCCAGTGCCTTCGCCGCTTCCTCCCTTTCCTCCTTCAAGGCCGGTCTCAAGACCTTTCTCTTTGACTGTGCCTTCAGCTCCCCTCTCGACTCTCTACCCCCTCCTCGCTCCCTCCCTTCCCTCCCCTCACCCTGACCATTTCCCCCCAATGCTCGGGTCCTGACCCAACTGTACAGCGCCTTGGGACGTCCTCCCGACGTGAAAGGCGCTCGATAAATGGAATCTTGTTGTTGTTGTTGTTGTTGTTCCTGTTAGGGCTTGCAGGGTTAACAGGAGCTGAATGGGATGAATGGGATAGTTGGATCACCAGGCATGGAGGGAAAGGGGATGATACAAACGAGGAGAGAGGCAATGGATGGGAGACTTGGAGTAGAGAGAGTAGACTTACAACAACAACAGCAGCAAATTACAATTGTAGAGCACCCTTCATGTCCCTACAGTGCTGGAAGTTGACTTGAGTTGACTTGTGGGGACAGGGAGAGCTGGCAAGAATGGGGGGTTGCGGATGTTTACAAAAACAACAACTTGCATCTATGTAGCGCCCTTCATGCGGGGTAGTGTCCTGGAGAGCTTTATTCTCCTTGACCGCATGGTAAGTTGACTTCAGCCTGACCATCTCTATTGCGTTTAGCAGCTTTGTTGTGTCCACTCTCTAGATGACTTGATGAATCAGCAGCAGGATTACGACATTGACGTGTCCGATGAGACAATAGCAGGTCGAACGATCGGCGGTTCCTATCAGCCATTTTTCAAACCTTCTTACTTTGGCAAAGGAGAGATGGGTACGTTCAGACAGCTTGTGTTAGGTGTGTGGCTGTGTGTGTGACTGTGTGACTGTGTGGGTGGGTGTGGTTGCATGTGAGATATGTGACTGTGTGTGTATGACTATGTGTGTGATTGTTACTGTTGCCTGGGTGTGTGACTATGTGTGTGACTATGTGTACGACTGTTGCTATGTGGCTGGGTGTGTGACTCTGTGGTTGGGTGTGTGACTGTGTGTTACTGTACGTGTGATTGTGTGGTAGGTGTGTGACTGTGTGACTATGTGGTTGGATGTGTGTCTATGCGACTGTGTGATTGTGTGCGTGATTGTGTTACCATGTGTTACTTATGTGTGATTGTGTGGTGGGTGTGTGACTGTATGATTCAATGCGACTCTGTATATTGGTTCTGTGACTGGGTGTGACTCTGTGGTTGGGTGTGTGACTGTGTGACTGTGCGTGTGACTGTTTGGTTGGGTGTGTGGCTGTGTGTGCGGCTTTTTTGTGGCTGTGTGTGTGGCTGTATGTGTGACTGTGGTTGGGTGTGTGACTGTGTGTGACTGTGTTCCTGGATGAGTGACTGTGTTTGTGATTGTATGGTTGGTTGTGTGACCATGTGACTGAGTTTGTGACTGTGTGACTGGAAGTGTGACTGGGTGTGTGACTGTATGGTTGGGTTGTGACTGTGTGTGTGACTGTGTTTGGGTGTATGACTATGTGATTGTGTGTGTGACTGTGTTACTGTGTGCCTGGGTTTGTGACTATGATCTGTGTGTGTGCCTCTGTGACTGTCTGTGTAGCCGGGTATGTTACTGTGTGTGACTGTGTGACTGTGTGATTGGGTGGCTACGTGTGTGACTGCGTGACTGTGTATGTGACTGTTTGGTTGGGTTTGTGACTGTTTGTTTGACCATGTGATTGTATGATTGGGTGTGATACTGTGTGACTATGTGTGTGTCTGGGTGTTTGACTGTGTTTGGGTGCGTGACTGTGTGTGACTGTGAGTTTGGGTGTGTGACCGTGTGACTGGAAGTGCAATTGTGTATCGGTGTGTGAGTGTGTGTGTGAGACTGTATGGTTGGGTGTGTGACTGTGTGGTTGGGTGTGTGACTGTGTGACTGTGTGTGTGACTGTCTGGTTGGGTTTGTGACTGTGTGATTGTGATTGTGTGATTGGGTGTGTGACTGTGTGGATGGGTGTGTGTGTGTGTGGCTGGCTCTGTGACTGTGTGAGACTTTGTGGTCGGGTGTGTGACTGTGCGTGTGGCTCTGTGACTGTCTGCGTCACTGTGTGTGTGACTGTCGTTGGGTTTGTGACCGCATGATTGTGTGCGTGACAGGGTGTGTGACTGGGTGTGTGACTTCTGGTTGCGTGTTTGACTGTGTGGTTGGTGTGTGATTATGTGACTGGGTGTGTAACTGTGTGTGTGACTGTGTGGTTGGGTGTGTGACCGTGTGACTGTGTGGTTGAGTGTGACCAGACTGAGATTAACCCTGAGCCTTGTGATTTGTGGAGTCTGTGTGACAAAGGCAGGAAATTCCTCTCAACGGGATGGGCCTCCCGATCTCAATGGTCAGTGTGTGCGCAGGGACCAAGGCTCATACCCAGTCTCTTATTGTTGTGCGAGTTTATATTGCGAAGCTGGAATGACAGACCATCGTTCCCCTCCAGAATGTGGCCTGAGACCTCTGTTTGAACGCATAAACAAGAAGGATAGCGGTGAGGACGAGCTGATCGAATCGCTGAGTGGTCGGATTGTGCACGGCACGGACGCTCAGAGAGGCAGTGCTCCCTGGTAAGTGACACACAACCAACACCTCAATCACACAGCACCTCATTCTACATCACGTAGACCATGATAAACTGTTTTATCTTGGACTGAACAGTAGAACCAGAGGACACGGCCTGCGATTGATGGAGGTAAATTCAAAACAAATCTGCAGGGACACTACTTCAGTGAGAGAGTAGTAAATTTATGGAGCAGGCTCCCTAGGGAGTCGGTGGAAGCAGAGACAAATCAGATAGATTTCTGCTGGAAAATATTATCTGGGGACAATACAAACTATACAGTATATAGTTTGGGACACGACATGTCAAGTGACTACCAGGATGGTGAAGGGGAACTGAATGGACCTTGGTCTTCTTTTGCCAGCAAATTCTTATGTTCTTATGGCACTTCTCCACTTTCATCCAACATTGGTGGGACGTCACTGGTTCTTGTTCAGCTGAGACTCGCTCTCAATAGTAATAATAATAATGATAGAATACAAAATTACGTGTGTACAGCTCCTTTCACGTCGGCCCTAGACAGTCAGGGATTTGGACCCGAGCTGGGGGTTGGGATCGGGGAGGGCGGTGGGCAGAGAGGGTAGGAGGGTGGCCAAAGGCTCAGTTGAGGATGAGGATTTTAAGACGCACCTTGAAGGAGGCAAGGGAGGGAGCGAGGTGAAGGGAATGTGGGATGGTGTTCCATAGGGTGGGGGCAGAATATATAGTACCAGTGAGAGAGAACCAGTAATTTCTCACCAATGTTGGCTGGAGGTGGAGATGTTTCATAAGAACATATGAATTGTTAGACGAAAGGCCAAGGTCCGTCCAGTTTGTCTTCCACCATCCTCACTAATAAAAGTAATAATAATATTAATAATAATAATCCTTGCATTTGATATAGCGCTTTATATATATTGTTATATCTAATTCATTATATATATTGTATATAAATGTCTCAAAACGCTTCACAGAATATATTGTAAAGTGTAGTGCTTGTGTATTTTGTGGGTGAAACGCAGCAGCCAATTGAACACAGCGACAACAACAAATTACATTTGTATAGCACCAGTGTGTAACATTCGCCTTCATTTAAATGCACAGTCACTACACTTAAGAACATAAGAACATAAGAATTAGGAGCAGGAGTAGGCCATTCGGCCCCTCGAGCCTGACCCGCCATTCGATAAGATCATGGCTGATCTTCTGACCTAACTCTAATTGGCTGCCCTATCCCCATATCCTCTAATCCCTCTATTTTTTAAAAATTCTATCAGTCTCTTCATAAGGGAAAATTCTGTGAAGTGCTTTGAGACATTCTGGATATTCAAGTTATTCCATATTCAATGAGAGTTGGGCAGGTGAACAAAGAACATAAGAATTTGCTGGCGAAAGAAGACCAAGTTCCATCCAGGCAGTTGCTTGAAAATGTGTCCCAAACTATATACTGTATCCCAAGATAAATGGAAGGATGATGATTATTTAAACAAATGAATCTGACCAGTAATCCCACCTCCATGTGTTAACAGTGAGAAAAAAACACAGTGTCTTTCAATGGGGGCTCCTAACACACTCTTTATATCTAGTTTGTATTTTCAGTCCTCACTTCTCTCCACCAATTCTCTCCACAGGCAGGTGATGCTGTTTCAGAAAAGTCCACAGATGCTTCTGTGCGGTGCAAGCCTACTGAGCAATGAGTGGGTGCTGACGGCAGCCCACTGTGTCCTGTACCCTCCCCAGTATAAGAACTACACAGTGAAAGATCTGATCGTACGTCTGGGGAAATACGAGCGAGCCGCGTAAGTGAAAGGTGGAGTCCTGTAGCTCGCCTTGCAAGCGAGAGGACCTGGGTTCGATTCCTGGGCAGGGTGAAATTTGGGTAAGTTTCCTTACTCCACACGCTTCTGTTTACCTAACAGTAAGTAGGAACCCGATTGTTAGTCAATTGGCGCATTGCTTGGCTGGGGTAATAATCACTTAAAAATAATAATAATAATCTGGTCACTCAATCCACAACTGTTTGTGGGACACTGCTGTGCGCAATTGGCTGCCTTGTGTTGCCCACAAAATATACAGTCACTAATACTTACTTTACAGTACTTTCTGTGAAGCGCTTTGAGATGTCTCGAAGACGTGATAAGGCGCTATTATCAGATGCAAGTATTCATTTGTTTAAATAATCATCATCCTTGCATTTATCTCGGGATACAGTAAATAGTTTAGGACGTGACATTCTCAAGCCGCTGCCTGGATGGAACTTGGTTTTCTTTTGCCAGCAAATTCTTACGTTCTTATGTTGAAGGCAACACAAGTGTAAACTGCCGGGTGACCTGAGGGATTAAAACTTCTTTATTATCCTTTCCAAGCTCTTCATTTGGTCCCCAATTGCCATTTTCGTTTCCTTTTCACCAAATCTTCCACCTGCCTTAATTCTCTGCTTTTCCCTCCACCGTCATCAACTTCCGCTGTTGACTATTTTGCCGTGATTCAGGTACGAAAAGCTGACCGAGAAGATTGTCGCGATTGATAAAATCCTTATTCACCCATTGTACAACTGGAAGACCAACTTGGACCGTGATATTGCCTTGCTCCATTTGAAGAAGCCCATTGAGTTCACCGACTACATATCGCCGGTCTGCCTACCGTCGAGGAAAATCACCGTAAGGTCAGTGTACTGGTTTTATCCGTGCTTTTCTAACCACACCAAATGTTATTGAAACAATGGGGGCTATTCAGTGGGAATCACCTGCACCCTCAATAACAGTCACTACACTTGTCGGTTAGCAGTCATCGCTGTAAAGTGTTTTGAGACATTTTGATGTGCCGCGGTGCTCTGGAATAAAATCTGTCTTTCTTGTTGAAGCCAAATTGAGAAGGGATCATGAGCTCTCACGGTGTTCACAAAGTCCTGTTACTCCTGAGAGAGAGAAAAGTAACAGGACTTTGTGGACACCTGTACTTTACTGTGTGACAGTACGCCATCGCCTCATGCTTTTGTTCTAAAGGTTAATGAACGAAGGGCACAAAGCTCGGATCACAGGTTGGGGAAACCTGGAAGAAACATGGATCAATGGTGTAGATCATCTTCCCACCAACTTACAGCAGGTTCAGCTCCCCATCGTCAACCAAGCTGACTGCCGGGCATCCACCAAAGTCCCTGTCACCAGATTCATGTTCTGTGCCGGTGAGTGAGTCAGAGTATTTACAACAACAGGTTGCATTTATATAGCGCCCCGCATGCAGGATAGCGCGAAGGGATGAAGCGATTTGAAGATAACTGTAGGTCATTTGGGTTACAACAACGCCCTTGGGGGCTGAGATGCTCACAAAGTAACCCGGCAAATGAATATTAGAATCACGTTGACCTTCTGAGGTTATTGCTTTGGAAGAGACTTTAAATTGAGGTCCCGTCTGTTTGTTCAGGTGGTCGTTAAAGATCCCACACAAGGGAGTTCCTCCCTGTATCCTGGACACGTTAAATCACTCCTGGTTGTTTGTGGTAAATTGGCGGCCCCTTTCACCTACAAAATACTTTCTCCACAGTATATCCTGTGAAATGCTTTGAGATATCCTCCCAATAAGGATTATATTATTGTGTTAAAGGGTATGGGGAGTGAGCAGGATTATAGTAGATTAAGTTTTTTATTTGGAGAAATTAACCTCCAGATGAATGATGGGTTGAATGGCCAGTTCATGTAACCTTCTATAATCTCAATAGAAACATCACAAGTAGTGGTTGAGTGGGTGAATAGGGTACGGAGATGGGGTGGTACACGTGGATTATAACATTGTAGGTGAAACCTTAGGCAAGTTTCCTTACTCCACACACCTCTGTTTACCCGGCAGTGAGTAGGAACCCGGTCATTAGGGGGATTGGCGGATCGCTTTTCCGGTAGTTATAATCCTTCAAAATTAAAAAAAAATTTGATCACTCAATCCATGACTGTTTGTGGGACGCTGCTGTGAGTAATTGGCAGCCGTGTTTCTCCAACAAAATATGCAGTGAATTCACTTTATAGTACATTCTGTGAAGCGCTTTGAGATGCCTCAAAGACGTGACAAGGGGCTATATCAAATGCAAGGATTATTATTATTACCATTCTCCCGTGTGACTGTTTAGCTGCAGTCTGTGCACATGGCTTGCACTTTACGAACACGGACAATGTGCCCGAGGTCATGCGGTACAAAAGGAGCAAGCGTGTCCAATGCATTTCATTCACTGGGGAACAACGACCATTTGGATTTTATGTTTCTTATAGGTTACCAAGCGACTGACAGCCAGCGTGGAGATGCGTGTGTGGGAGACAGCGGGGGCCCATTGGTGATGAAGGTTACTGCACTTTATCATTCCTCTTGTTTTTCACCTTGTAAACATTTATCGGGAGATCTCGTCTGTGGGTCTTCTTGACGGGGTTGCTTAACAAGTCACGCAAATGGGGTTAAACTCCTTTCGGTAACCAGACACACTGAAATGACACGAGACCCTTACACTGACCCGTAAACTCATAGATTCTTACAGCACAGAAGGAGGCCATTCAGCCCATCATGCCTGTGCCAACTCTTTGAAAGAGTATCCAACTCGTCCCACTCCCCCGCTCTTACCCCATAGCCCTGCACATTTTTCCTTCTCAAAGTTATTATTGAATCTGCTTCCACCTCCATTTCAGGCATTCATTATTAAAAAAAATATTATTAGTTTACAATCTGTTAATATTATTCTGTTGCTGTTAAATTAGACCAGAGAAACTGACCATTGTGGGGCTTTGTGCTCCCCTCTTCCTTGTTCAGAACTATCCCGAACCATTGGGTTATAACTGGTAGCAAGGCAGTCATGATCAAGTTGAAACTCATAAACTTGGTCTGTATTCCCTTGAGGTTAGAAGGTTGAGGGGTTATCTGATTGAGGTGTTTAAAATAATAAAGGGATTCGACAGGTTAGCTACAGAGAAACTATTTCCTCTGGTTGGGGAATCCAGAACATAAGAAATAAAAGACTAAGGTCCATCTATTTGGCCTTCCACCTTCCTGGTGGGCACATACACATATGTCCCAAACTCCCTATGTACCATATCCCCTAATGTTACTTCTTAAAAGAAAACTATCTAATCTGTGTTTGAAAGAATCAACCTTTTGCTGTTCAATCGTCTCCCTAGGGAGCCTGTTCCACAGGTTCACTGAAATAGTGTTCGCGTAGATTTGTTCTGAATTTCCCCCCTTCAATTGGAGGCCGTGACCTCCTGTTTTATTATTCAGAACAAATTGAAACAGCCTGTCATGATCTATATTGTTTTGCCCCTTTAGAATCTTAAAGATAGCAAATATGTCACCTCTCAATCTTCTATTTTCTGGTGTGAACATGTCCAATTTACCGAGTCGCTCCTCATAATCCATTCCCTGAATCATTTTGGTTGCCCTCCTCTGCTCCTTCTCGATTTCTCCAATAACATTTTTGCATTGCGCTAACCGGAACTGTCTCTGAGTATAATTTTTACAGTGGCAGGATTCATAGAATCATAGAATCATAGAATGTTACGGCACAGAAGGAGGCCATTCGGCCCATCGAGTCTGTGCGGCTCTTTGACAGAGCAACTGACTTTTATTAACCCCACTCACCAGCTTTCTCCCCATAACCCTGCAAACCTGTCTTCCCCAGATACCTATCCAGTTCTCTCTTAAAAGTTGTTATCGAATCGGACTTCACTGCCCTTTCGAGCGGATCATTCCAAATTCCAACAACTCGCTGAGTGAAAAAATTTCTTCTAACCTCCCCTCCTTGTTTTGGTAGATATCTTAAGACTGTGACCACGAGTCACAGACACACCTACCAGCGGAAACAGCTTTTCCCTATCTCGCCTGTCGAAACCTTTCATGATCTTGAAGACCTCTATCAGGTCCCCGCGTAACCTTCTCTGCTGTAATGGGAAAAGTCCTAACTTTTCCAGCCTGTCCTCATAGCTAAGGTTCCCCATTCCTGGTATTATTCTTGTGAATTTCCTCTGCACCCTTTCCAGTGCCTTAATATCCTTCCTGAGGTAAGGTGCCCAGAACTGGACGCAGTACCCAAGCTGAGGCCTAACCAGTGTTTTGTATAGATTAAGCATAACCCTTACTCTTATACTCTATGCCCCTACTAATGAAGCTCAGTACACCAAATGCCTTTTTTACTGCCCTATCTACCTGCTCTGCCACCTTCAATGAATCGCTTTCTTGAACGCCCAGATCTCTCTGTACGTTCACCCCCCTTAAGATTGAGCTCCCAAGCCTATATTGCCTCCTATCATTTTTCCTACCTAAGTGTATCACCTCGCACTTGAAATCCATCTGCCACATGTCAGCCCATTCCACCATTCTGTGTATGTCTGCCTGCAGTTGGTTACAGTCCTCCTCACTATTTACTACCCGACCTAACTTGGTATCATCTGCAAACTTGGAAATAGTGCTCCCTATGCCCAAGTCCAGATCATTAATATATATTAGAAAGAGCAGTGGTCCCAATACCGATCCCTGGGGGACACCGCTGCACACCTCCTTCCATTGCGAGAAACACCCATTAACCACCATCCTCTGCATTCTGTCACTCAGTCAGTCAGTTCCTAATCCAAACGGCGACTGTCCCCTTAATACCGTGGGCCTCCAGTTTTTTATTAACCTCTTATGCGGTACTGTGTCAAAAGCCTTTTTAAAATCCATGTAAATAATGTCCACCGCATTTCCCTCATCAACCCTCGCAGTCACCTCTTCAAAAAATTCTATTAGATTTGTTAGGCAAGATTTGCCTTTAACAAATCCATGTTGGCTGTCTCTAATTACCTCGTGTTCCTCTAAGTAGAGATTTATTTTGTCCCGGATTACGGTCTCCAGTAGCTTTCCTATTACCGAAGTTAGGCTGACTGGCCTGTAATTTCCGGGCTTGTCTTTCTGCCCCTTTTTGTAGAGTGGGGTAACATTAGCCACTCTCCAGTCTCTTGGCACCACTCCTGTGTCCAATGACGATTGAAATATAATGGCCAAAGCCTCCGCTATTTGAACCCGTATCTCCCACAGCAACCTTGGGTGAAACCCATCTGGTCCTGGTGACTTATCAATTTTGAGCCCAGTCAATCTTTTCAGAACTTCCTCTATGTCTATAGTAATCTGATCTATGTATTCTACCCTCTCATCCAATACTGTGGCATTTGGGGCATCTGTTTCCGTTGTGAAGATAGGTGCAAAGTACTCATTTAGTACATCAGCATCCACAACAAGATTGCCATCATTGTCTTTGATTGGCCCCACCTTATCTTTAACTAACCTTTTTTTCTTTATGTGCTTGTAAAATATTTTAGGATTCCCCTTTATGTTACCCGCTAACCTCTTCTCATGCGATCTTTTAGCCTGTCTTATCACTCTTTTAAGATCACTCCTGCATTCTCTATAATGCGCTTTGCTATCCTCAGTGTCTTGCATCCGCCAATTGTCGTACGCCATCTTCTTCTTTTTCATCCTAGACAGAATATCCCTGGTCATCCAAGCAGGCTTGGTTCTTGCACATTTCCCTTTTGTGGGAATATATCTATTTAGACCCTGAGCTATCGTATCTTTGAAGATTTCCCATTGCTCTTGAGTCGTTTTACCTGCCATTCTTACTTGCCAGTCCCTAGGTCCCTCTTTAGCCCATCAAAATTAGCTCTTTTCCAGTCAAGCATTTTCACCCTTGACTGTACTTTGTCCCTGTTCATGAGTAATCTAAATCTAATAATATTATGGTCACTGTTACCTAGATGCTCCCCTACCGAAACTTGTTCAACCTGACCTACTTCATTCCCTAGGACAAGATCCAGCAATGCTTCCTTCCTTGTAGGACTGGAGACATACTGCTCAAGAAAATTTTCCTGTACACAGTTGATGAATCTTTCTCCTGCCTTGCCCTTAGCGCTGCTATTTTGCCAGTCTATATTGGGATAATTGAAATCCCTCATTATGACAACTCTATTCGCCCTACATCTGTCCGTGATCTGGTTGCAGATCTGCTCTTCTATCTCCTTCCCGCTATCTGGTGGTCTATAAACCCCTATCAGTGCAACCACTCCTTTCCTATTTCTGACCTCTAACCAGATCGATTGTGTTGTCGGGCCCTCTAGAGTCTCGTCCCTTTCTATAGCTACAATTGTATCCTTAACTAATATTGCCACTGCCTCCACCCTTTCTTCCTTCTCTATCCTTCCTGAACACATTATACCCTGGAATATTTATCTCCCATTCCTGTCCTGGCTTGAGCCATGTCTCAGTTACTGCTACCACATCGTAACCCCTACGGCCAGTTGAACCTGCAGCTCATCAACATTATTCCCTAAGCTACGTGCATTTAGGTACATGCATTTGAGGAAATTGTCCACATGTACCTGCTTTATATTTGCCACTTGTCTTTTTCCTCTATTCGCTAATCTATTGTTTATCCTGGATACCCATCCCCCCTCGCAACTAGTTTAAGTTAGCCCCCCCAGCATTCGATAATCTCTTGGCCAGGAAGCTAACCCCTGCTTTGCTTAAGTGCCGCCCATCCGCAAGGTAATGATCCCACCTCCCCCAGTAGTGGTCCCAATTGTCCACAAAACGGAAACCTTCTTTTCTGGACCATTTTTCCAGCCAGTCGTTCATACGCCTGATCCTTTCATTATGGTGCCCCGTTGCCTGAGGCCCTGGGAGTAACCCAGAGATCACCACCTTGGATGTTCTGGCCTTGAGTTTGTTCCCCAACTTTTGATACTCGCCCTGGAGTATCTCAATCCTCTTCTTCCCAATATCGTGGGTCCCCACATGGATCACGACTTCTGGACATTTTCCTTCCCCCGAAGAACTTGTCCACACGCTGGGTAAAGTCCACTACCCTCGCACCAGGAAGGCAGCAAACCATCCTAGCCTCACGATTCTTATGACAGAAGATCCTGTCAGTGCCTCGCACTGTTGAATCCCCTATCAGAATAGTGTTGCCCGTGTGATCCATGCCCCTGTCCTGTTGGACAGAATCTTCACTGCTGCCGGGAGGTTTCCACGCTCTCAATTGCTAATGCCGAGTACTGATTTGAGACCGGTACTCTGTTGGGGTGCTCTGCCTTGCACAAGCCCTCTTCTTTCCCCGTCGCACTGTCACCCAATCACTTTCAGCATGTGGCTGTGTGTTGGGCTCCTCTGGGAGTGGTCCTGTTCCTGAACTCTGACCTCCCAATGGCTCCAGTACCCCTCTCTCATGGTTCCTATACAGTGATGGGCTGCTATCACTGAGTCCTAGGGGAGTGAGGGTCTCCTCCACCATACTGTCCAGGAACCTCTCACTGTCCCTGATGGAGCGCAGTGTTTGCACCTGGGCTTCCAGCTCAGCAACTCTCAGCTGAAGCTCCCTGATTTCCAGACACTTGTGGCACATGAAGTCGCCCGGGCTTAAGGCGCCCTCCATCGACTCCCACATGTGACAGACCTCGCAGTTTATCTACCACACCATCTTCACAATCTTTATATAGATACAAAGATATATAGCCTGCCCCCACTTCCTCCTCTGCACCTAATTCCCACTCTCACCAAATTCCCTCACACTCTGGCCTCATCTCACTCCGGACGTAGCTCACTATGGGCTCTCGGCCCACTATTTTGGCTTGCTATTGATCTTTTGATACATCCCAACATCTGGTTTGTTTTACTCCCTGACAGAGCATTAACCATTAACCATTCCCCAATCCACTTTAATATGCTCCCCCCAATTCCATGGGCCCTTATCTTTTGGACTAACCTTTTATGCGGCACCTTATCGAATGCCTTCTGGAAGTCCGAATAGACCACATCCACTGATTCACCCTTATCTAGTTTACTGGAAATGTCCTCAAAATACTCTATGAGATTTGTCAAACATGATTTCCCTTTTGTAAAGCCGTGTTGACTGGGCCTAATTATATTGTGAAATATAATTGTTGGGAGAGCTTCAATTTATTGTCAATCAGGACCCCCCCCAGATCCTTTTCATTTCCCATATGTATTATTTTCCTTCCGTCCAATAGTAGTCCCTTCCATGTCCCCATGTGAAGTACTTAACATTTCTCCACATTGAATTTTATCTGCCACCGATCTGCCCAGTTCCCAAGTAAGTTCAAATCCTCCTGTAACCTATCTTGTTCAGCTTCACTTTCATCCTTCGTTAGCTTGGTATCATCTGCAAAATTAGCCACTGTGCTTGTGACTCCCAATTCCAGATCATTTATAAAAATATTAAACAAAAGAGTTCCCAAAACAGACCCTTGTGGAACTCCACTGGTAACATTCTTCCAGTCTGATGACATTCCCTGTACCACCACCTTCTGGGTTCTTCTGGTCAACTATTGTAATATACCTCCACTGATTCCTGCTTTCAATTTTCAATCAATTTTACCCACAATGGACGTCAAACTTATTGGTCTGTAGTTTTCTGGGTCACTTTTATTACCTTTCTTAAAAATAAAAGTAACATCTGCCTTTCTCCAGTCCCCCGGCACCTCTCCAGTATTCGGTGATTTTTAAAAGATTTGTGTTCGGGTTTCTGCGACTTCCTCTCTTAGTTCCTTAAGAATCCTCAGTTGTGAGTTATTCAGCCCCTGAGATTTATTTACCTTAAGTTTGCGCAGCTGTTTGGCAACCCTGCTGGTAATTATATGAATCGTATCACAACTTTTCTCTGCAACATTTTTGAGTTCTCTTTCCATGGATTACCCATCTCCTCCATGGTAAAGACTGATGTAAAAAAATATTTAGCACTATTGCAGCCTGTGCATTATTCTCCCAAACCCACCTTCAGTGGCTCTATTCCATTGCTTGTTTTTCTTTTGCTCTTAATGTAACTAAAAAATGTTTTGGAATTATCCTTCACATCTCTTGCCAAGGGGCACAATCTTAAAATCAGAGCTAAGCAAATTAGGAGTGAAATTAGGAGACAGTTTTTGACTCAAAGGGAAGTGGAAATCTGGATACCTCCCCGAGAATGCTGTGGCTGTTGGATCCATTCACATTTTTAAAACTGAGGTGGATAGATATTTGTTAGGGAAGGGTATCAAGGGATATGGGGCAAAGGCAGGTCTTCAAATCCCTCCAATCCACTGCACCCCCCCTAACCTCTCTGACCTCCTCTCTCCTCAGAACAGTACCTGTTGGCTTTGCTTCACCGGGTTTGGCTTCCTCCTTGTCCCCCAAATCCTCCGCTCCACAATTGGTGGCAGTGCCTTCAGCCACTGCACCCCGAGGCTCTGGAACTCCCTTCCTCACTCCCTTCCCCTCGCCACCTCTCTTTCTATTTTCAGGTCTCGGCTGAATACCTTTCTTTTCGATCGCGCCTTTGGTCACTTTCCCCCTTTCCCCCCGGCTCGGCCCCGGGATCCATTACTGTGAAGCTCTGAGACGCCGTCCGGCGTGGAGGGCGCTATATAAATCCAAGTTGTTGTTGTTGTTGTAGTAGGTACAGATCAGCCATAATCTAATAGAATGCCGGAACAAGCTCGAGCAGTTGAATGGCCTTCCCCTGTTCCTATATTCCAAGGAAACTCATGCATTGCCCAAGTAAAAAAAATATATATTTTAACCTGATGGGACCCACAGCCCCTGCACTGTAACAATCCAGACTGAACTTTCTTCTAACAGAACCCAGAGGACAATCGCTGGTACCAGATGGGGATCGTCTCCTGGGGAGAAGGGTGTGATAAGGACGGCAAGTTCGGCTTTTACACCTTCACCTTCAAGGTGAAAATGTGGATCAAAAAAGTCATGGAGCTATTCAAGAGGCGACGTGGCTGAGGTGTTGATTCACAGTGCGGGTGTGTGGTGGGGAGTAAATAGGTGTCAGGCTTTCTCTGATTCTCAGATTCAAAATTAAACAGGGGTCACAATCAAGCGAACGTTAGTCATTTCAGTTCGGGAACAATGTTTGCATTCTTAAAAAAATGTTTAAGGAAATAAAACACAATTCTGTCAATGAGGTTGAATAATCTATTTTTCTTCCTTCTCTTCACCTTTCTTCAATTTAAACAAAAACCTCTCATCTCCCCCAGTGCATGGACTCACACACACACACACACACACACAGAGAGAGCATAGCCTGATAAACTTCAGGAGGCCAAAAAGGCTTTTTAAAAAAAAACGCAATTCAATTCTATCAGTTTAATATGACTTATGCAAAGTTTTGAGTTATGTCAAACTTGCCTAGAATACAAACACATGAACAGGACTTGGGCAGATATATGACTTAGGTGCTTATATGATTTATACAGATCAGACTTGTGTGAGTTTTACTATACTCCTGTGCACTACCCAGCAAAACTCAGGTGTAAAGGTGCCTGTGTGGTTACGGAGGACATCACATGAGTAACTAGCACCACTGGTCAACTCCGCATGTGCTCTGAGGTTCCATTAGCTATTGCGATGGAGGCAATTGGGATTCTGTCACAGTAGACAAACGAATCCCAAGGCATTGTGATTAGTGCAAGCGAGAGGATCTGAGATCGATTCCCGGGTAGTGCGAAACCTTAGACAGGTTTCCTTACTCCACACGCCTCGGTTTACCTTGGAATCCGATTGTTAGTTGATTGTCAGATCGCTTTCCGGGGAGAACATTCCCTTCAAAATGAATGTAAAATGTGGTCACTCATCCATGGTGACACTGCTGTGCGCAATTGGTTGTTTTGTTTCGCCAATTGCATTTCGCCCACAAAATATACGGACACTACACTTTACAGTATATCCTGTGAAGCGCTTTGAGATGTCTCAACAATGTAATAAGGCGCTATATCAAGCGAGGATGATTATTATGCAAGGATTATTATTATTACTCGTGTGTTTATTGAGGACTTGAGAATCTGGCGCCTCTGATTAATGTTGCTCTGAAGTTGGTATTGACTGTTGCGGTCGAGGTAGTTGGGATTCTGTCACAGGTGGTGTGTGGTTGGGGGGGTGGGGGGGGGATGATAGAAATCTCAGCAATTCCTTCCTCGCTCCTATGGGTTAATGGTACGGGAGGTTTTGAGGCAGCCCCCACCCCAAGTGGGTCACTGAGCAGAGCCACAACCCCTCTGAAAGCGCCCAGTGACCTTGGACTAGAAGGTTCACTGGGAGTGTTGAGAGCACAAGAGAGGCAAAGCAAAAAAAGTTACACCACTCACAAGCCTTCAAATTGTAGATCAATTTAATGGGAAGTCAAAAATTAAACTCCGAAGAGAACATTTAAGCCGAGACGGACAAATACATTCAAACCAAATAATTCCGCCCCTTACCCCAATCCTAATGAGATTACGCAGATTAAGTGTTCTGCAATGGACGGCACACTTACCAGCCCTTCCCCCTTTCTCTATTCCCTACGTTCTCCTTCTCTTCTCCCCCCACCCAAAAAAGCAGGACGAGGAAGGCTTGGAAAAGCCCAATGGAGCTTATATTAGTCTGGTCGATTAATACAAATATTCACAGTAGTAATCATAAGTCACATTAGTAATGCTTCCATCAGTTATATCCTTCTGGCATTAGCCCCTCCTCCCCCCTTTATCCCATATTGCAATCGGGAAAGGAACTGGTTCTGGTTCAGTTAGTAAAACATTGTTGACCTCAGCCTGATTAGCTTCAGTCCCAGAAAGCAAGGCATCAACAGCTTGTGCATTAAAACTTAAGACTAGTCAGAAGCGGCATCCTGTTTTAAAAGAAAAAAAGTGCTGAAAGGCGTTTTAGTCAAATACAAGGAGAACGAACAATCCTAAAAGGCTGTTGGTTGCAGTGGCATTGGAGGTATATTGTTTTCAGTTGAGATTTGTGTGGCCAACGTTGCCTCCAATTGATCGGACGATCTATTTGTCGTGAGACGTAGCCTTTCCAATGGGAAAGGAGGGTGTGATAATCACCCCACAGAGCAGTGTCCCAGCAGCCTGAGTGTGGACGGTGTGTGCTGGTGACGACAGAGTAGGGATGGGCCCTTGCCGCGCTGGCTGTCTAAAACATCCATTTGGAGGGTTTTATTTACATTCCATCAGCGCCAAAAATAAAATAACAATTTAAACAAAACTAATTTCTCCCTGGATTTGTCGAGATTTCACGTTAAAGGGATTATGCTATGGTTGTTCACGGTTAATTGGAGATTATGTTGCATTCAGACTTGAAGGGTTGTGATAGTGGATTTCAGGCTTCATCTCATCACAGGTTGGATCTCCCAGAGGAGCCAGCTAACGGGCCTTTGGGGGAGTCACTGTAAGCGTGGATCATCTGCTGTAAAGAGAGCAAGTCATTTACAACCTTAGTTGCTACACAGAATAGATATACAGTCAGCTCACTTTACAGTATATCCTGTGAAGCACCTTGAGACGTTTCGAAGACATGATAACGCGCTATATCAAATGCAAAGATTATTATTATTGTTGTTAGAGACCAGCATCAAGGCTCGACACACAATCGCCACCAGAATGGACCTCACCAAAACAAAGATTTAGACATTCAAACAACTTGTACTTAGGGTCTCACCCTCCTACGCCCACCCTTCTTGCCCTCCACCCCTTCCCGACACCAACCCCCAGCTTGGGTCCGAATCTCTGACTGTCCAGTGCCTTGGAACATCCTCCCGACGTGAACGGCACTGTGTAAATGTCATTTGTTGTTATTTTTGTTGTCGTTCATGTAGGATGCATGAGCCGATGGGAGAAAATGTACTCTACTGTGCACAAGGAAGGAAAAAGAGAGTATGTGTGTGTGTGTGTGTGTTCACTCAGCAGTGGCTTAGCAGCTGAATGCTCAGTGGTGGGGTAGAGGGAGTGAGCAGGAGGACAGAGTTGGAGGGGTGGAGGCCATGAGTAGGACAATGAGGCTATTGAGGTCGGGGGAGCCCGATTACAAGGAGTTGGTGAAACCGCGGTTTTATTGGAAAGTTTCTACAACAAAAGAAATTTGCTGTTTGGCTCGTTTTAAACCCCAGCAATGGATCCCACTCTCCCACAAGTAAGGGAATAAACAGACTCCCAGGGGCCCAATTAAAGGCATGAGATTTGGTAGAAGAATATGTACATTAGTTCAGAGGTAGAGTAAAGGATCATAGCACTTACCCTGGCGTCTTTAGAGTTGTACATATCCAGCAAAGAACGAACGGTCGCCCCGTACTCAGGGTGAACAGAACTGAAGAGCTTCACCTGAAAGAACAGCTTCAGTCAGCAACAGGACATTGGCCCCACATTGGCCCCCATAATGGAATTCCCAACCTCACACCGGCCTTCCCAATCACCGGCCTTCCCAATCACAACCCCTCATAAGAACAACCTCCATGTATTTTTACCTTCAAGTCACATGTTGTGACTTTGAGCTCACAGCCTAGACTGAGGGCAGGGCAGAGCAGTTGCACTGTCAGAGGTGCAGTCTTTCTCATGAGGTGTTACACTGATGTCATGTCCCAACTGGACATGCTAACCTGCTTCACTTCTAGAGTTGTTTGTGCTATTACCTCCTGCAGAGATTATTCACTCTTGGACACTACCCTACCTGAGGGGCGCTATATCAATGCAAGCTGTTGTTGCTGCTGCAGAGACCAGAACTATATGTTTAAGGGCTGCCTGTGTGATGGCTTTAGGAACATAGGAATTTGGGAACAGGAGTAGGCCATTCAGCCCCTGGAACCTGTTCCACCATTATATGAAATCATTGCAGCTCTTTGCCCCACATCCCCTGATACCCTTCCCTAACAAACCTACCTATCTCAGTCTTGAAAATTTGAATGGGAAACTGGGGATTTTTGTTCAGGTAAAGGTTCTAACTCACCATTCGGTTCTGGATGAAAATCTGAGCATCCTTCAGGTGATTCGCGATGTTCTCGCACAATCGTTGGCGCTCGGAGGGGCCCAGCACCTTTGTATAAAACGTGGTCACCTGCAGTGCGGAAAAAAGGTCTCAGAATAATTAGTCCTCTTTGTACAGGAGCAATAAACACACTGAGGAACACAGGGAGGCCACAATGGGGGTGAATTGTAACAGGACAGGTGGTAGCACTCTCACCTCTTGAGGTCAGAAGTCCGTGAGTTCAAATGTCCGGTTGGGGCTTGACCTCACACTCTCTAGGCTGGCACACCGGTTGCAGTGTTGGGGAGTGCTGCAACTCCCCAACCTCGGCCTACTACCCTCTCTGTCCACCTCTTAATCGTGTGGTAATTAAAGACCGCACAACATAATTAATAAAGAGAAGGCTGTTTTCTCACCCCCTGACAACCCCCCAGGCAATTTGTCTGTTGCTGAGACTTTGTATGAGTAAATTGCCTCTGTGTTTGACTATAAAAAACAGTTACTAGACACGAGCAGTGACGGGGGGCCCACAGCCCACATAGTGGATGACCTCACACTTCCCCACATTGAATTCCATCTGCCATAGTTTTGCCCACTCACTTAATCTGTCTAAATCCCTTTGTATCTTCCTGCTTTCATCTGCACAATTTAGTGTACCTCTTTGACTTTATGTCATCTGCAAATTTAGCTATAAAACTCTCTATTACTTCATCCAAATCATTCATGTATATGGCGAAAAGCTGAGGCCCTAGTAGACCCCTGGGGAACACCACTTGTCACTTCCCGCCAATCAGAGAATGTCCCCTATCCCTACTCTCTGTTTCCTGCCTCCCAACCAATTATCAAGCCAGGTCACAAGGTTACCTCCTATTCCCACGCTTTTATTTTTGATAACAACCTCTTGTGCAGAACCTTATCAAACGCCTTCTGGAAGTTCATGTAGACAACATCCATGGCACTCTCTTATCCACCATGTTAGGGACTGCCTCAAAAAATTCAATTAGATTCGTCAGACATGATTTACCCTTTAGAAATCCATGCTGACTCTTTGATTAGCTCATATTTGTTAAGTGCTCAGTCACTCTGTCCCTGATGAGAAATTCCAGTAACTTCCTCACAACTGAAGTGAAGTTGCCAGGTCTGTAGTTGCCTGGTTTCTCCCTCCCTCGCTCCCTACTTAAGTAATGGAGTGACATTTGTAATGCTCCAATTCCAGGGCACAATTCCTGAATATAAAGCGCTTTGGAAAATTATGACTAACGCATCTGCAATTTCCTCTCCTACTTCTTTTAATACCCTGGGGTGGAATCTATCAGATCCTGGAGATTTGTCTGTCTTTAGTCCCATTATTTTCCCTGTTACCATTTTTTAAATTTGTATTAAATCCACTTAGCACTTCACTTTGGCTTATTTTTAAGATCCCTGTACCACTCGTATTTCGTCTTCTTCCTCTACTGCGAAAACGGAAGCAAGGTATTCATTCAACAAGCCTGCTTCCTTATTGTCCATAATAGTCTCACCTACATCTGTCTTTAATGGGCCCACATTTCCCTTTACCATCTTCCTCCAATATATTTATAAAACTTTTACAGCTGGCCTTGATATCCCTTGCAGATTTTTTTCTTTCATATTCCCTTTTTGCACCTCTTATTACTTTCTTTGTATCTTTGTTGTTTTTGTTTATAAGTGTCCCAGTCCACTGAGTTTCCAGTGGGACATTGCTGTGCGCAATTGGCTGCCGCGTTCGCCCACAAATATAGTCAATTCACTTTACAGTGTGTTCTGTGAAGCGCTTTGGGACGTCCTCCCGACGTGAAAAGCGCTATATCAATGCAAGGAATTAAATTAAATTAAAATTAAATTTCCACTTTTCCTTGCATTTGTGTAGCCTTTTCTTTTAGTTTGATGCTGCCTCTTACTCATTTATCGACCATGGTTGTTGAACTACACAAGAGGAGCTTTCGTGTTTTAGAGGTATATTTTGGTTTAGTATTGCACCAAATTCTTTGAAGACTTCCCACTATATGTCCATGTAAACACATTAACAGTTTACTGAGGTTAATTTATTTCTCATCCCTTCGAAGTTTGCCTTGAGTCTTGGTTTGCGACTCTCCCTTCTCGCTCTCAAACCTTATATCAAATTCAATCATGTTACGGTCACTATTTGTAAGATGTTCCCTTCCTGTCATATTGTTAACTAATTCTGGTTCATTGCTCATCACCAAATCTAGTACGGTATGTTCCCTTGTCTAAAACATATTGTCTTACATGAAAATTGGCCTAAATAGATTCTAGAAATTTGATGCCTTGCTACTTGAGCTATTCTGATTTTCCCAGTCTATGTGAAAATGAAAATCGCCCATTACAACCACATTGCTTCTGCTACATGCTTCCCTGATCTTTGTATTATATATACCCCCCCACTACATCACTACTATCTGGAGGTCTGTAGACAATTCTCACCAGTCTTGCTTCCTTTGCTGTTCCTTAATTCTACCCATATTGTCTCCACGACCTGACTCTTACTGAGATTCTTTTTTTTAATCAATATTGCTCCTCCTCCTTTCCCAATTTCCTTATCCTTCTAAAGAATACTTAGCTCCCAGTCATGCCCAGCTTGTAGCCAAATCGCTCATGGCTACTACATCACAATCTTTAAGATGAATTTGTATTTCTAAATCACTTGTTTTATTTCTCATGCTACGTGCATTTGTGTACAGATTACTTATTTCGGTAACTGACCTCACCCTGCCCATACGCCGACAGCATTTGTCTTATACTTTTTGTGTTTACTTCCTATAACCCTTTTTCTTCTCTGAGTACTTTGTTTTCTTGAATCCCCTGAAACTACGTTTATTTTCTGTTCCTCCCCTCCCTTGGACTGCTTCCTGTTCCACGGTGCCTTGGTTTGCATTCTGGCCATCCTCCCCACAGTCTTCTTCCTTATCCTCACGAGGAACAAGGTCAGGACTGGTTCTTGCGGTTCCTCCTTCTCTGCCTTCACAAGGTTGCCCTACCCTGCTATCGGTCAGTTACACACTCCTCTTCCTGTCCTGTCTCACTCTATGTGATATGACTGTGTTCAGTAGTAAATATCGAGATATTCCTCCCGCTCCCTTATGTGTCGGAGTGTCTCTAACGCACACTTTAGCTCAAAGACTCTGAGCCAGAGTGACTCAAGACATAGGTATTTCCCACAGATGTGATCACCCGGGACAGTCTCACTGTTCATAAACTCCCACATTCTACAGTCTCAACACACTGCCTGTACTGCCATTTTCTACTCTTTATTTAATTTGTTTTTTTAACATAAGCACCTCCTTCCTCCTCTGTACCGAATTCCCACTCTCACCAAATTCCTGTTGTAGATGCCTCACTTTGTTCCAGCTTTGCAGTGAATTTCCCGTGCCACGGCTTTGATGACTTAATGTTTGCCGGTGAAGTTTGGCACCGATCAGGAAGAGGATCGCGGACAGGCAGTGGGTGACCGGGAAGGGACACTGGTACAATTCCGAGTTGCACGCCACTTACCTGAGAGAAATTGTCTTCGTTGGCGCTGTTGTAGCGCGAGATGTCACCGACGACAGCCAGGCAGTGCTCTCTGGTCAAAGGCTGAACTTCAGGGGCACTGAAACTGTTTGGGTAATAGTTTGGGGCTCCTCCTGGAAAAGAGACGAGCGTGAGTGAGGAGTATCGGAGCTGCTTTGGAAGGTGGGCCAGGCCAGACTGAAGCTCACCAGCACCTGGTGGGGCGCGGAGTGCGGTAGAGGCTCACAGCCATGATTAACTATCTCAAGGAGAGGTGCCACCCACAGTCCCAATCACCTCCCTACAGTGAAGCGCTTGGAGACATCTCAACAACATATCAACATTTCGCCCACAAAATATACAGTCAATTCACTTTCAGTACATTTTTTTTAAGTGCTTTGAAAGTATCAAATGCAAGGATTATTACAAAGCAGACAGGGGTAGATTGTATGCCACTCCCCACACTATTTAACTGCAAGTTAATATTCATTAAGACATCCAATAAGCTTGGCTATCTTAGAACTGTGTCCTCAATACAACATCCAAAGACAATGCCAACTGCTATATTTGGCCATCATCCCCCTTCCATCCTCCTTTGGCCCCCTAGCCCACCTGAGCCCAATCCCCTGCCTACGTGAAAGGCGCCATATAAATGCAATTTGTTGTTGTTGTTCCCCACCATATATGGGTTCAGGTTTTCTGTTTAACGCACTGTCCAATTGGCCTAATTGAGGATTGTGTTGTAACTGGGAAATGTCTCTTCTGGGTTAACAGGCCCTGGACTGATTCACTGTGTGATGGGTAAGCTGATGAAACTCGATTTATTTTCCTCTCAGCACAAAGTGAACTTTACACAAATGTTCTACCCTGTTGTTGAGACCTTGTCCTTTAGACTCTGGGAACCCAGCCAGAGAGAGACAGAGATATGATTACAAAAGATTAAGCCAAAGCCTGATAGTTCAGACACACTATTTACATGTTGTTCAAACCCTCCCTCCCTCTCTCCCACAATGCACACTTCAAACAATCTAGAAATGTCCATGGCATAAAGACTTTTTTATCCCTGTAATAATAATAAAAATAATCTTTGCATTTGATATGGCGCCCCATCATATTGTTGAGACGTCTCAATTCACTTCACAGAATAATGAAGCGAATTGATTGTATATTTTTCAGCCAAATATCTCTCAACAACTTCTTTACTCTGTACATTTCAACCAGCAGAAAGCACTGAAAACTATCCATTAATGATGACCACTGACCACCCCCCGAGCCACAGTCTGGCTGGATGTGACTGCTTTAGTTTTTAGTTGGGGACCCCAGAGTGGGCTGGAGTCTAACCAGCGATTAGCCTAACGCACACTCTGGTTTCCCCAGGTCTTGGCTCTTGCCAACTTGCGCCCAATAATCTCTGGTATTAGGAAAGCAGATGCGTCCTCCAGGGAGAGCGAGGGAGAGAGAAAGAGCGCATTCCATTCCAACAATCTATCTTTGAAATTTCCCTATGTAGGTGGGATGCATGGAATTCTCATAAGAACACAAGAATTTGCTGGCGAAAGAAGACCAAGGTCCATCTAGTTCGCTTTCCACCATCCTGACAGTGGCTTGACATGTCGTGTCCCAAACTATACACTGTATCCCCAGATATTTTCTGTCTAAGTTGTTCTTGAAACAAACAACATTGTCTTTTTCCACCGTCTCCCTAGGGAGCCTGTTGCATAATAATAATCCTTGCATTCGATATAGCACCTTATCACATCTTCGAGTTGCCTGAAAGCGCTTCACAGGATATATGTAAAGTGAATTGACTGTATATTTTGTGGGCAAAACGTTTACTACTCGATCACTGAAATAGTGTCTCCGTAGATTAGTTGTGAATTTACCCCCTTTAATCGTAGGCCATGCCCTTTGGTTCTACTGTTCAGTACAAGATAAAACAGCTTATCATGGTCTACATTATCTATTCCCTTCACAATCTTGAAGACTGTCATCATATCGCCCCTCCACCTTCTCTTCTCCAGAGTGAACAATTTTCAGTTTGGTTTGGAAACTCGTAAGCATGGTGATGGGTTTCAGTATGTTCTTCATGGGGTATCACGCTGTCCCCAGTTTGCAGCGAGGCTCTGGGACCAACTCTTACCCTGGTTGTCGGTGGAGCACATAGGCCCATCTCGCTGGTAGTTGGCCACGCGGGTCTTGAACGGGCAGTTGACGGGCAGCTGCAGGTAGTTGGTACCCAGACGGTGTCTGTGAGTATCCGGGTAGGAAAACAGGCGGCCCTGTGAAGGCAGGGAGAGCGAGAGAGAGAGAGAGGTTTCCCAGTTACAAAACAATCATCAATGAAGCCAATTGGTTGCTGTGTTAAAACATGAAGCTAACATGAGGGGGAACAACAACATCAAACTGCCTTTACAAAGCGCCTTTCAGGTCTGGAGGATGTCCCAAGGCGTTGGGACAGTTGAGGTTTGCACCTGAGCTGGGGGGGTGGGGGGGTAGATTAGGGAGGCTGGGGGAGAAGATGACCAAAAGCGCCTCCCCCACACACACACACTCTCCCCATGTTAAGAGACCCACCTGCAGCATCTTGTCAGGACTGGGCTCAATGCCCGGTGGCATGTTGCTGGGGTCGAAAGCCAGCTGTTCCACATCGGTGAAGTAGTTCAGCGGGTTCTTGTTCAGCACCAGCCTCCCCACGGGGATCAGTGGGTACTGGCCGTGGGACCACACCTTGCGGGAGGAAGAGAGGAGAATGTCACAAAGCACTTTACAGAGGGTGAAATAGGTGAGATTCCACAATTAAACAAACGAACAAAGGCTCAGAGTCATATTAAGTAGCGATTCCTTCCTTAGCCTAGCTCCGACAAGATCCACTTATACAGGGCAGGAATTCTAACGGAAGTAGAGAATAAGGAATGCAGTTGGTATGGAAATACCACAAATTAGACCCCAGTAAGTCAAGACAGAAGAAACCCCCCAGTGACTTCCCCCTCCCTTCACCCTCGTTTCCCCCTCCCCAGAGATTAGGCTGACTCATGTGCACTAGCGCGAGGTATTTGTGAGTCAGAGTGACTTGACGTTTGCAGTGTGAGGGAGGTGCAACCCAAGCTGCTGTGGTTCACGGCCAGATAAGGAGCCCTGAGAGAGAGAGAGAGAGAGAGAGAGAGCGCGCGCAGAAGCTTGGTTGCTAGCTGACCTTGGTTACATCAAAGGGATTCCACTCGTACTTTTCAGCTTCATCAAAGGTCATGATCTGGATGTAGAGGGTCCAGGAGGGGTAGGAGCCATTGGCGATCGCGTTGTACAGGTCACGGATGGAGTAGTCGGGATCTTCAGATCCGAATTTCGCTGCCTGCTCCACGGTCAGGTTTCTGATGCCCTGATCCGTCTGTGCAAAGACGCAAATCCCCACACGGTTAGCACGTGCCAGCCAGAAACCGCACATGCCAACCGGGATCCGCACACGGTTAGCACACCCTAGCCTGGATCAGCACACAGTTAGCACATGGCAGCCAGGATCAGCACACGGCAACCAGGATGAGCACACAGTTAGCAAATGGCAGTTAGGATCATCACACGGTTAGCACACGGCAGCCACGATCAGCACACGGTTAGCACACGGCAGCCAGGATCAGAACACAGTTAGCACACGGCAGTTAGGATCAACATACAGTTAGCACACCCAGCCAGGACCCACACATTATTATTTCGGCTCACACTTGCATAGGGCATTTTTGCTCCGGAAAGCGACTGGCAAAATATCAGCCAGGATTGATCACTATCTGCTGCTGATCACACCAGTGATTGCTGGATGGAGTTGCTGAGCCTGCGGACATTCAGCATCAAGGCTCACGAAAGAAGAACAGTCCACCATCCCTTTCCCCTCCCACCTCCCCTTCCCCTACCAACCCCGCCCCTACCCCCGTTCCACACCTTAAAATGGAACTTGCAGTACACGGCCTCTCTGTTAGCATTGACCAGCTTGAAGGTGTGCGAGCCGTAACCATTCATGTGGCGATATCCATCGGGAATTCCACGGTCACTGTACAGGATGCTCACCTAGGAAGAAGAGAGAACACAACACTTACGGTGTTTGCTCCTGTGGAACAATAGCCCAGATGGGGAGGGAGGAGGAGCACTGAAGCAACAACAAATTACATTTACACAGCGCCTTTCACATCGGGAGGACGTCCCAAGGCGCTGGTCATTCAGGAATTTGCACACAGCGAGGTTTAATGTGGGGCTGCTCCCATTCCATCGTCCCTCGCCAGGGAGGGAAACCTGAACAGCAAAATGCAACAACAACAACAAAATGATATAAGAACATAAGAATTAGGAGGAGTCGGCCATATAGCCCCTCGAGCCTGTGCCCTGCCATTCGATAAGATCATGGCTGATCTTCAGATCTAACTCTAGTTACCTGCCCTCTCCCCATATCCCCTAATCCCTCTGTTTTTTAAAAATTTATCAGTTTCAGCCTTGAAGATGTTCAAGGACTGACATCTACAGCCTTCTGGGGGAGTGAATTCCATAAATTCACTGCCCTCTGAGTGAAGAAATGTTTCCTCAACTCTATTCTAAAAGGCTGACCCTTAATTTTCAGACTGTGACCCCTGGTTATAGATTCTCCAACCAGTGTCTACTTTATCAGCCCTTTAAGAATCTTATACGTTTCAATAAGATTTCCCCTAATTCTTCTGTACTTTAGAGAATACAGCCCCAGTTTATTCAGCCTCTCCTCATAGGTCAGTTCCCTCATCCCAGGAACTAACCGAGTGAATCTACGCTGCACCCCCTTGAGGGCAAGTATGTCCTTTTTTAAATAAGGACCAAAACTGCACACAATACTCTCGGTGCGGTCTTACCAAGGCCCTATACAGTTGCAGCAAGACTTCCCTACTCTTGTACTCTAAACCTTTTCCAATGAACGCTAACTGCCGTTCGCCTTCCTAGTTTCTTGCTGCACCTGCAAACTAACGTTTTGAGAATGGTGTACAAGGACCTCTGAACACTAACACTATCTAATCTCTCCCCCTCTAGAAAATAATCTGTTTTTCTATTTTTTCTCCCGAGGTGAATAACTTCACACTTCCCCACATTAAATTCCATCTGCCACCTACTCGCCCACTCCCCGAGCCTATCTATATCTTGTTGCAATCTTTTTGCATCATCATCAGAGCTCACTCTCCCACCGAGTTTAGTGTCATCCGCGAATTTAGATACGTTACATTCAATGTCCTCGTCCAGATCATTGATGTAAATTGTAAATAGCTGAGGCCCGAGCACTGATCCTTGTGGACTCCACTAGTCACATCCTGCCAATTCGAGAATGACCCGTTTATCCCTACTCTGTTTTCTACCCGATAGCCACTCTTCAATCCATGTTAATATGTTCCCATTAATCCCGTGGGCCTTAACCTTGTGCAATAGCCTTTTGTGTGGCACTTTGTCAAATGCCGTTTTAAAATCTAAATATACTACATCTACTGGTTCCCCCCCATCTAACCTGCAGATACATCTTCAAAAAACTCTAAAAGATTAGTTAAGCATAACTTCCCTTTTGTAAAGCCATGTTGACTGCCTCATCTTGTTATGGTGCTCCAGGAATCCCATAACGACATCTTTAATTAAGGACTCAAGAATTCTCTCTCCCACTGAAGTCAGACTAACTGATCTATAATTTCCCCATCTTTTCTCTCCCACTGTTCTTAAATAGTGGTGTCATATTTGCAATCTTCCAATCAATAGGAACCGTTCCAGAATCCAGAGAATTTTGGAAGATCAAAGACATTTATAGAGCGCCTTTCACGTTGGGAGGTCATCCCAAAGTGCTGAACAGTCAGGTGTCGGGGCCCGATCATAGGGGAGGGGTGGTGTAGGGGTGAGGGAAGGCAGAGAGGTGGGAGGGAGACCAAAGACACGGTCAAAGAGAAGGGTCTTAGACCAGCCTTGAAGGAGGCAAGGGAGGAAGCGAGGCAAAGGGACTGTGGGATAAAGTTCCAGAGTGTGGGGGGCAGAGAGGATGGTAGGGCGGGTCGGGCGGGAGACATGGAGCAGGCCGGAGCCTACTGAACAGAGAGGGGCGGGCAGGATGGAATTTTATGCCCTCCCCAAAAGATTGCATTGTGATGAGTATCCACTGTTCGTTCTTCTTGCTTTATAAAGACAAACTGAGACGATAAGCAAAGACTAACTGACTAACATGGTATTGGCACAGACTAGCACAGCAGATACAAGCTGCCTGACTCTCTGACCTGGTGAAGTGTCTCTGGCCGAAGTGAGAAGAAGTCCCAGGTCATGTCCGCATCCTTCAGGTGTGTCTGTGGATTTCTCTTCTGGGTATGGATGAATGACGGGAACTTGGGAAGCAAAGAAAGGGGATGAGCTACATTTGCAACCTTCAGGATAATGATCTTAAACAACATTGTGAGGGAGTGTGGAGGGAGGCAAGGGAAGAGGGAAAGAGTGCTCAGTCTCAGTCAGGTCCGCATGAGCCATACTTTACCTCCTCACAGGTTAGTTAAGAGCGACAGGCTTAATAGCGAGAATAGCTGGATAGCAAGAAGCGGGTGAACAGGAAATTATAAGAAGAACTATTATAACACAAAATACCACTCGTTGGAAGAGGACCTTGAAGATGACAACATTAATGGAGAAGTACAGGAAGCAGAGAGACCTTGAGAGGCACAGACAGAGTGAGTTTTAACAAAGCAATAATAATAATAATCCTTGTATTTGATGTAGAGCCTTATCACGTCTTTGAGGCTTCTCAAAGCACTGTAAAGCGACTGTATATTTTGTAGGCAAAATGTAGCAGCCAAGTGCGCACAGGAGTGTCCCACAAAACAATTGTGGATTGAGTGACCAAACCGCTAGTTTCTTTTTTTGGAAAGGATTATTACACCGGGAAAAGTTTTCTGCTGATTGACTAAAAAAAAGGTTCCTACTTACTGCTAGGTAAATGTGGGCGAATGTGTAAAGTAAGGAAACTTGCACAACGGTTCGCCCCGGCCAGGAATCGAACCCAGATCCTCTTGCTTGCCAGGGCGAGCGTGCAAATCACTAATCTAGAGGAATACATTCATTCATTTTGGTTCCTGCAGAGCTGATGGCAATATCGTGGCCATATCCCGAGGTTACTGACCAGGAAGGCATCCCGGATGAAGAAGATTGGGGTGTTGTTACCAGTCATATCCCAGTTCCCTTCCTCGGTGTAAAACTTGACAGCGAATCCTCGCGGGTCACGGACAGTGTCAGCAGAGCCAGATTCGCCCCCTATAAGCACAAGAGCGGAGTCAGCGATAGAGCTACACCAACACTGCAGTGAGGGCGATGTCAGCAGGTAGTCTCAAACTGATTACAGAATACTCCAAACTGGTGTCATGTAGAATTCTGATACTTGTATCTCGTTAGCCTGGGTTAGCCTGGGTTAGCCTGGGTGTAACAAGTCCCAGTAATCTGACTGCACCACTCTCAAGATCTTGCAAAGCCAGCCTCATGAGGGTGTTTTTTTTATGGCGGGACGCTGGGCTCATTTAAGCAGCAGCTGCTCGAGGCTGATGGGTGAAGATTCTGGATGAGATCAAATGGGCCTTCTTCACTCAAACCTCATGATAGATATTAGAGTAAGAATTTCAGCAAGACCTAGCTCTGACCGCCACAGGCATAAGTGCCTCGTTCCTACGACACAAACACTTTTGGAAACATTTTCACATCCTAGACCAGAAGCAGACACTCACCCACGGTGGAAAACCTGACAGACACGGGCGTTCTCTTGCCCACGTGATGGAACACTTGGGCCTTGCAGTACTTTGTGATATCGTGGGTCACCTCGAAGAAGCCAAAGGCACCTGAGGGGCAAAATGGGGCACAAATTCAGTTACCGTTTGCTCAGCTCACACATTCGCTCTAGCCTCTGTACTCAGGCCAATTCCCATTTACGTCTGCTCATTAAGACGGAGCAGGGAATGCTTGGCTCTTCACTCGATATGCTGCATGATGGTACAGTGCCCTAGTGCCACCTCAATACAGGGGTCAGTTTTTTCAGTTTTTTATAGAAGTACAGAAGGAGACCATTCGGCCCATCCAAATCAACAGAGCTTTCCTAATCAATCCCACTCCCCCACTCTCTCCCCAGAGCCCTGTAAACTTGTCCCCCTTCCCAAGTTCATTGTCAACTTTGCTACACGGAGCACCAGAACGTGACGGGTTTCAAAACCTTTTGTCTTATGCCAAGAGGTTAGGGACAAAAGACGATTTACAAGATTTACAAGAACTTTGACCGAGTCAGCATTAGACGGAGGTCACTATAAACCAGCAAACCCCAAAGGCAATGATGCGTCAGTGTTCAATGTTCAACAGTAATTGCTGGTTCAAGTATTAAACGATAGTAACATTTGATTGCACGGCTACCATTACAAGCCGGACTCACTGGCTCCATATCGCACACTCACCGGCCCCTTTGGCGTGCACCACTCGCTCGGGAATCCTCTCTCGGTCGAAGTGAGCCATCTCGTCAGTGAACACCACGTCCTGGACCAGCAGTGGTCCACGAGATCCTGTCGTCATGACGTTCAATTTGTCGCCAATCGGGTGGCCCCACCGGTTGTCAGGACATCTTGACCCTGAGCAAACACCGCAAATTAGCAAGAGTACAAAGGGACCTAACCTCCACAACAACCCTCTGACTGGCACAGCGGTGTGACTACGGCTAAAATAACCTCCACCATTTTATTGAAAAATTCCTCATAATTTGCCATAATTCCTCATTGGGGGCAGGAACAGTCTGTGATCACCAGAGTTCAGCTCATTGCTTCCCTGCTCGGGCCAGCTCACTCTTTCTACACCCCAAGTGAAGGGACACGGAACAAGTAAACAGAACCTCCAGCTATCGAACCCAACTGTGGTCTCGAGTGTCTGCGTTAGGGAGGAAGTTGGTTTTCCATCCCACGCGGGTCAAATGCTTCCTTAATAAAAAGTGCAACCGCTGCCTGCACTCCCCGTCTCCAAGCCAGCCTCCTCCCTTTAGAGAGAGAGGCTTGAGGGATGAACGACAAACTGGAGAACAGGGAACAATCAATTTCAATTCAACCAAAAAGATATATATATTTTTTGACAAGACAAAAACTAATGGCAGAATTCACGCCCTCGCTCCATTAGGAACACCAGACCATTAAGAGTATAACTTTCAATGCTTTTTGATACTGGTTTATAGCAAAGTCTATACATCAACTTTCATATCAGCAAGATTCAGTCTTTAAGGCCAAACCAAAATTATAGGTACAAAAAGCAATAAGAAGGCCTCTATTCAAGAGAGTTTGGAAGATGAAAGCAAGGAGAGACACTTCAGTTGTACAGTTGTCAGATCTCCTCTCCAGGGTTGTGTCCAGCTTTGGGCACCACACCTCAGGGAAGAGAGCAGCACAAAAGATGCAGATCTTACAAGAGATAAGATTTACCAGAACATCTGGACTAAAGGGCTCCAAAGGGTGATTTCAGCGAGGTGTTAAATGACAAAGAGATTTGACAACGTAGATAGTTCGGTTGTTAGCAATCTCGCCTCCGAGTCAGAAGCCTGAGTTTATCCTCCTTCATCGCCTCTCCTCTCAGTTCAACCTTCACGGATCTGCCATTGCCTGGTTCAAACCCTACCTCTCCCACCATCTTGACTTTGTCTCCACTAACGGTTCTCCTCCAGCTCCCGCACCATCGCGCGTATCATGCCTCAGGGCTCTATCCTTGATCCCCTCCTTTTCAAAATCTACATAATTCCTCTTGGTGACATCATCCATAGACATGGGGTCAACTTCCACATGTATGCAGATGACACCCAACTCTATCTCTCCGCCTCCATCCTCGACTTCAGGACCACTGCTGTCCTGACAGATTGCCTGCAGGACATTATGTCCTGGATGAGAGTAAACTTCCTCCAGTTGAATGTCGTCAAGACCGAGACCCTCCTGATTGGCTCCCATCAGCGCCTCCATTCCTTTCCTGGATGCACTCTACACATCACAGAGCCAATACAGAACCTCGTTGTCCTGTTCGACCCTCAACTGTCCTTCATCTCCCCCATCCGTGCCATGACCCGCTCCGCCTTTCCCCACCTACACCACATTGCCCAGTTCCACCACTGACTCTCACCACAGGTCATCCAGAACTTTGTAGCCCGTGTCCTCACACGCACCAGGCTCCGCGACCCTTTTACCCCCATCCTAGCTCAACTCTACTGGCTCCCCATCATACAGTTCAAGATTTTGGTCCTTCCTTGGCATTATTCAAAAAAGAGATGGTTTCTCTCTCCCCGGTGTCCTGGCCAACAATCCCTCAAATAAAACTGGTCACACACTCCATGTTTGTGGGACACTGCTGTGCTCAAAGGTAGTTGCTAAGTTTCACCCTCAAAATACACAAAGTCATACCATTGCACAGTAAATCCTGTAACAGGTTTTGCGTCGCTTATACCTCATGATATTAGTATTATATAAAAAACTATTATTGTTATTATTAAAAAATACAAGATTATTATTGAGATAATCTCTGGGGGAAAGAGGTCAGGAGTGTGTGGTTTTGAAATTATCCACAAAGCTGTTGCGAGAGTCTTGAATTCTATTGCATCATAAACCGTGATATCACAACCGGAGAGTTTTAAATAACGGAATCTAAGCTTCATTTAAAATTAAACTGAAAAAAAAACGTATAAACTCGGAACGGATTAAAAACATGACAGAGTCTCTCTCTCCCCACAGTTGTTTCTTAAACACTGGCTCTTTTTCAAAAGGTTTCACACACTCCTGGCCGGGAGCCAGATACCCTACGGTCATCAGCCGACAGGGCAAGGCACCAACACTCAACTTCTAAATGCCTCAAATCAGGAAAAAAAACAAAAAATTGAATTTCACATCACACTGGGTTTGGTTGTCTACATGACACACTACAATTGGGGCATAAAGTAGTAGTCATAATAATAACAACAATAATCCTTGCATTTGATATAATAATAATAATCCTTGCATTTGATATAGCGCTTTTCACGTCGGGAGGACGTCCCAAAGCGCTTCACAGAACACACTGTAAAGTGAATCGACTGTATATTTGTGGGCGAACGCGGCAGCCAATTGCGCACAGCAATGTCCCACAAACAGTCGTAGATTGAAAATGACCAATTTATTATTGTTTTGTTTTTGGAGGGATTATTATTAGGCTCTGTGTGGAGTAAGGAAACTTGCCCAAGGTTTCGCCCTCTGCCTGGGATTGAACTCAGGTCTCTCACTTGCAAAGCGAGTGCTCTAACCACTGAGCTACAGGACTCCACATATATAGCGGCTTATCACATCTTTTAGACGTCTCAAAGCGCTTCACAGAATATACTGTAAAGTGAATTGATTGTGTACTTTGCCCTAAATAGCACAGAAACTCTCACAGCACGAGTCAGCTCAGCCCAACAACAAACCACCCAAAAGAGTTGGGTTTAAAAAAAATCTACACGACAAGCACACGAAACCTTTGACCAGCCAGTCATGTCGCAGAGCGAACACTGCAGGCGGGCGAGTGGAGCCGCTCAACCAACTCGGTTCAACAACATTGAAAGAGCCCGACTTTGTGCTTTCTTGGAACCTCCGATCCTCCGCAGGCAAATTCCTGGTTAAAGTTCATCTTCACGGTATATGTGAAAGTCTGCAGCGCCTCCCAAAACAACACTCGGGGAACCTTCAGTACTAAAGACGTTTCACTATGTCAGGTCTGAATAATAACACATATTGAATGCACTCTCTACCCTCCACATGCGCACACAGGCACACACCGCACATACACACACACAGACATACATACACAGGCACACGCAGACACACACCCACACAGACGCGCACACACACACACAGAGACACGCACACATGGACATTCACACACACACACGGACACACTCACACACACATGGACACTCACACACACACGGACACTCACACACACAGACACACACATACATGGACACACTCACACACACATGGACACACACACACACAGACACTCACACACACAGACACACACATATGGACACACACACACACACATATGGAACACTGACACACACACAGACACACACATATTAACACTCACACACACACTGACACACACACATATGGAACACTGACACACACACACACACTTATGGACACTCACACACGCGGACACTGACACACACAAACAGACACACACATTATGGACACTCACACACACACACTCACACACACACACACACTGACACTCACACACATATGGACACTCACTCACACGCGGACACATGGACGGACGGACACACACAGACACACGGTTGTGCGGAGGCCCTGAAGCCTCGGCCTCCCCTGACATTTGCCGCCGGCTCCGGAGCGCGGTTCCCCGGTGCCGGGGCTCGGCCGCTGCCCCTCACTCACTCACTCACCCCCTCGTGTATCGCTTCCTTCCATTGCTGCAGCTGCTCACTCGCCTTCTCGCGCTGCGCCGCCATCTTGTCAGCGGAGTGACTGTGTGTGTGTCCGGGGGGCGGGGCGGAGGGGGGCGGGGCGGAGGGGGGCGGGGCGGAGGGGGGCGGGGCGGAGGGGGGGCGGGGCGGAGTGGGGCGGGGCGGAGGGGGCGGGGCGGAAGGGGCGGGGCGGAGGGGGCGGGGTGGAGGGGGCGGGGCGGAGGGGGCGGGGCGGAGGGGGCGGGGCGAGATGGCAGCCACGCCCACCCCCCGCCCCCCTTTGTTACATCACGTGCGGCGTTCGTCCGCCCCGCCCCCCGCCCCGCCCCCCCTCATCAGCATTCCAAGATTGACGTTCGCACAACCTCATCCCAACACAACCTCATCCCAACCTCATCCCAACACAACCTCATCCCAACCTCATCCCAACACAACCTCATCCCAACCTCATCCCAACACAACCTCATCCCAACCTCATCCCAACACAACCTCATCCCAACACAACCTCATCCCAACACAACCTCATCCCAACACAACCTCATCCCAACCTCATCCCAACACAACCTCATCCCAACCTCATCCCAACACAACCTCATCCCAACCTCATCCCAACACAACCTCATCCCAACACAACCTCATCCCAACCTCATCCCAACACAACCTCATCCCAACACAACCTCATCCCAACCTCATCCCAACACAACCTCATCCCAACCTCATCCCAACACAACCTCATCCCAACACAACTTCATCCCAACCTCATCCCAATACAACCTCATCCCAACCTCATCCCAACACAACCTCATCCCAACCTCATCCCAACACAACCTCATCCCAACCTCATCCCAACACAACCTCATCCCAACCTACCTCTTCCCAAACCAACCTCATCCCAACCTCATACCAACCGAACCACATCCCAACCCAACTTCATCCCAACACAACCTCATCCAAACTCAACATCACCGAAACTCAACCTCATTCCAACCTCATCTCAACACAACCTCATCCTAACCGAACCTCATTCCAACCCAACCTCATCCCAATCTTATCCCAACTTCATCCCCACCTTATCCCAACCTCATCCCAACCCAACCTCATCCTAATCTTTTCCCAACCCAACCTCATCAAAACCCAACCTCATCAAAACCCAATCTCATCCCAACCTAACCTCAACCCAACCCAACCTCAACCCAACCCAACCTCAACCCAACTCAACCTCAACCCAACCCAACCTCAACCCAACTCAACCTCAACCCAACTCAACCTCAACCCACCTCAACTCAACCTACCCCAACCTAATCCAATCCAACACATTCAATCCAATCTCATCCCATGCAACTCAATACAATCTAATGCAATCATCAAACATCATTGCGGACTCCTGTTGCTTTGCAGAGAATGATTCTTTTCTTCAGTTTATTGGAAATGTTTAAACCTCAGTAGAATTAGAATCATAGAAATTTGGAGCAGAGGAGGAGGCCATGTAGCCCATAGCACGTGTGCTGACTCTCTGACAGAGCTACCCATTTTGTCTCATTCATCTGCTCTTTCCCTTCATCATAGTATCATAGAAATAAATGGATGGCACGGAAGGAGGACAATCGGCCAGTCAAGTCTGGACTGGCTCTCAGAGGCAGCTTAAACACCATCCTTCATTTACTCATCTTCTTCCCTCTTGATACTCACAATCTGCCTCTACCCCCTTACTTCGCAGTGCAATCCACATCCAACAGGTCTGAGTGAAAACAAATAGCCTAAAATCTCCTTTTGCTCTTCTAGGGACTTATAACTATGGCCCAGAGTCTTCATTAAAATATTTGTCTACTGTAATTCTCGAACTGTTTCAACTGATGTTCTTGCTAAAACCGACAGTGTTTTTTTTAATGATCTATTAATTCAGCGTTGCAAAATAGTCCAAAACCATTTTGTTTCCTGTGCTCTTTCAGAAAGTCATGCATACCCTCTCCAACTCAATTGCTTGCACAACTTATTGTGACACAAATGATATCTCAAGTGTTACTATAAATTGAGGACATTGGTCATTTCAAAATTTGAATATCTTATTTTATGAGCAATCCATCTTCCCACAGGCAGAACAGGGACTGTTAGAAGTGTTAGATTCCCTTCAAGAAAATAATAATAATAATAATAATCCTTGCATTGATATAGCGCTTTTCACGTCTTCTAGACGTCCCAAAGCGCTTCACAGAATATACTGTAAAGTGAATTGACTGTATATTTGTGGGCGAACGCGGCAGCCAATTGCGCACAGCAATGTCCCACAAACAGTCGTGGATTGAAAATGACCAATTTATTATTGTTTTTGGTTTTGGAGGGATTATTATTAGGCTCTGTGTGGAGTAAGGAAACTTGCCCAAGGTTTCACCCTCTGCCTGGGATTGAACTCAGGTCTCTCAGGTCTCTTGCAAAGCGAGTGCTCTAACCACTGAGCTACAGGACTCCACAAATAAGATCAATTAACTAGGAAAGGGGATCAGGAGGTTGAAAGCAGGAAACAGGAAGAACTGACTAAAGGGTTTTGGGTTGGATTATTTGATTTGCCACTTGTGAGTTGAGAACAAAATAAATAAAAGATTTTGAGGTAAGGGGAAAAAAATAGAGAGAGACAGGGGACTAATATGAGGCTAGGTCTGAGATGAGACGAGGAAAGGATAGGCAAAAGGATAGACATTTCCCTGTTTAGGGAAACCTCTGGGTTAATTTTTTTTGCCTAATGGGGAGTGGGAACGAGAGAGACAATAGGGGTGGCAGTGTGGAAGAAGGAGAAATAGTAGAAGATAAGGTGCATGAAAGCACCAGTGGATATAGAACGAGAAGTAGAAGTGAAAATGGCAGGGAAGCTGAAAGGAACGAGAGGGAGACAATTAGCAGTGAGATGAGAAATTGTGGTGGAGAAAAGAGAAGTGAAAGCAGAGGAGGGGAGGAGAAGGGGAAAGGAGAGGAAGTGGTGAGAAAAGAGAGGAGAATAGTGATAAAGCTGCTGTGAAGCAACACGGGGAAATAGCAGAGGATGAGGAGGGGATTACAGGATCTCGCATTCCGACAGCTACAGAGCCTGGTCCAAGCGGTTACGTCCAAGCTGCTCGAAAGAGTGGTGATGGACGCGCATTTGCGTGATATTTTCAATGCCCCGTGGATGGTGCACCAAAGCTATTTAGCCTTTCCAGGCCAAATCAGTCGGCATTTTCGCACATAAATTTCTTGTTCGTTTCGGGAGGTCTCAAGGAAAGAGTACAGGCGTCCAGCCGGCCTTCTTTACTGAACCCCGCCTCCTGCTGGCTAACCTGCAGGTGCGGGAAAGCCGGAGGATGGGTAAGGAGATGTGGAAATTGAACGTGAAATTAATGACCCTGGAAAATGTTGAGGAGTTGTGGAAGGAGTATCGAGGGTGGAAATCCTCGAAGGATTTCTGCGACTCCTCGACTGAATGGTGGGAAATGGTAAAGAGGTCCCGGAGTGTCGCAAATACAGCACACTTTATAATAAACACTATGAACGTTCAGGATAGCTGACTTCAGTGACATCTCACATCCATACTTACCACCTCTTCCTTGTCCCCTTCTTTTCCTGTCTCCTAGTCAGATCTATTCCCAATGCCTTTGGGGGAGCTGGCAAGACCCTCAACCAAATGTTCATACTTTCCTGCTGTTTTCTGTTTCCTGTTTCCCCGGATCACCAGTCCTCTGCATGTTTTTAGTCCCAAGGATGATGTTGGGAGTCTGGCAGAAACCTTGCCCAGTTGTCAATGCTTTTTGGGGTTCCCGCCTTGTTTTCCCTGTCACTGTCACCCCCGATCCTTCACTGTCCATGTTCTCCGTCTCCATCTCCTTATTTGGTGACAATTAAGTGAAGTAAATACAAGAATATAATTGAAATTTAAACATAATAAATCATTTGTTAATTGACATGATCGCAGAATATTACTGAATTACCTCTTTGAAACATAAAATAATAATTAAACATAACAAATCATGTGGTTCAACATAACATAAATTAATATAATTAAACTTATACTACCAGTTCAAGATGGAATGACCACTGGACGAATTCTCAGCTGAGGTTCTGTTCCTTTTAAGAGAGGTTTTCTTTGTCTGAAGAATACTCACAATCTACTCTCTCTGGGATAACGTGCTCGTCTGGAGCCCGGGTTCGAAGACAACTACCTCATGGATACCCAAATTTTTATATAGTTTTCCGAACTTGTTTTTCCCAATTCTGCGCGTACCTCCTGATTACATCCCTGACCCTTGGTCTGTATTTCTGCTCGCTTATCTTTCCTAATTCCTGTTTACTACTGTGGGGTCCATAATGTTAGTATCAGCCTCGAGGTCTTACGGATACATAGTCTCCCAATCTTCCTTTTTACCTGCTGTACTCTTTCAATGTCCAACTCCTTGTGTCAATAGTGATGACTATGACAGGTCCAGACTGACTGTATCCCGCGGTTGATGAGATTTTCTCTTTTCCCACCAACTTAGGCCCTTCCGAAGGACACACCTGCTCATTACTTCTTCTAGCGGATCTGGTAGCCCTCAACTTCTTCTGAGACTCTCTTGCGACTCTCCCTGCCTGTTCTTTCAATTTATTGTGGTCATGTCACCTACCATACTGGAAGTACTATTTTGATATACATACAGAATAATGTTTGCTTAATAGATTTCACATATATTTATATAAAAATCAAGATCACCTTCTCCCAACAATGTCTTTTGCTCTGATCGACGATCGATCGAGAGCTGCTGGGCATTTGCGACCATTCAAAACTGGCTTCGGGGACCAGGGTCAAATCGACAGAAAAGTGAGGTGATGTATTTCGGCAACTGGCGAGAACGTGAATGTTTACCGTTTGCGGTCAGGCCGAATTACACCGAAATCCTGGGCTGTCGGGACTTGCAAGAAACACTAGGACGAGCAGATAATGCGAGTGAAGAAGAAACTAGGGTGGTGGCAACAGCGCTCACTGTCAATCACTGGGAAATACAAACGCAGGTGCTTTTGTTGCTCCCTGTTCCTCCCCCTCACTTCCATCACCCTTCATTTCTGGTGGGGGTGAGAGGTTTGGGCTTCCACTGCCCTGTGGCTCTGCCCCCTTCTTTCCTTATTTCTTTTCCTTCTGCTCCCTGTTCGGTCGCAGGAAAAGTGGCGCAAGTCTGGTCTTTGACCAACAACAGGGCCTGTTTCTTACTTCTTATCTTTATTATTTCCCACCATGAGAATCCGGGCTACATTTGGGACACGATAAAGATAAGGGAGGTAATGGTCATCCAGATAAGGGAGGTAATGGTCATCCCAATGTAGCCAGGATTCTCACGTCCACTTTCATGTGCAGCTGCGTGAGGATAATGCCTGGATCCCCGCTATGTGGGCTGTGTGTACCACTAGATGCTGGGATTCTATCTGTACCCAGTGCCCCTGACCAGCACCGCTTTCTTCCACCTCCGCCACATGGCCCGTCTCCGACAATACCTCACCCCAAAAGCTGCAAAAACCTTGTCCGTGCCTTTGTCACCTCTCGGCTGGACTACTCTAACCCCCTCTTCGCTGGTCTCCCCTCCTCCACTACTCACAAAATTCAGCTCATTCAAAACTTCGCCGCCTGCATTCTCACCCGTATCAAACTCCACACCCCGATTTTTACTCCAGTCCTGGCCAAACCCCACTGGTTCCTTTCACAGAACGGATCTACTTCAAGATCCTCACTCTAGTGTTTAAATCTCTCCATTCCTTGCTCCCCCCCACCTCCCCCGCCCCCCAACCTCTCTCACCTCCTCTCTCTCCCCACAGCAGTACCCTCTGCTCTATTGGCCTCCTCCGTATCCCCCGAATCCTTTGCTCCACCCTCGGCAGCTGTGCCTTCAGCCACTACACCCCGAACCTTTGGACTCACTCCCTCAAACCCTTGCCCCCTCCTTCCCCATCTTCAGGTCCCGCCTGTAGACCTTCCTTTTCAACTGCACCTACGGTCACCTTCCCCCTCCCTCTGGCTCAGTGTCTGAGACACCGTCTGGTGTGGAGAGCACTATATAAATGCACGTTATTGTTGTTATTGTTGTTAAGAAGGATGGGGCTGGCAGATCTTCCGCGGAAATTCCTTTCAGTTGGAGTGTCCCGAGATATTTTGCTGAAATAGAAAAATTCCTGTCCTGGAACACAGTGGACCCCCGTGGGATTACCAAGTGGTCAGAACGGGAGGTGATGGGCGTTGTCTGAGAGAAGGAAGTGAGGGAACTGATAGTCGGGTTCCCTTTGGCGACTGTCAGACAGATCTAGGAGAACGACTCGTCACCGGCCCAACAAACACCAGGACGTGGCCTGGATGGCAGTCAAAAGAGTCCTCCCCACCGGGCTTTTATGCACTATAGAGGCTTGGGGCTGACTGCGCGCTGCCCTCGGGAGGGTTCCGGAAGTAAAGAGAGTGCGGAGCATCTCTTCCTGCAGTTCGTATACGCAAGGAGGTGTGGAAAGGACACAGTGGCTACTCTCACGTCTGGTCCCGGGAATTCCGCTATAACGGCCTGTGCTGTACGGCCTCTTCCCGGGGACGCACGGAGAGACCGATATCGGATGTGCTTGGAATGTCATCAACTCAGTGAAGGAAGCCCTTTGGGAATGCCAAAACCAGATAGTCTTCAGGCGCGGAGATGGGTCGGTAAAGGCCCAGACTAGTGTAGACGAGAGTCAGGGTGTATGTCATGAGGGACGCGCTGAAGCTGGGGTCCACAGAGGCTAAGGACAGATGGGGCCTGATCCCGGCCAGAGCAGCTCCATGATGGGTGGGCGCACGTCATTGCCACTTCCCCACACGGCAGGGCGTCTATGCTCAAGGATGGTTTGTAGAGTGGGACGCTCAACCTGTAACCAGTGAGTGTCCGAAGATGTGCTGTGTGTGGGTGGGTTGATAAAAGTCTTTCCCCATAAAGGGGATGAGCAGCAGAGTGGGGAAAATTGGCCTGCGATCCGGTAAGTGAAGGAAGGCAGAGCTGGGAATAGCCTAAAGTGCAACTGCTCCCTGTAAATAAAGGCAGCAGAATAGAGCCCTGGTCCCTCCACTTGAGGAGAGTGGGAGACAGTAGTGGGCGACACAAAGTAATGGGCACTTCTTTGGCAAATAAATTGAATTTGAAGTGGATGTGTGTGTTTTTTCTGTTACGGGTCTGTTTTATCTTCTACGAGGCAAGTGGAATGTGTTGTTTATAAAATTGCTTGAGAAACAAAAGGATACGTCGTTTTGCGATTCGTCACAGTTTTGAAATGTTTTTTTTCGTGACTGTTTCTTTGTTCCTCGACAGGTGTGTTTTAATATTAATATCATATGAGGAAAGCTGAATATATATTTTTTATACATCCCAAATAAATAGATATTTCTTTTAAAAAAAATGTGAGCTGAGAATCGTTTTCTACACATTGAGCGGTGGGAAGATAGAGCAGAAAGAGAGACAAGCTAATTTCAATATTAGTAAAAATAATCACGTCTTCTAGGCGTCTCAAAGCGCTTCGCAGAATATACTATTGTGGGCGAAACAAATTTCAGGAATGTATCTGAGCATTTCGGTGTCACATTTGCTTACAGATAGTCAATTTAGATGTTCTGTGTTTTGCTGTTACAATTGCTTAATGATGTATTATATTATTATCAGTGATCTACTAATTATTATTACAAGTATCAATAGAATAGATAGATAGATGGTATGGAGCTGCAGTTACACTCTCTGTCCAGGAGGTGGCGCCCAGGCCTTGCAATTACGCAGAGTGGCCACAGGGTGGCGCCTGGTGTCACTACGCCCTGATGTTCTATCTAAAAAAAAAGCACTTGTTAACCCTTTTAGGTTTTACTAAAGTATTTCCCTCTGACTCAGGTATCAAAGCTGTTTAAAGACAATACAAAATATACACAACACAAATGATTGTATTCCCTGTGTCACTGTAGGAGTCGGACCCCTCGGCGAAAGAGCAGGGGATTAGTCAGAGAGGTGAAATTTTGCGCTGTTGAAGGTCCCGGATCCTCAGCCGCTTGTAGTTGGTTGGATAGTGCAACAAACACGTGTGACAGTGAATAATCCATGAATAAAACATAGGTAGGATCAAGGTTGTAAGGCTTTGTGATTCGTGTACAGATGTCGAGTATCAAATGCAGGGATTATTGTAAGATCTTTTGATCCTCTGTTTCGCCCACAAAATACACAGTCAATCCACTTTACAGTATATTCTGTGACACGCTTTGAGATATCTCAGCAACGTGATAAGGCGCCATATTAAATACAAGGATTGTTGTTATTAATATATATATTTTTGTTCCACTTTCCCAGAACAATCTCTGTTCTGCCACTTACTTGTGTCTGGAATGAGAGATGTTATTTTCCAATGGTTCAACAACAACTTGCACTTATACAGCGCACTCCACTCAGGTTAGCATCTCAGAGCACTTAACAGTGGCGAAGCCTGACTCCGAGCCGGGGGGGGGGGGGGGAGGTGACTGTAAGCACAGTTGAAGAGGAAGGTTTTCAGGTAGGACTTGAAAAAGGGGAGAGAGGGGGCAAGGTGGAGGGATTGAGGGAGAGTGTTGCAGAGCTTTGGGGGCATAGTGACTGAAAGCGCGACCTCAGATGGTGGGGCGAGGGATGAGCAGGAGCCGGTGCCAATCGAGCGGAGGTGCCGGGTGGTGGATTGGGGAGTGAGGAGGTCGGAGAGGTCAGGAGGTGCCAGAGAGTGAATAGATTTGAACGCGAGAGTGAGGATCTTGAAGTCGATCTGTTCGGTGATGGGGAGCCAGTGGAGCCTGGGCCAGAACTGGGGAGATGTGGGCACGGAGTTTGGTTCAGGTCAGTATGTGGGCGGCAGAGGTCTGAATGAGTGGATCTTGTGAATGGTGGAGCGGGGGAGACCGGCGAGGAGTGCGTTGGAGTAATCCAAGTGGGAGGTGACAAACACACACAAGGGTTTCCCTTGCATTTGGGGTAAGGTACGGTCGGAGACAGGCAATGTGGTGGAACTGGGTTCAACCTCAGTTCTGGGAGTTAGGAGTAAAGGCAGAACCCTTTGGTGGGAGCTATTGTTTCTAACTTGACACAGTTGTTGGCACTCTCGCTGCTGAAGAAGAGAGTTGTGGAGTCCTGTAGCTTAGTGGTTAGATCGCTCGCTTAGCAGTAAGTAGGAACACGGTTGTTAGTCGATTGGCGGATCACTTTCCGGAGGTAGTCAGTCAAAAAAAAAATTGGGTCGCTCAATCCATGACTATTTGTGGGACACTGCTGTGCACAATTGGCTGCCACTGTCCGCTCACAAAATATACAGTCATAAGGCACTATATCAAATGCAAGGATTATTATTGTTGTGAAAAGAAGCCTCACATCAAAACTTTGATTATTATTATTATTATTATTATCTCACCATCTAGGCGGACAATCCAATACACTGGGAGCTCTGCCAGGCTTGCCCTTCAGGTAAAATAGTTAAAGTGAAATCCAATCTGCCTGGTAATAATAATAATCCTTGCGTCTGACCACTCTGTTGCGTTTGATACCGTTGACCACTCTATCCTCCTCCACCGCCTCTCCTCCACAAGCTGCACATCACCCAGAACTCTGCAGCTTGTGTCCTCTTCCACACACCAGGCTCTGTGACCCCATCACTCCTACCCTCACCCGGCTCTAATGGCTCCCCATCCCCCAGAGGATAGAATTCAAAATCCTCGTCTCGCCTTCAAGGCCCTCCACAGTCTTACCCCTCCCTACCTCTGTGACCTGCTGACCCTATATCAACCCATCCGTACCCTCCGCTCAGCAGGCTCTGGCCTGCTTCACATTGGTGGCCGGGCTTTCAGCTTTTGTATCCCCACCCTATGGAACTCCATCCCACATTCCCTTTGCCTTTGCTTCGCTCCCTCAAGACTCATGTCAAAACCCTCCTCTTCGACCAAGCCTTCGACCACTCTCCTTACCCTCCCTCCCTCCCTCCATCCTCCTCAATCCAGCTTGGGTCCAAATCCCTGACTTTGCAGCGCCACGGGATGTCCTCCGGACGTGAAAAGCACTATACAAATGTAACATTGTATTGTATTTGATATGGCGCCTTATCACATCTTTGAGATGTCTCAAAGCGCTTCACTGAATATACTGTAAAGTGAATTGACTGTATATTTTGTGAGTGAAATGCGACAGCCAATTACACACAGCAGCGTCCCACAAGCAGTCATGGATTGAATGACCAAATAATAATAATTATTTTTTGAAGAGAGTAAGGAAGTAAGTAAGTACAGGAGTAAGGAAGTTGCCTAAGGTTTCACCCTGCCTCGGAATCAAACCCAGGTCCTCTCATTTGCGAGTTGAGTACCCCATCCAATACACTACAGGACTTTAATATTGAAGAGGGAGGGGGAAGGGTGAAGAGAAGCAGTAACAGAAGTACAGAAAAGCCCACATAACACAGCAGCTGAGAACTCCCTTGCTGTTTCCTGTCATGGATTGAAGGCCATCTTATGGGGGGAATTTGCTGCCTAATTAAAATGTCCCTCGTGGGTAGGAACACACTGTAAACAAGCTCTTCTGATAAATAATGATCACAATATTAACCTGTAATACAAATTGTCTGTAATTATTACATTATAGTGTTAGAGGGGTGCGTCCCTGCTGGAAATAAAGAAATAGGAAGCATGAGATTGAGAAGAAAGATAGGACAGGGTACACTCCAGTGAGTGAAAGAATTGGAGGCTTGGTTTGAGGGGGAGGCAAGAGGAGGAGGAAAATTATGATAATAATCTGCCTTTATCCAAGAAAGTGGAATCGACATAGCGGTTGCTAAGTTCCTAGAACCAGTTAAAGAGATAGCAGTGAATTATAATAATTCTTGCATTTAATATGGTGCCTTATCACGTCTTTGAGACGTCTTAAAGCACTTCACAGAATATGCTGTAAAGTGAATTGACTGTATATTTTGTGAGCAAAATGCAGCAGCGAATTACACACAGCAGCGTCCCACAAACAGTTGTGGATTGAGTGACCAAATTATCATTTATTTTTTAAGGAATTATTACCCCCCGGAAAAGCGATCCACCTGTCGACTAACAACCGGATTGCTACTTACTGCTGGGTAAACAGAGGCACGTGGAGTAAGGAAACTTGTCTAGCATTTGGCCCTGCCGGGAATCAACCCGAGTCCTCTCACTTGCGAGGCGAGTGTTCTAACCAATGCGCTACAGGGCTCCACAGAATAGGCAGCGCAGCTGGTATTGGGCATTTCCTACAGCTGCTCGCTTGTTCCACCTGCAGCTGGTGCCAAAGTCTCTGCTTGGTCCTGGTGTTTTGGTGTTGGGGTCACCCAGCCATGAACCATGTGAATACTCCATCGGCTCAAGTCACGAGGCTCAAACGCACGGGTATATTGAGCACAGGTTTGCCCGACCATCTCCTGATACAGCGCATTTCCCAACCTGGTTTGTGCAGCGAAAAGAGTGTCCGCCCACAAGAGGGAGACTCACTTCTTCTCGTCAGTGTTGAAGCCAAATTCTGAGCTGAACGTTTCAATGCAGCTGTGAGAGTGTGTGGGGGGGGGGGGGGGGGGGAAAGGGGGCAGCAGGTGGATTTTCATGTGTTTAACTGCCAGGTAGACTTGTACATGACATGACACATTTAATTTCAGGAGCACCTTTTATATAAAAAACATTCATCTCTAAATGGTTCACAAATAAGATTTGATTAGAAATAAATTAAACGTTGTTATGTTGGTCACACAGCAGTTGATTTGCAGAGAGATTCCACACACTCTCACAACCAAGGCGACTGTGCTGTAACATCATGTCCTTCCGTTAACCTGAGAGTATTATCTATTCTGAGCTGCTCGTTCTTTGTCCTGTGTTACAGTGGCCTTCAAACCCAGTGTGCATTGTGGTCTCAGTGGAGGCATAGAGGCTCGGTTATAATATAGTAATTCTTGCATTTGATATAGTGCCTTATCATGTCTTTGAGACGTCTCAACGTGTTGATGTGTGTTGGATTGGGAACAGAGTGATGCCATTGCTTATATAATCACAGGTTAATTACTCACATTCAGCCAGATTCAACCTGTCGTACAGATGGAAACAGATTGATTTTCTGTTTCAAACGTTGACTTTTATTTACTTTATGTTGAAGATGGCAAGCTTTCTTCCTTTGGCGTCTGCTCTCCGCTGGACGTTGATGTCTGCTACTCCTAGCCAACGCTGGCCAGTCCAACAATCAGATCTGTTTTCAATGTTCAAGGCAAGCCATCAATTATCTGCCAGGGAACTCAACCTTTCTAGGTACTTATGCCAGCTCCTGTAGCCCTGATAGCATCTGCACACGGAATTGATCCATTCCTCACTCACTGCCTACACAGTCAAGCATTTGCCAGCAAGAGTCCCTGGATAGCAATGACGAAGCAAGGTCCATATGCCTCCCTTTTCTTTCTCCCTCACCAGAGGGACTTGCTGTTGCCCTCTTATTGTCTGTCCGAAATAACGCAGGAAGTTGCACTCAAAATGTAGAAAAGAGAAAGGTAACTGAAGCAGTTGGGTGTGAAGAGAAGCTGGCTGACTTAGGACTTTTATCCATTGAAGGCGCAGAGATTGAGGAAGGACATGATAGACTATGGTGGAGGTCTTTAATAATAATAATACTCCGGGCATTTGATACAGTGCCTTATCACGACTTCAAGACATCTCAAAGCGCTTCACAAAATAGACTGTAAAGTGAAATGACTGTATATTTTGTGGACGAAACGCGGCAGCCGATTGTTTGTCCCACAAACAGAATGACCAAACTATTATTTTTTTTAAAAAACATTTTTGGAAGGGATTTATTACGCCCGGAAAAGCGATCCACCAATCGACTAATAACCAGGTTCCGACTTATTGCTGGGTAACCAGAGGGGTGTGGAGTAAGGAAACTTGCCTGAGGTTTCGCCCTTCCTGGGAATCGAACCTGGGTCCTCTCAATTGCAAGGCAAGTGCTCTAACCACTAAGATACAGGACTCTATAATAAAAACTAATAATCCTTATATTTGATATAGCGCTTTTCAAGTCTTCTTGACGTCTCAAAGACTTTCAGAGAATATACTGAAAAGTGAATTAACTGTATACTTGTGGGCGAAACGCGGCAGCCAATTGTGTACAGCAGCGTCCCACAAACAGTCATGGATTGAGTGACCAAATTATTATTGCTTTTTTTTCTTGAGAGATTATTAGCAGGCGTGTGGTGAAAGGAAACTTGCCCAAGATTTTGCCCTGCTGGGAATCGAACCCAGCTCTCTCATTTGCAAGGCAAATGCTCTAACAACTGAGCTAGAGGACTCCAAGTCCTCTAGCTCCAGGACTGAGCTAGGGGACTTATGACTTTATCATAAGATTACAACAACAACAAAATTACATTTGTATAGCACCTTTCACATCGGGAGGACGTCCCAAGGTGCTGGATAGAGTTTCGGACCCAAGCTGGGGGTTGGGATCGGAGAGGGTGGAGGGCAGCGGGGAAGCTGGGTGATCAAACGCACGGTCGAAGAGGAGGATCTTGAGATGAGTCTTGAAGGAGGCAAGGGAGGGAATGAGGCAGAGGGACTGTGGGATGGAGTTCCAGAGGGTATGGGCAGAGTGCTAGAAGGCCTATCCGCCAATAGTGGGGCGAACGAGGCGGGGGACGTGAAGCAGGCCGGAGCCTGCTGAGCGGAGAGAGTGAGTAGGATGGTAGGGGTTTAGGAGGTCACAGAGGTAGGAGGAAGCAAGACTGTGGAGGGCTTTGAAGGCGAAGACCAGGATCTTGAATTGTATAATCTGTGTGATGGGATGCCAGTGGAGTCGGACGTGGTAGGGGTGATATGGTCACAGAGCCTGGTGCGGTAGAGGACATGGGCTGCAGAGTTCTGGATGATCTGCAGCCTATGGAGGGAGGAGTTGAGGAAGCCGACAAGCAGGGAGTTTGCATAGTGAAGTCATGTAATGAAGGCATATATGAGGGTTTCGGCGGCCTGTGGTGTGAGACACTGACGGAGTCAGGTGATGTTGCGGAGGTGGGGGAAGGCAGAGCAGGTCATGGCACAGGTATGGGGTAGAAAGAATAGTTGAGGGTCAAACAAGACCCCAAGGTTCCAGACTGGCTCAGTGAGGTGGAGTGTGCAACCATGGATGGTGATGCTGTCAGCGCCTGAGGTGAGGATTCGCTGATGGGAGACAATCAGGAGGGCCTCAGTCTTGTTGACTTTCAACTGAAAAAAATTAGCTCTCATCTTACTTAAGATCATATGTTTGATTCAGGTATAGAAGTCCTTCAGCCCATCTTATCTCATCATTTGGTCACTGAATCCATAACTGTTTGTGGGACGTTGCTGTGTGCAATTGGCTGCCACGTTTCGTCCACAAATATATAGTCCAATCACTTTACAGTATATTCCATGAAGCGCTTTGAGACGTCTTGAAGACGTGATAAGGTGCTTTATCGAATGCAAGGATATTATTATTATTATCATTTAAAACTCAAGGGCAAGACCAAGGGTAAATAATGAGGCATTAAAAATATAATCCTTAAACAGGATTAGAGATTCCAAGAAGTATATCTCCCGCTGAGTAGTAGAAACATAAACCTCGGCAATGCAGGCTCTCCCTCTGCATTGCCCTGGAGTGGGAATCTGGACTGTGACGTTATGTCAACTCCATTAATTGTAGACAAAATATGGCAGTGATAATGTTGCGTATGCATATCAGAGAGCTCTACTACTCTGAGTCTCTTGAGAGGTCTGTCTTAATTCTCCCAAGGAATAAGATGCTGTAGTGCCACATTGACTGAGCAGACTATAAACCCCAGAAACTCAGGTAATAGTGTTTGGGATATCATTGATTTCTTGACATTCACAATAAATCCTGATGCACACAATAGATGAGTTGTCACTTCCACCTGACATGACAGAAGGCATGGACTTTTTGTAGCCACCTACATGTCATCCCAATATAGCAGGACTGAGTGAGAACTGTCTGAGTAAGAATGCTGCTCACAAAGAATCGCTGTGGACATCCTGAGGACAACAGTGAGCTGAAAATCAATGGCTAGCTGTGGTACACTCTATCACTGTAACTTAAACTAAGAACCCTTTGGACTTCCTTGAGAGTTCGGACACTCAGACTACTAATACTGAAGTTACCGTGCAGCCAGAATTGCCCATTTCTTGCTATCAGCAGTTTCAGCTGGTCAGCTCTCTGAATCATTGGCTCATATCAATTAGTTGGTTTGGTGGGTTTAAGTGTAATACGGGCAGAAATGTGGGAGCTTAAAAATCACAGCTCATTCTTGTTTCTGCAATGGCATCTGCTGATGCCTCAGTGGGAAAGTGCACATGATGGTGTGCTGCTGAACCAAACACAGTAGGAAGGTCACAGGTTTATTCCCAGCTCTGTGTAGAGCTCAACTGATCTCAGCCAAGGAAGTGGTGAGCTCACTGGTCTCGGTGTTATTATAATAATAATCCTTGCATTGATATAGTGCCTTATCATGTCTTCGAGACGTCTCAAAGTGAATTGACTGTATATTTTGTGGGTGAAACTTGGCAGCCAATTGCGCACAGCAGTGTCCCCCACAAACAGTCGTGGATTGAGTGACCAAATTATTATTGAAAAGTCAGCAAGATGCCCAATTCCCAGAGCAGATGAGGGCCTGACATGTCTCATGGGTTTAGCCTCAAGATCATTTTCTTTAAATTTAGGAATGCGCAGAAATTTGAACACTTCTTTCTAGGTATCTATGGAATCTAGGTATCTACATGGTCTAGGTACCTATGTCGACTAAGACAGTATCTATGTGGTCTGGGTATCTACATAATCTAGGTATCTACGTAATCTAGGTACCTATGTAGTCTAAGACAGTTTCTATGTGGTCTCGGTATGTAGTCTATATAACTATCCATATATATTACCACAGAATGGATTGGAGGGTCTGGCAGCAGACGGGTGGAAACTCCACTAATGACTCACACACAAGGATCTTTTCCTACCATACGTGTGTGTAAAACTCCCTGCCTGGTCTGACTGTGGATAAAAGCAAAGCAGCATAAATACAGCTATAACATTCATTACTTGAGAGTAAACGGCTGTCAATAAATCTGCATTATCTTTATTGCTGATGTGGTTATGAAGGTGATGCGCTACACTCCTAACCTGATGATTTACCCCTCTTGATAGATGAGCCTGGGCCATCTGGAATCGAAACACGGATAGCCCTCATCAGTACAGCACACACAGAACGGGTCTGAGGAGCAGCAGGTGTGTTTCACGGCCTCAGTAAATTGGTGCTTCTCAAGTTGTTTTATTGCCTTTGCAACTGTTTGTAACCTTTCACTTAGTGGTTTGTTTTTGTGATTCTCATTGATATCTTGGAGCACAATGATGATGAACGTTCACAGTCTATGATCACAAAGTATACAGTATGCGAAGTTCCGTAGCGTAATGATTAGTGCGCTCGCAAGCGAGAGGACCCGGCTTTGATTCCCAGGCAAGGCAAAGCCTTACTCCACATGCCTGTTTACCTCTGTCAGTAGGAGCCATGTTGTTAGTTGCTTGGCAGATTGTTTGCTGGGAGTAATAATTCATCCCCCAAAAATTGGGTAATTCAATCCACAACTGTTTTTGAGTCCACCATTGGCAGCCGCGTTTTTGTCCACAGAACACAGTCAATTCACTTTGAGAAGTCTCAATGATGCAAGGATTATTATTATTGTTATTATTACCACCATACAGTAGGCTACCTGGCACAGAGTATACAATTATTACAAACATAACAAGATCGTACAGCATGGAAACAGGCCACTCATCCCAAACGGTCCGTACCGGTGTTTACACTCGAAACGAGTCTCCACCAATTCCTCCCTCTCTCCCACATCCTTCTATTCCCCTCTCCCTCATGTGAACATCTACGCTCAGCCATCAGTTCAGGAAGTGAATTCCACAATCTCACTACCCTCTACATGAAGAAGCTCCTCCTAAACTCCCCTGGTTACCGACTCCCCAACTGTGAGAACAGCCTATTTATATTAACCTTAACAAATCCTTTTATAACTTTAAACACTTCTATTAAGTTTTCTCCTTAAACGTCTCTTCTCAAGTGATAAAAGACTTAAACTATCCTGTAACCTGCCAGCTCTGGTATCATCCTCGTATACCTATGCTGTACTCTTTCCATTCTCCTGTATCCTTCTTATAGTGAACGGATAGTGAACGGAGACCAGAATTGGACACAATACTCCAAATGTGGTCCAACTAAAGGTTTTGTATAAATTCAACATCATCTCCTCACTTTTATATTCTACCTTTCTGGTTAGAAAGCCCAAGATCCCATTGTCCTTTTTATAGCCTTATCCACCTGTGTAGCTGCTTCTAGAAATTTGTAGATCTGAATCCTCAGATCTCTTTACTCTTCTACTACTCTTAGGTTCCTATATCCAGACTATAGATCGCTTCTTTATTTTTCCTGCTGTATCAGAGCAGGAAGACAGTCTGGGGCGACCCTATCTGAGGCTCTGTGGAGTCAAAGATGAGCATGAAGATAATTGATGTGTCTCCAAAGACCTTGGGGCAGTGAGAGCGACAGAGATGGTCATTTGTATAGTATAGTGCATTGGAAGTTATAAAATTTTGAAACTTTGAGAAGTATGTGTTCTGGTGCAGTACAGAAATGGCTGCATTTCAATCCATTATATTGTCATAAAGTGAGATTCTATGGCCCAGAAAGGTATGGGTGGAATCAATGGAAGTGTTTAAAAGAGAGAGAGAGATGTGCAAACGTGGGGACACAGAGATATTAAAGGGTATGACCAAAGGGAGGCGCATTGAAATTAAAAGATCTGACAAGATATAATAAATTTGATGGAATCCATCGATGGTCTGGATAGCCTCCTTCTATTCCTGCTTTCCTATAAATACAGTTGAAACAGTCATCTGATCAAAACATTGGTGACTCATGGATTTAGCAATATAGAAGCAGGTTTGCAACCTGATCTGACTATGGCTACGTCTGACAGGGGCTTTGAGTTAGGGCTGGTAGATCATAGTAAAAGCTGGAAACGTTTTACCAAATTTGGGGCATATCCATTCAATTTTGCCTGAAATGGTCGTCCACAGAGCATAACTGTTCAATGGACAAAATATCAGGCAGGCTATGATGGTGAATAAACTTTATACTTGTTTCATCCACAACATATCCTCATAGCCTCAAGCTCTTTAAGGAGATGGTTCAAACCATTTCTCTCCCTTTCCAGACATTGATTGCCCCCTCCCTCCTCCGATGGGTCCCCAGGAGAATAGCTCAGGTCGCTGCCAGGAACATGCAAGCACTTTAGTGAGAAGCCTGATAATGATCCATACATTTGATGCAGAGCACGTCAAAACATCTCAATGTACTTTACACAATGAAGTGAAGTGACTATTTTTATGCAGCCAACATCCCACACACAGCAATGAGATTAGTAACCAATTAATCGGGTATTTCTTTCTATATTAAAAGAGAGGAAATATTGTCAAGAACGTTACAATGGGATCTTTAAATATGAAATAAAAGCAGCTCAATTTTAATGTCTCATCTAAAGGACGGCACCTTCAATGATACAGTGCTCCCTTAATACTGTGATGCCAGCCTAAACTTTGAGTTCAAGTCCTGATGTAGGGAAGGAACTTACAACCCTTGAGTCAAAGGAGAAAGACCTATCCACTGATCCACTACAAATATGATGATCTCACTGGGCAAAACGCTCAAATATATGCACTATATAGGCAGATAAATATAATTTTCAACAAGAAATTATGCTGCACCAAATATATTATGTTTGTTCCATACACTTGTATTGATTACATAAATGGCAATATGTGCATTTATATGTAGAATGAATAGAATGTCATTGTGATTTGGTTCAAGCTAATTTTTAGTGTATATAAAAGGTGGTCTGATATGGGTTACAGGAAGAAACATGTATGACTAGTCACATTGGTGTAAGAAATTCTCTCCGCTGAAATGCCATATAATGAGATTGAGACAAACCTTTTGTGACAATACTGGCTCCTAGCCCAAGACTATTAGCATTCCATAGCCACAGATATTAATGTGGCTGCGCTTCTGAATGATAAAAGCAGTCAGGCATCCAACACATCCTAAAAAACACATAGGCTTCAGATGTCTCATGCTATAAGGCAGGTAAATCGTTGGCTTACCAAACCTTTGTTCCTGTACAACAGAATCCCTGTGCTAATCAGGAAGGTTCCATTCAATAAACATTCCCTATTTTGGTCATTTCCTCCCACACCAATTATTATAAATTTGTCTATCTTAACTTGCATTTGCCACCTGCTGGTCCAATTTTCTGAATGATCTCATTTGTTCTGAATCTCAGTACATTGCTATTATTATTTATTATTACATAGTTTATTCTGCCTATACTTTTGTATCAACAAAGGAAGCTGCTGATACCTACTGATGTCTGCGAGGAAGTATTTGAGATGCGCTGATTTCCTCTCCTGTAAAATGTAGTGACTGTGTATTTCTGGCGAACACGGCAGCCAATTGGCATGCACGTATAGCAATGTCCCACAATAATTTTTAACTTTTTTTTAAAATCTAGGGGATTTTTGACCAGGAGACTTTCTCTTTTTGAGAAGTGCAGGAGAATCTTTAGCATTCACCTGAAGGGACAGACAGGACCTTGGTTTACCGTCTCATCTTGAAAGACAGCACCTCTGACAATGCGGTGCTCCCCCAACAGTCCCATTGGCAAAAAAAAGTAAAATACTGCAGGTGCTGAAAATTTGAAATAAAAACAAAAGTCACTGGGGAACACTCAGCAGATCAGGCATCTATAGGGAGAGGAAAGTTTCAGGTCGATGAACTTTTGTCAGGATGAAACAGTCGTGGAACTGAGTGACCAAATTATTATTTTTTCATTTATTTTTTGGAGCGATTGTTACCTCCGGAAAAGAGATCTGCCAATTGGGTTCCTACTGCTAGGTAAACAGCGCCAGGTGGAGTAAGGAAACCTATGTAACGTTTCGCCCTCTCTGGGAATCAAACCGAGATTCTATCACTTGTGAACGCTCTAACCACTAAGATACAGGACTCCATAGCGTTAACATTGAGGTTTAACTATACTGTGTATAAGTTCATATGAATTGTGCAGAGGTATTTAAACAGGTTCAGCCTGGAAAGAGTTAAAGTATTGCTGTGTTAAAAGACTTAGTAGACCTCGCTCTTGCCTGACATTTATTTCTCCTCCACACAAACTTGATTTGCAGAATTTCAAGCAATTAGATTCATCTACAGATAAAAGTGAGGCGTTTGCAAAACAGACCAGTTTAAAAATTTGTGGTAGTTTCTTATTATTGTCTTGGGAGTGGGTGTGGGAAGGAGAGCACAGTGCTTTTTGGAAATAGCAAAAGAATAAAAGGAACAAAAGATTAATTAAAACCGGATTCAGGCTCTTTTCTCTCGTTGGAGCTGCCACAAACCATAACTTCAACACGTCAATAGAGGGCAGGGCTGTGAGGGGAATAACATTATTAATACACTAAGGGGGAAAATAATAACTCAAACAACTAATTTGCAATGAAAATTACTTACAAGCTTGATATTTTTAACAGCTACAATTTAACTCCATGTTTATTTATGGTAGGATGGGGTGGGAGGGGGGGGATTTGTGAGATAGACAGACAGAGAGTTCCTTTTCTAGCCTTTTTTTAATGCTTCTCTAATCCAATTATTGCTGTCTGAAATCTGAAACCCAGGCACTAAAAGTTTCAAGCACACTTCCGCCATTTTGTACCAAACTAGAGAGAAGAGGTATATACAGTACAAATATATATGTAATATATATAGGCAAGTTGAAGTCTGCAGCAATCAGTTTGCAAAGTTCAACCTTTCCCAATGCGTTATCAAAATATTATTGAATTCATTTCAATTATAAAGATCCTTTATTTAAAATAATAGAAAAAAATAATAAGAAAAATTTGATTGCAAAAACATCAGAAATTAAGTTTGAGTGAAATACGTAGACGGTACATTTTGTTTAGAAAAAAATTAAACTTTGTAAAGAGGAACAGGCGAGAGCATAATAAATTATGTGCGAAAATAAAACGTTATTTTATTCCATCCCTCCTCCCGATAAGAGTCACAGGTTCTAGCCTGTGGAAGGGGATGTTGTGGGTGTTGGGGGGAGTCGATTTTAAGACTCAGATGAAACAAGAGAGAGAAAAAAACAAAGTGAAATAAAAGCGTCTTTCTCTCCCTCTCTTATCTGCTGAATAACGTTCCAGCAGTTGCGACAAGTCCGGACTGTTAATACCTCTGGGTGATGATGACAACCTTGTCTGAAATCACAGGGAGGGAAAATCGTGGCGTTTTAAAAAAAAGTTAAGAACAAAAAGCTAAACAGCTGAGATGTGGATTTTGATGAATTTGCCAATTAGAAAGAGAGAAAAAAGGTGTATTGATGGATAAGAGGGATTGTTTTAATGTGTAAACAGCCTTTTTTTTGAAAAAAAATCCATATTTATTCAGAAAATACTATAGATTTGGTACAACAAAAAAACGCACACACATTCCGTTGTCTGTATCCAGACACAAACGCTGACACTCGAACAGATATCTTTTTTGAAAAAAAAGGTATCTATTTAGAAAATGTTGTTTTCCCTTACTCCTGGCGCACGGAGACGCCCGGTCACCAGCGGTACGCGGGCACACGGCCGTTACGCCGGCCGGCCGGCGGGATCGCTTCCCGGGGGGCGACCGCTCCCTTCAAAAACAAAGTAAATAAATAAATGGAAGGTCACAACGCGGTCGGCTTAACCCACGAGCGTTCGCGGTGGGGGGGACGCGGCCGCGGGAGTGCGCGGTCCCGACACCGGACGGCGTGACCCGGCGAAGCGCGTCCGAGACGGCGCAACGACGACAACAACGACGACGACGACCACGACAAGACGGCGTTTATACGGAGCGCCTTTCACGACCCGATGAGGCGCTGCGTCAAGTGCCAGCATTATTATTATCATTAATGATATATTATTATTATTATTATATAGTGGGCACTGGATGTGGGAGCAGCCGCAGGGAGTGAGTGAGGGGGGGAGTGAGTGGAGGCGCCACAGAGAGCAGAGAGCTCGGAGTCAAGTGAGGAGTCGCAGCATCCGGGCACTTTCCCTGGGCAATGAGAGCCGCAGCACCGCTCTTCCTCAGGCAAAATCCAAATCAATTCGCCCTCGTTCGTTCGTTCGCGCCGCCGCGAAGTAGTTCCCACACTCCGTCCCTCCCTCCGCGCACGCCACACGCAGACACACGCTTGACCTGCGCGCGCAGACCTGAGGGGCAGGTGGAGAGGGCGGGAGGGAGGGAGAGCGCGAGGAGCGCGTACCAGGCTACGTGGGGCGGTTGGGCACGTGGATGTCCTCTCTCCTACCCCCCCCATCCCCACGGCTTCCGCGCGCACAGCGTGACCTGCGCGCGCAGAACTAATGGGCAGCGAGTGAGCGCGGACGCAGGCTACGTGGTGGGGGGGGAGGGCTGCGTCCGTGCGTACGGAGTCGAGCTGAGTGCTCAGGTGGCTATCGTCGCACGCGCTGCGTCGGTTGACGTTTTGCTCGCGCTCCCTCCCTCCCTCCCCCCCCCCCGGGGGAAGGGGAGCACGAGCAAAGCGCGGGGAGAACCAGTGAGCGAGCGGACTACAGCGTGAAGCCGGCGAGCGACAGACAGACAGACAGACAGCCCCGGGGGGGGGAGGGGAGGGGTGCAGTACAGTACACGCTCTCCACACACACACACACACACGCACACTTGACTTTTTTTTACCTCATACTTTTTTCGGGAGGGGGGGGGGAATTTAAAAAAAATATTATATTCCTCTCAGGCCCCTCCTTCTAACCCCAAAAAACGTTGGAATAAAATCAATTCCGACCGTCGTGTGAGTTTTTCTCCCCCCACCCTCCTTCCTTCATCTTCTTATCCGTCTTCGCACCCCACCCCCCCCCCCCACACACACACACACACACCATCTTCAATCCGATCGGAGGGTTGTCCGGGGGAAGAGAGAGAGAGAGAGAGAGGGGAGGAGGAGGGGAGGGCAGACAGGGCCAAGATCGGGGGTAGGGAGGAGAGAAGTGTGTGTGTGGGCAGAAAGGGCCAAGACCTGGAAATCATAGCTTAATTTAAGCCTTTTTTTGGGGGGGAAAATCGAAAAAAAATCTGTACTTCCCGGGGATCGATCGCGCTCCGCGGGCCCCGGGCCCCGGGCTATGATAGATTTGACGAGAGGGAGAGAGACGGAGGGAATGTTTTTGAAGTTGTTGTTGGTCGGGCAGCTCACCGCCCCCCTCTGGCTCGGCGGCGGCGCAGAGTGATGAGTCCGGTGGATGGGGAGAACTTGTTTTGCGCTCTCTCTCTCTCTCACACACACACACACACACTCTCCTCTCTCTCTCTAGTCTCTCTTTTTTTTATTATTTCTCCTCCCTCTCCATGTATTTATATTTATATACGTGATCTATTTATCTCTTGTGTATATAAATATCGAATAATAAAGCCAGCTGTTTATTTAATGCACATGTTAATCCAGCCATAGGCGCGATGTTTGATGGACTTTCTCTCTCCTGAAATCATTCCGGGCCCTGTTTTTGTTGAATGTATTTTTATTCTCTTTTGGCTGCCTGCGAAAGGAAAGAGGAGAAAAAGAAAAGGGGGGCTGGTGCTGCTGCTGGTGGGGAGGGAGGGAGGGAGGGAGGGGGAGGAGGAGAGATCAGGTCTTTTTTTTGGGGTGGCCCAAAAAAAAAGTGAAGGAAAGTGGCGCGGGAAGTAGAGGAGATGGAGTTACAAACTCTGCAGGAGGCTCTCAAAGTGGAAATCCAGTTTCATCAGGTAACACGGCTCTTTTCTTTCATTTATTATTTGTGCCTTATATTAATTTGAACCACTTCCTTTCTCTCTCTCTCTCTCTCTCGCTCTTCTCCCCTCTCTCTCCCCCCCCCCCCCTCCCAGCCCAGTCAATTATAAATCATGTCTGATCTGATTAGTGACATCCCCCCCCTCACCCCCCAAGTTGAGAATATAACATTCTGAACTTTTTTTTAACAAGAAAATGGGGCTGAAACTTCTCAGTGTTTTATTTCAATTTTAGTGCTGTGTTCTGGAAATGGGATGGTTTTTTTTGTGGGGGGAGCAAGTGGAGAGATGTTGGTTTGTTTCTACGTTTTATAACTAGGGAAAAAAAGTTATGATGTGACAGGAACTCACTGTTTGCTGTTACCTATGCATTTTTATTTTATAAATGTGAACTGGTTGATCCTGTGTAGATTTGTCTGCAATAAGCTGTTCGTCTTCCCTTATCCGTATATCCATCTTCCTGCGTCGCCACTATTTCTCAATTTAAACAGTTATAATGTAGAAAGATAAAATTGACAAACTTTTTTTATATTAATCGTGTTTTCTCTCACAATCAAGGCTAATATTGTGCATTGTATCAGAAAGTAAATTTCTAGAGTTGGTAATGTTAGTCCAGATTTATTGAAGAAAGTGGATACAGTTGGAGTAACACTTGACCTTTGAGAGGCTGAATTGATCAATAAAGCCAGGCCTCATGCAGTATTCACTGAGGCATTGTTTCTCTCATCTCAAGAACATTAACTTTTTCATATTTGTCTCTTATCTAAACAGAAACTTGTGGCCCAGATGAAACAGGATCCACAGGTATGTTATTTGCTTTTATCACCTTGGAGTTTTTAAAAAATATATAAATCATTGTATTTGGGTGGGGTGCAAAGCTATATAAAAATATCATTAAGTCATTTGGCAACAGCCTACAGTTTTTTAAAATTCTTATTTGCAATAGAATATTTCCAGGAAGAATTGTTTAATGTGAAGGCGCGTTACAATTGAGGCCTATTGCAACATCTTAAAACACTTTTGCAGACTCACTGAGACAAAGAGAATGATTTTTTTTGTTAGTCATTTTTTAATGGCTTTTTTGGCTTCCTCCCCCACCAGTATTCATCACATAGTGTTGAATGACTCATTTTCCTAGTGTGGTGTCAGGACTTCTATTAGTACTTTTTTTAAAAAAAGTAATATTACTTTCTTAAATTTTATTTTACAGAATGCAGACTTGAAGAAACAGTTACACGAGTTACAAGCCAAGATAACTGCTCTCAGTGAGAAACAAGTAAGGAGAAAAATGATTTGTGGCTACTCTGTATCAAGATAGTTTTCTGTTTTCTCCAGGGATGAGTTCAACCTAGAGGATTATGAGGAGCTCGCTGAAAGTTTTTAACACAAGTAGAGTTGGCTGATGTTACATTGGAAAATGCAGGAGACATGGCTGATCCAATAACGCTTATTGCACCTGTTACTATGTCTGACTTGAATAAGTTTCTAAAAAAAATGGAATTTCATAGATAAACGAAGTGATGAGCTTGTTTCTCAACTGTTGCAGCTTTTCTTTTGAAGTTTACATCTCCAATTGTTTGTCCCCTCTGAATCTCCCTCTTAGTATTTTTTTAAAAAAACACTGCATATATTTCTTCGTTCTCAGAGTCTTCTTAGTTTTATCTTCTTAGAAATAATTTTGTGAACAACTGAAAAAAGTGGCCGTGCTTCTGCAATTTGTCTAGTTTATTTTTTAGTAGGCATTTTTGTTGATATTCAGTAAACCTTTCCCTTACCCTCTTCTGTATTATTTTTCATAAGGCTCCAAGTCCTCCTTGTTCTGATTTAATTCTTCCTTTTGCTTGCCTGGCTTTGCTTGCCTATCTGAACTGGTGTGATGTGTGTGCTATTTGTGTAGGAGTTGACTCTTTCCTCTTTCTTCTCCCCCTCACCTCCCGCCCCCCCCCCCCAACCTTCCACCCGGTTCGGGTTTTTCTTTGTTTCTGGTTCTTTGTGCATTCAGTTTCATGTTTCTCTCACCCCTGCATTTGTTTCTTTCTCTTCTCTCCCCCTCGCACTCAAATAATATTTGTATAGATGTGCCTACATTTAGAGAGTTCCAAGTTCACATTTTTTTGGTGCTGAATGAATTCTCTTCAGCTGACTGAGAAATAAAAATCAATGCAGGTGATTAAAGGCAGAGAGGCATACATGTGCAAAATTATAGCAGTTTGAACTTCTGTCCCTGTTACTATTGGTGATGCTCTATGTTACTACTGGAACTAATTATTATTGTAATGTTTCAAATTTAATATTTTAGAAGCTTTTCTCTGATTTTGCTCCTGAACCTGTAAAGTCAGCCTTCAATCTTTGTCACGTGATGGTGCTTCACTAACCACGTGCGCCAACCACCACTGTGGAGAAATACACTTGAAGCAACATTTTGATTTTACTTGCTGTTCTCATAGTTTTTTGCTTTTAAAGATGTACAAAAATCTGAGTTTTTAGGGATAAATTTGATTTTGGATACTGTAATTACACAGTGAATGCCAGACTTCAACAATATCTCTGGCCTCTTCCGGAAAAGTGCTTTATGGCAAAGAATGAGTTGGATTTAAATTATTTTTAAAAATTGTTTACGGCCTGTCATAACTTTCAGTATTCACTACCTTGTAGATAATGGTTTGGTAAGATATTGTCTCGACTATACTTCAAATCACTGCCTATTCTTAGTTTGATGTTTTAATTTGTCAAAGTATTAATGGTACTTATTGCTGTATTGAAATTATCGATTGTATTCACCTACAAAAACATGCTGTCCGCAAGATTTATCTTACTCAATCATGCTCGCTATTAACTTTATATTAAATCCTGTGAAGCACTTGGATATTTTTAAAACATGATAAAGCGCACATCAAATGCAGCAACTATTAACAGTGAGTACCTGTATACACTTCTGATGCCATCTACCTATTTCAGGCAAACTATTTTAAACTGTAAAACATTTTCTGTAAATGTGGAAAGTGGGATCTTTAACTGTAACCCTTAGAGCGTGACCCTATGTCCAGAAACCATGACCCTCAAATGCATTTTTTTTATTTTGAACTGAGCTGGAGACTTTTTGTGCAAGATTTGTACAATTTTAAACAGTTTTACTGATCGTGAGTGGTTTGAACCAGGAGTCTTACTAATTAAATCAGATTTTTCTATGGTCCGGATGATCATATCTTATTGACTGAGCAGGGACTGTGTGATGATAAGATTGAAAGAAAATTGTATTCAATCATGCTTGTTACTAACTTTCAGTTTGCAAAAAAAGTGTGGCAGCATCATGGTAGGACATGTAGGTTTATTCCCTCTGCTGCTGAAGTCATGACCTTGAATGTTGTTTATTGAGGGGGCCAAATGGAAGCCATGGGGAATGTGAAGGGAGTTGTGATTTTTGCTAAATGAGTGACAGAGCAAAAGCCTGGATATTACGTTGTCTGTTCTAGATGTGTGGGATGGGGATACCTATGGACTGAGTAGAACATTGAGTAACTTATACCCTCAAAAAAATTGTATGTTGTAAATTTGGAATTCAGTAGTGTAGAAAAATGTACTTTAGAAAAACTGGTTCTACAAATCTACCTAGTATTTCTACAACTAAAGATGGATGTAGAAGTTATGGATGTAGAATAGTGAATCACCATGATGGGCATGTGACATTCCAATATGGTATCCACTTGAAATGTGAAAATTTAGCAGCAGTAGTTTTTCTAAATTTTGCCTTTCAAAGATGCCTTGTATTTTGAAAAGAGTGTTTCAAGCTCTTCAGCACTGAAGTGAAGTAATGGTGGGAGCAATTTGAGATGAAGAATTAAAGAAGTGTTACACAAGGCTTCTGTCTCACAGAGTTAAAGCGCTCCGGGATGCTACATAAATTCAAGTTGTTATTGTTAAAGCACATTGATTTAATGTGCCTTGGGACATCTTCCCAACGTGAAAAGCGCAATACAAATGTAATTTGTTGTGTCATTTATGAACTTAAAATAACACTGACTTGTGGTTGTACTATAGTTTTTCAAGAAATGTTGAGATTTCTCTCATCTATTTGGCGCATATTGTTGCCTATTTAAAGTATTTGCTCACGTTTAATCGTCATGTATTCACCTCCTTTTTAAATTTAAAAGTGGTTTTCATGGCAGAGTTGCATCACAAATCAATTGGGATGTCAGGACTTATAATAAAATAAGTTATAATGCACCAAGTTTTTGGTATGAAAACAACCAACTTTTAAGTGGTGGGATTAAAAAAAATACGCATTTTCACAATTGTGCACTGGCTTATTTCCTGTTTCCCATTGGATGACTATATATTTGGACATTTTGAAGGTATATTGTAGCAAATTTGTTAATCTTTATATTAAAATTTTGACATTGTACAGCTGAAGTAAAGTTAGACAAAGAGTATTAATTCCTTAAATAGCCGGTGGGTCGAAGGAAGTTATAATTAAAGAATTGATGGATACACTACAAACTGGATTGATCAAGTTGTTTAAAATCTGAACTCCAGTTTTACGTATTATCTATATAATCTTTATAAATGTAGTATCTCCCAATTATGAAAAAAATACGCACATACGCACTAACGTTTCATTTATTTACTAGAATTTAATCTGAAGCAGAGTACTGAGAAATAATATTGGAGTTTATAGAAAAATATTAATCTGATTAAGGGGTTGGATGACGTTGAAAGGTGGTAGAAGTGGAGCATTTTACAGCCTCTTTGAACCTGTGGATTTAAGACTATAACACTTAACATTTTTACACTGTAAATTGCATGAAAATAGCTTTTCTTTACAATTGTTTTGCAGACATTAGTGCTGAGTGTCCCCTATGTGATGACATTTGCAATAATGTTTATGATGGTTTTGGTAGAAGTTTGTTGAGGAATAGTTTCCATTCATTGAGCAGGCACTAATGTATTTGAAGAATACTACCCATTTGTGTGGAATATAAAACCAAACATCAGTGAAACGCCTTGTAAATCATATGAGTTGTGTATGTCCTTCATATAATGAATCTCTTACAGGTCCTCCTCTCAAACACCTGGCATTCCTATTGTGCCATTTATATTTGTGATCTTTTAGGTGAGTGATTTTTGCTGTAAATTGTTTCCTATTTCACTAAAATGTGGATGCTCCACTCTCTGTAAACATCATCTTGAACTTTTAGTGTAGGACACCCACTTTGGTAAAAGTTATTAGGTGAAACTCAAACTTCTTGTTTATTGTAATACCATCCAGGGCTTTAATCCATACTAACCTTATAATTTATGTGAAATCTGAATTAGAAGCCTATGATCTTATTCATGAAAGAGAACTATATTGAGGATGGATCAAATGGATCAAGATAGTGGAGAAGCTGGCCAGCAATCTTAATTTACTATGACCCTTTTTGTTATCAGTGTTGCTTGTTTCCTATAACTATATACAAAATTTGTTCTTTTTATCATTCTATAGACTCTATAATCCAGAGAGTGGATAATTGAATGTGCTACAAATTGTAATTTGGCCTTGGGGTTTAAATAATGCGAGAGCAAATCTTAAGCAGTTTATATATTCATTCAGACTCCAAATATGCTACAGGTTTGAATAAGCTTATGATATTATTATTTTTCAAATGGGGAGTTTTTTCTTTAGATTTGTTTTATTATTAGTTGTTGAATGCTAGTGTTGAACTACGATTATATGGTAGGAAGGGACTAACGAGTCTAGTGTTTTAAGCGCTCTGGGAGGTCTCCTGACGTAGTGAGTTACCTCTAGTCACCCAGTTGTTATTGTTTTACTGGACAGTAGTTTGTGGTCATACAATTGTGACTTCAAGAATATTGCTGAAAGTTGGTACTATTATATAATCTTGCTTTATAGATCATATAAAGACGTCTCAACAACATGATAAGGTGCTATGTGCAAGGATTATTATATATATTTTTCTTCAGTTAAAATGACACTGTTTATTATTCCCCACATGTGTTTCTTTTTCTCTCTGGGTCGAGAAACTATTTCTCAGAAGAGCAAAGATCCGGTTACAATTTTGCTCTCATCCATTCAAAGTGTTAAGCAGTTATATTGGAGTTCATGTCTTGGACAGTGAACATTATCAAGCTATTCTTCTGATGGAGGAGAAGTGCATCAGAGCTGGTCCTGTCCTTTGTATGCACAGTTTAACTATCTGAGATAAGTTACTGATTAGGTTGGCCACTTGAGTGGAGGACTGTTGGCATCCATAGAACCATACGCAATCAGCGCCCTCGGGGTAATAACATTTTGTAAAAGCATCATATGGGTGTTTGCTTAATGCCAGGCCCCCTCAGTACTTACTTTTATGTGCTTTTGTTTTGACTTGTTGAATGTTTAAAAACTCGCCCATGTTAAAATAGTAAAAGACAAATGGGTAAAGGTATTTTCGCTGCTAATTAGACCCCAATTTTCTGACCAAAGATTGTACTTGACTCAAAAAACAAATATTGCATGTACTGAACCTTTATTGTTTGCATCTTGATTCTGTACTAGACGAGTTAAGATGTGAGAGTGAAGGTCAACACTGCAGCTATGTTAAGCAAAAATCTTTCTCCTTTTTTGCTCATCATTTTTACAATGGAAATTTTTGAAAGCATTCTATTTTCCCTCTTAACTTCCCCCCCCCAGCAAATCATGCTTCACATCTGCCCTCCCACCAAAATAATAGTGTACTGTAGTTTCAGCGAGTAACCTGGAGTCACCAATGAAATATTCAGAATGTGTTTTCTTAAAGGGCTGCCTTGTAAAAATTTGGAACAAAAGACCTTGTGGTTCCCCTTCTCTCAAAAATAGTATAGACTATATTCAAACTCTTTACTTTGCTCAATGAGAACCCCTTTATTCTTTAAAATATTTGAGCAGTACATCCTTAAATAGCTGTTTCCATTGGCATCTGTGCCTCTTCAGCATCAAGTAGTGAAACAGGCTCAATACCGCCAACATGTTTCTCCCTACACAATGAGCTGCCGTGGAAACAGGCGGCCTGCAGCAGGATGGGAACATGTAGCCACAGTTCTCTTTGCACACATTTCAAAAGGAAGTGGCACGTTTTCTTTGTTGTAACATTTTTAAAGACAGAATCCCCCCCCCCTCCCTGCATTTCTCCTGGCTGTTTATCATGTATATATATATATATATATAGGGGAATGGTGGAGGAGGTTCTTGATTTTTAATTGGATTTGAGGTTATAGCACTGACGGCCTCTATTCTACAGCTTCTTCTAAAGGTGGTCGTAATTTTTCATGAATTAACTTTTGAACCGTTTTGTAATTTTTTTGAAAAGATGACTAATTCTTGTAACAATTGTACAGTTTAACTGTGGAATCAATGAATTAATTCAGCTTGTTTAAGTACATGGTTGGACTGGTTCTTTTTCTTTAAAATTCTTGGGACTGCTCATTCTGTAATGGATTAGTTACAGCATCAGTAATAACTCCCCTCTGAGCAGTTCCTATTAACCAGTCTTTCCCCTCTGTTCAGCCAGAGCAGTTCCTGTACAGTTGGTGTTCATAGTTTAATATACCGAATTACTTTGTGATCTTCTTTCTTTCCACCCACCCCATCCCACTTCCCATCCACCATTGAATAATATGCTGCCATTGTAAATGCTGTATTTAAAACCACAACTCTGAACTGGCAACTTAGTTCTGCCCTGATCCTCATTTTGTTGTGACAGTGAGTTGCAAGGAAGTCTAAACTCTCTTTTGGAGGTTACAATTTGAGATTGATCCCTCTTGGAATCCAGGGATCTTCAACTAGAGCTGGTGGCTGTCATCTTTTCTCTTTATTTTTAGGTATTTTGTTAAGCTATGGTGTGAAGTATATACAAGGGCAAGATAGATGGCTGAAGTGACCTACAATGACACCATTTGGAAATTTATTTGGGGCCCATTAATTGCTGAAAGTTTTGAAGGGATTGCTTCATGAGCAGAAACGAGATGTATCCTCTCATAAGAATAAACATTCACAGTGGTTGACATTTATTTAGCAACGCATTTGGTGCAGTTTTTTTCCACTTTATTATCCCACCTTTACCCTTGTTCTGTAATAAGGCAGCTTTTAAAATCTCTGATTTGATCGGACAATTCCTTCTCTCCACTTTTGTTATCTGGAACTCTGAGGCTTTCCCCTTCATGCAGGATTCTTATTTTTAAATAAAATGCTTTCACTGCAAATATTTCTGGGGACAAGATTATAAACTGCTTGCTCTAGGTGTGTAAATTATATTTCAACATGTTTATGGGGGGAAAAGTAATTGTTCATCAATTTTGGGTCACTTACACTTGGTCTGCCGACTCCATAAACATGCTCTGGTAAATTCACATAAAATCAGCAAAAGAAAATGATGATTTCAAACTGGGAGGCGACGATTACCAATGACATATTTGCTTGCAAAAACAGCACAGATTGAGAAGTAGCATTTACAGTGAATGTCACTGTAACTTAGTTTGTTTTCTGTAAATCATGAGTCTGTTGTATGTTCGATGCTTTTCTAAGATGAGCATCTACTAGGAGATGGATGTCTATCCCCTGTAGGGAAAATCTTACCAGTTTGTCTGTTTACGTGTGAAATGTGAGCTGTATATTAGCTGTATACTGAATCTCCCATTTCCTTGTATAAATGCTCAATTAGACCATAATTATCCAGAAATCTGGATTGTATGCTGTCTGATCTGTCATTTACATTTTAGATTTTTACAAATTATTTTAGTTTCCTTCATGTACAAGTTAAGAAATGTAAAAGTACACAATGGTATGATGGTTATCCTACATTTAGCTCCTAACTATAAATAATTTGGTAATTTGTTTTTAAAAGTAGTTGTATTTTATGATCAAGGTCTTTTCATGTGAATATGAACTGACAAGAATGATGAGGTTTCACTATATAATGTATGTAGGTAATAAACATCACAGTCATACGTACCAGCCTGGTTCAGTGGTAGCATTCTCACCTCTTAGTAAGAAGATTTTGGATTCAAACCCCACAATGGGACTTTGAGTTCATGCGAGACTGACATTCCAATACAGTGCCGGAGAGCACTATATTGTTTGAGTCACCTTCCTTCGGAATAGGTGTTAAACCAATGTCTTTTCTGCTGGTTCAGGTGGACATTAAAGATGTTTAAAAAGAGAAGGGAGTTTCTCCTGGTGTCCTAGCCAACAATCCCCCAGATTAAAAATTATGGGAAAAAGTGGGATAATATGACTGGAGTGAATGGCTCCATTGTGGGAACCAGCATCAGTGTAGATGCAATTGGCTAAACAGTTGACTCCTGTAAACTTTCTATGATTCTAATGGTGATTGTGTTCCAAGTAGACTAGTTCAAATCGTCATCCATTCACAGAAGTTTATCGATTGATAACTGTCTTAATGAAGTAATAACATTTTCAAAGTTTACCCATGACCCCCAATTTTTTCCAAAGCTAAGACCTTCCTCATGGTTCAGTATTGTACAAAGCAGCGCATTTTCCTACTAGGCCCCAGAATCAAAGTTGTTAAGTTATCAGGGAGATGCATATTAAAACAAAATCGTTTTTATTTAATTTCAAAATTGTTGATGCTTGAGAGTAATTCTCAGGCTGTTAAAAAGTTATTGTAGTTTTATCAAATGGAAATTATTGGTTAAGTGAAACACCACGATTTTAAATCAGCATTATACCAGCTATTCTTTTAGAATGAGTTATTATGTTTATTTCCAAGTATTCATTTTACATGGAATAATGTGCTTGTTACAGCTGAGTGTATTGCTTTTTAAATATAGTTGAGCCATTTAAACTTTTCGTTCCTGCAGTTCATAAAGTCACCTGAGCTCTAACATTGGCTGTTTGAAGCATTGTCATCTGTTTTGTAACTGCAATTGCTTACATTCATCCTACCTATTTTGATTGCACTGAGATTGTATTAAATGGGAATGTTAAGGGGTACCTTTGAGTACTCTAGGTTATACATTTAATGTAAACTATACATTTATTAAAAATTAAAATGAATAACAGTGAAATTTAAATAGAGTAAATAAAAATATTGAAATTCTCTACACACAGGTGGGTTTATGGCTCATAGAATTTTAAAGTTTAATGACTATTTGTGGGACACTCCTGTGTGCAATTGGCTGCCGTGTTTCACTCACAAAATACAGTCTACGGTATACTTTACGGTATATTCTGAAACACTTTGAGCCATCTCGAAGGTGCTATAATCAAACGTAAGGATTATTAATATTACTGGTTGATTTTCTGGACAGTAGGAATGGGTCCGATGAAAAAAGGAGGAAACTGTAACCACCTTGCCATATGTTAGCGCACATTTTGATTACGTAGAGCTGGAGAGCAGTTAGCTTTCATATATTTATTGTAGGTTTTGTTGTTTACATGGATGAAGTAAAAGAATAAGCCAGTTTTAAAATGGCATGAAAGTTTAATGTTTAAACTTTTAATGTGGATAAATACGAAGTGATGCACTTTAGGAGGAAGAATCAGGAGAGGCAATACTTGCTAGATGGACAATCTTAAATGGGGTGAAGGAACAGAGAGACCTGGAGTTCATATAAGTAAATCTTTGAAGGTGGCTTGACAGGTAGATAAAGCTGTTAAAAAGCATATGGGGTACTGGGCTTTATAAATAGGGGCATAGAATGCAAAAGTCAGGAAGTTATGATGAACCTTTATAAAACGCTGGTTAGGCCTCAGCAAGAGACTGGGTTCAGTTCTGGACACCACACTTTAGGAAGGATGTCAAGGCATTGGAGAGGGTACAAAGTAGATTTACCAGGATGGTACCAGGAATGAGGGACTTCAGTTATGAGGAGAGGCGAGAGAAGTTATGATTATTCTAGGGAAATAGGATATATAGCTAGTCCTCAGTGATTAGAGCACTCGCCTCGCAAGCGAGAGCCTTGGTTTGATTCCCGGCAGGGCGAAACCTTGGGCAAGTTTCCTTACTCCACATGCCTAATAATAATCCCTCAAGAAAAAAATAATAAATTGGTCACTTCAATCCACTACTGTTTGTGGGGTGCTGCTGTGCGCAATTGGCTCCTAGGTTTCACCCACAAATATACAGTCAATTCACTTTACAGTATATTTTTTGAGAAGTGTATTTTTCACATCTGGAAGATGTGAAAAGCACTATGTCAAATACTAGGATTATTATTTATTATTCTCCTTGGAGCAGAGTAGGTTAAGAGGAGACTTAATAGAAGTTTTCCAAATTATGAGGAGATTCAATAGGGTGAACAAGGAGAAACTATTTCCGCTGGCGGGTGGGTCGGTAACCCGAGGACACTGATTTAAAATAGTTGTTAAAGGAAACTGAGGGGATATGAGGAGAATTTTTTTCATAGAGCGAGTTGTTCAGGATCTGGAGTGCATTGCCTGAAAGGGTAGTAGAAGCTGATTTGATAACAACTTTTAAGAAAGAAGTAGATAAATATTTGGGAGGACAAGTTTGCAGGGCTGTGGGAAGAGAGCAGGGCAGTGGGATTGATTTGGATAGCTCTCTTCAAAGACGGCACAGACACGATGGGCTGAATGGCCTCCTTCTCCGCTGTCTAATTTTATTTTCCTATGATGCCTCCTTCTGTGCTGTAAAATTCTATGATAAGAGAGAATTTAAACATGGAGGTAACAACAACAAATTGCATTTATATAGCGCCCTCCACGCAGGGTAGCTCCTCAGAGCGCTTTGAATATGCTCTCTGGAACAGATACACCAAGTCCTTCCTCCTCGGTGACATCCAATATTCATCAAGATGATGAATATTAATTACATGTATTCATTATATTAAATATACCATATAACATATTTAACCAGTCTATCATCCACTAGGATAGACAACAACAACAACAAAATACATTTGTAAAGCAGTTTTCACGTCGGGCGGACATCCCAAGGCGCTGAACAGTCAGCAATCAGGATCCTAGCGTGAGGGATAGGGGCAGCGTTGGGATGAAGGAGGGGCAGAGGGGGTGGGCGGGCAGCTGAAGGCATGCTCAAAAAGGAGGCTCTGGAAGGAGGCAAGGGAGGGAGTAAGGTGAAGGAATTGTGGGATGGAGTTCCAAAGAGTGGGGTCAGAGAAGCTGAAAGCCCGGCCGCCGATGGTAGGGCGGGTCGGGCGGGAGATCTGGAGCAGGCCGGAATCATACACTGCACAGATCTGGTACTGTGAATATCTTTTTGTAAAATGTAATCAAAATGAGATTGAACGTGAATAAAAAATGTATACAGTAACTTGAAGATTCCTTATATATTCGGTGCTTTTCCAAGAAATCTTGAATCTGGATTTTTGTGGATGAATTTGAACAAGGGTGCTTTTTAAATTGCCTATTTAATCGCTTCTATTCTGAGTGAAACCACACTAAAATGATTATGCAAAACACAATGTTTGCAGGAAATATACAAAAGATGATTGACTTGCTGGCTTGTAACAGTCATTCTGCCAAGCAATGCAAACTGTGTGCACATTTTGGGGAACATTTTATGCTTGGTTACATAAGATGTTTCTGCCTGTATGATTAATTCTTTGTGGATGTGAATAGAGGATGGATTGATATGTTGGAATTCTGTGCTTTGGGTCACTTGTTTGGATTAGAGACGCAGTTATCTGGGACTCACTGCAACCTTGTGATTAAATTTTAAAGGGGTAGAGTCAGAATTAAAAGTAAATATTTTTAACGTTCTTGCGAGCGTTGCCCTGCGGAGCAACACAAAAGTGCCGAGGTGAGTTTTGTAAGTATGCAAAACTTTAATGAATAAAGCTTTAATGAATAAATAAGCTTCAAAATTTTGTAATGTTGCAACTATTTATACAGAAATGAGTCGGTGCAGCATATTACAACACTTGTACCAAAATGGTCACTGTGACGAAAGTTCATTCTATTTCATGTATTTTATTCTGATGTTACTCCATGGGTTCTGAGCTTTGATGCTGGGTTTATTTGCATGTTTTTTGTGCTAGGATTACATGTCTGGTGTCAGTTATTGCACCTGTCTGTTGTTGCATGTTTATTTTAGAATCGGCATATTTTAGACCCTGGAAGGATTGTTCTTGAGCAATAAAATTATTACAACCCTGTTATAATTTGCTAGTTTAGATTTTTAAAAATCTTTTTCAAGAATTGTATAATAATAACATGCAGTTGTAGTAGATTGTTTGCATAGAATTTATAATAATAATAATCCTTACATTGCATGGCATACACTGATATGAATTATGCAGTGGAGCTGCATAATAACCGCATTATAACATGCTTCTTTAGAGATTCGTGTTGACATGCGTTGGCAGAGTGGTCAGCCTTTTTAGCTTCCTGCGCTAAGAAAAGGCTGACTTCAAGGTCTTCAGATTGCTGCTGACATCATTTCCTGCTTTTGCAAAGGCATAACAACCAGGAGGTGACGTTGTTGGTGACATGATCACCTGGAAGTCAGACATTTAAGTCCAGTGAGCCAGCCAGCTGCATGCATTTGCAGTGAATCTGGCTATTACGCCTGTTGCACAAATTGGAATTTTATGGTTCCCAACCACCGCAATGGAGCTCTACTCTATATACTGACAAAGTAGTGTTACACACAGTTATGGTGGAGCTAAGCTCGTTATAAATATGTAAAATAGACTTCCTGACTAAAGTAGCTCAATTCAGGGAGAATCGATGACAACAACAAATTGCATTTATATAGCACTTTTCACATTGCGAGGATGTCCCAAGGTGCTGGACAATTGATGATTTTCACTCGAGCTGGGGGTTGGATTCAGGAAGGGAGGATGTCAAGGGGATTGGAGGTGGAAAGATAACTGAAGGTACGGTGCTCAAAGAGGAAGGTCTTAAGACAGATCTTCAAAGTGGTGAGGGAAGGAGCAAGATGAGTTTCAGAGAGTGGGGCAGAAAGGCTAAAGGCCTGACTGTCACTGCTGAAGCAGACAGGGTGGGGTGAAGTGAAGCAGGCTATTTCCTAAAGTAACATTCAGCATTGAAAGCAATATCCCCCCACCCCCACCTTCCATTTATTGGTAGGTTGCCTAAATTTATTTTTCTGAAAATTTGTGAAGAAAAAGTCTGCTAGAATTTAATAATAATATCTGTTGAAAGCTATCCAAGAATCTGAACACTGGTGATATAAATATGAATTGTGCTGCATCTCTAGTCAGGGATCTGCTGATCTTTAGTTTGCTTTGTTGTGCAGTATCTGTTTCATCGCCACTTTTTTTCTTCAAATAGTTCACTTTCTAAAGCTTTGAATATTTATGAAAGCTTGGAATTTGAAGCAGGATTTTCTAAATTATGAAATGGAGAATATCTAAATCTGATTAATGCAACCTTTTACTTTATATGTTTTTAAGGCCCTTCTCAAGATCTTGCTCTTTGACCATGCCTTGGGCAACCCTCTCACGCTCACCCCCCCATATCCTCCACACCTCTTGATTCTAACCCCCAGCTCTGGTACAAACCCTTGACTATCTCGTGCCTTGGGATGTCCTTCCGATGTGAAAGGGACAATATAAATATAATTTGTTTTTGTTCTCCTGTTAGTCATTGCTATTGCAGAATTTGTGGAAGGGCCATGTGTATGAGGAATATATGAGAAAGTCTGTCTCCGAGGTTTAGCTGTGTAACTCCTGTAACTTTTCACATTGGTTAAAATGACCTCCCCTCACTTCCTTTCTTCAGAAATCTACTCATGCTGTTTTTTTGAGCAATGTAAGTAATCTATTAATTTGATTTACCTAACTGGTGGACGTATTAACCGGGATACTTCTGGTAAGACCAGGTGATCCTATAATATCCTATAAAACTGATGTTTTATGTATGATGCTCATGGTGCAGCTATGTTGCCAAAGGAATGTGCACCCACTTATTTTAGTGAGTCTGTTTCCTAAACTTTCAATTGATTTTAAAATGTTCACAACAACAAATTGCATTTATACAACATCCCTGGTTCACTGAAACCAATTGAAGTTAGATATTACAGTTCTTCCCCACAAACGTATATTCTAATATTGCTGTTGAATATTTTCAACCTCTCCCTGTCATCTGCCTATTTTATTTGGGGTCATTATTGGTTATCTAGCGTCTAGTTAGAGAATGGTAGAGAGAGGAATATGAGGAGATTAACCTGCTCAGCAAGAGGAATTTAGACTGGTACCTAGTGTTCTAAATGCAAAGGAAAGTTAAAACATGTTGCTTCCTGGTACCTAAACCTGCTTCTTGCAAGAAGCAAGATTTGTCCCATCATCCAATCACTTTCTAATTATCTATTTGAATGCCAATCAATAGTTGTTACTAGAGCTCCCAAAAAAAGTCACTACACTTGGCTTTATGATGCCAATGTTACCAATTGTTCTGCTTATAATGTAATACTCTACTTGTTAGTAGATGGTTTAAATACAGTATTCCCAACCTCTGAAAACTGGTTGCGTGGAACCAAAAGCATACTATATTTATTAATTTGTATTATGAAGTCAGATATGTATCATCAAATTTGTAGGAAATAATCATTATTGATGAACTCCTCCCCCAAGTAATAAAACCTGTGTGATATTGGTGACCTTCAGATCTCTTTCTTGTGAATTCAGAAACTACTTCAGCAAGTTTCTTCCTGAAATTTACCGGTTCAAACCTGAAATGAATAATTTCTGGTAACTGCTATTCATTGCCCAGTTTATTTCTGATCCTGTTCCACTAACTGTTGGGGTAAATTGGTGATTAATTACCTATTAGTAATTTGGAAAATATTAGTGTGTTTTCTTATCTGCCAGTTCAATCTATTGATGTGTGTATGTATATTTGTGTCAGCCTGGTTCAGTTAGTGGCACGTTAACCTGAGTTTGCTCACAAATGTCTAAATCCAGATATAGTCATTCACTTTCAAACGAAAAATATCATTTAAAGGTGTTATCAAATGCAGTCTTCCATCCAGGGCTATCCGTAATTATGGTTTCAAAGAGTGCAAAACACTGTTTCATTCCCCATAAAGCAATCTGTAAAAAGAAAATGGATCTTGTATATAAATCCACTGTATGTTCAAGGAGCATTCACACACCTCCAGGTAATTGTACTCATGTGACATTAGGGCAACATAATCTTGCAGTGTGTATGATAATTCCTGATAATTCAACCCGGGCTAAACTTGTCACTTCCACTTAAGTCACCATGCTGCAAATATCCCGGCTGCTTCCCCATGCAAAATATTATTAAGGGACTCCGCTTTATTTGTCACTCCACTTAACACATAAATAGTTGCATTCTAGAAATTCATATGAGTACTTACAATATAAAATTGATTGGGTAACATCCTATAAGGTGGCGTCTTGCATTGCAGTGGCCTCCAGCTTATCCTTTAACTGGCATGGGCGCCCAAAGGAGATTGGGCATGCTCAGATGACCGCAGAGGCCTCTGGACTATTGGAGGCCTCTGATCTATGGCCTGCTGCACTGCTTCTCGCCCTATTGTGTGACAGCATAGGGCGGGAGGTTATGGAGCGGCCCTCTAATAGATCAGAAGCCTCTACGTGCGTAAACTTGGCTGAACGGCCAAACCAATCACACACCTCCTAGTGGCATGAAGGACCTATGCCTAACTCGCCACTGCGGATAATGCTGAGCTCTTTTTCCTTGGAGTGACGAGTTATAATAATATAATAATAATCCTTGCATTTGATATAGCGCTTTTCACGTCGGGAGGATGTCCCAAAGCGCTTCACAGAACACACTGTAATTGACTGTATATTTGTGGGCGAACGCGGCAGCCAATTGCGCACAGCAATGTCCCACAAACAGTCGTAGTTTAAAATGACCAATTTATTATTGTTTTTTTGTTTTGGAGGGATTATTATTATTAGGCTCTGTGTGGAATAAGGAAACTTGCCCAAGGTTTCGCCGTGACCTGCCTGGAATTGAACTCAGGTCTCTCGCTTGCAAAGCGAGTGCTCTAACCACTGAGCTACAGGACTCCAGGAGTTATCAAGAGTTTACTGTATACAAAAAAGTTTTCTTCTGTTTTTCTCCCAATTCATTTTAAGTTCTTCGTCTGTTCCTTAAGATTGGTGAGTGGGATAGTCCAGTTCTCAAACATAGCGAATATCAATACTGTTCTTGAGGCCTTTCCAGATGTAATAGATGAGTTGTGCCGGAATGGGCTCATTCCCTTTCCAAAATTGCACTTACTAGAATTGTTTCTTTTAAAAGTTGGGAGTCAGCCTTGAATATGTATTTTTCTTGTATCCTAGCTGTAGTAAATAATGATGCATCAACGGATTGGGATGGAAAAACTCAGTTTCATTATTTACACAATCTAATTTAAGTTTTTATGCTGACTAGTTCAATCTAAACGATTACATTTATTTAAATTTAAAGCAGTAACTGATATTTTATGGAAACAGTAACTATTTTGGATTTTTCTGATTACTTGTACAAGCACAACTGAAAAGCCTTCTGACTAATATCTACAAGTTAAATAAGATTTAGAGCCAAGTTTATTTAATTTGTCCACACCAACAAAATATTGATTACTGAATTATACTGCACAAAATATTTGTGTGAATTTGATGGCTTGCATTCCAAATTATGCAGAGAGTGAACAGTTTTAAATCAAATAACCTCAAAATTTTAACATTCATTACAACTAATTTTTGACTATCAAGAACTTCACTGGTCTTAACAATTAATTAATCCATGACTGTTTGTGGGACACTGCTGTGCGCAATTGGCTGCCGCGTTCGCCCACAAATATACAGTCAATTCACTTTACAGTATATTCTGTGAAGCGCTTTGGGACGTCTAGAAGACGTGAAAAGCGCTATATCAAATGCAAGGATTATTATTATTATTATTAATCATAATAATATAATAATCCTTATTTAGTTACTACATCCTACGCCATGCATTTGTTTTTTGAATTAATTGTTAAAATAAAAATGAAAAATTATAAATAGCCCACTTTATATCCCTATCATCAATTACGTATGTGTAACAGCATTGTCTAGAAAATATTGTTAAATATATTCTGCAGCAGCATGAATGTTGATAGATTGTAACACATCTTAAACAATTACTTAACTATAACTGTGATAGCACTGCTGTATTAGAATATGCAAATCATTCCTTTGCTTTGCATTTTGTCATTTTGAATCAGTCTTGATATTATTATATTATACAGGGGCTGCCCCAGGCCTTTGAGCCTCAGTAATAATGTATGAAACTTAGTAGTGCTTTCAGTATTTGAATGGCTTGTGTACAGTTTCATACTGCTGCTATGCTGTTACCTTGATATCAGAAATAAATTGTGGACCCTCTTTGTGGTTTATAATATACACAAGTTGGTCTGGATAAAGTAGGCTGTTTGTCTTTTTTTGTGGTGTTTTACATTACTGATCCTGGCATATCAAAAGTAGATTTAAATTCTTATGGATGACAAAAAAAGTTTTTTTTTTGCTAGAATGTAGTTGTTTTTTTAGTACCAGATGCCTTTATGTAAAACTGCTCTATTTCTAAAATGTTAAATTACTGGCTACTCCTATTGAGGTGAATTAGTTTTTTTCATTCAGTTTGTCAAAAAAAATCAAGAACGTTGAGCTCAGATTGTCCTTGATATGGTGATGTTTTGGAATTGATTGCTAAAATGCATTGGCACATGTCCTTACTGAATATATAAATCATAGTTTGTGCATTTGTAATTGTGAAAAACGTAAAATATTGTATTGGTATGATGAAACTTATTGTCTAGTTTCTCTCCAGTTGATCTCTCATCAGGACAGTAAAGGTGAGATTCTGGAAGGGAAGTCTCAAGGGTGTCACAACTAGCTTTGAGGAGTTGCAAAAATTACGTTATTTTGACACAGTGCTGGGGCTTTTCCTTGTCTGAAGAATGATTAGTAGAAGCTAAATAGCTGCTTCCTTCTTAAAGATTCTTTGTTTTTGTAATTATATAGATAGTCCTGTAGCTCAGTGGTTAGACCATTCGCTTTGCAAGTGAGAGACCTGAGTTCAATCCCAGGCAGAGGGCGAAACCTTGAGTAAGTTTCCTTACTCCACACAGAGCCTAATAATAATCCCTCCAAAACCAATAATAAATTGGTCATTTTCAATCTACAACTGTTTGTGGGGCATTGCTGTGCGCAATTAGCTGCTGCATTCGCCCACAAATATACAGTCAATTCACTTTACAGTGTGTTCTGTGAAGCGCTTTGGGACGCTCCTCCCGACGTGAAAAGCGCTATATCAAATGCAAGGATTATTATTATTATTATAAGAGAAGCCACTGATATTTTACCACAAATGACCCTAACCACAAAACAGAAAACTGATCCACGAATCTGTTATCTGCTTGGAATGAAGACTATTTCTGTAGACAGAAAATGGCTTCAATATTAATTAAAGGGCACTATATAAATGCATGTTGTTGTTGTTTACGCTCTCCGTTTCCTCCTCATATAATCTGATCCTTCTCTCCGTGCCTCAGGGACACCGGACAATTGTGGATATTGCCCATATAATTGTTAGGATCAGCTAATTCAGACAGGGGTCCATATCTAGAACCTGCCAGGTATATATGTATATTTCTATGTAGGAATTCTAGCCACTCCATGAGTACACCCCATAAAATTGTAAATCAATACTGTGTTCAAGTTCAGTTTAAAACTAAATGGTGCTGAGGAAAAGTTAAAGGACTTAATTTTGTTTTTGATTTATGGTATTTTGACATGTTGTAGGTTGACACGTCAACTTTGCTCTTGTGGTTGACATCAGAACATTTTGAGTTACATTAACTGAGTGTCAGCTATTTTGATGTTCATCAGCCACTAGTACAGTGGATCTTTATAATAGTGTAGCAATTTTCTGAATAATTGCATGATGATGGATTGTCAGGAGTGAGTTAGATGTATCTTAAATATCAGCTTAGTTTTCCCACTTGTCTGTAAAAACCTAATGACCTGAGATTCCAAACATACCTATATTCATAGAAAAACTAGCAGTGAAGATGACACGTTATATAACTGAAGATTATGGGAGGTGTATATTTGCAGAAATATGTATTGTTACCGGATCAGTTTTGAGAGATGGGAGGGGAGTAAACTACTTCAGTATAAAATAACAATAAAATGGGATGGGAAAAATCGCATATGTATTTACAGGATGTAACACACAGATGATATCCTGAATATTGAGAGAAAATCTATGTGCTTTAATAAATAAATAATCTTAGCATTTGATATAGCGCCTTATCACGTCTCAAAGCACTTAACAGAATATACTGTAAAGTGAATTGACTGTATATTTATCTAATCTTCCAAATCTCAAATATTATTTACCTTTTGTATTATGGTTTTGTCACACTTTCCTATTGCTCTTCACTATCAGAATTAGAATAACCACTGCTATTAACAGCAAATTGATCTTTGTGACAGGAAAGTATGTTTTAATGTACCACTTATATTGATCAGCTGTATATTGGAAAGAAAAGCTTTTTTTGTCCACATTTCTTCTGAAAGTTGAATACAGATTAGATATTTTTAAGCAAGCTTGTATATATTTAGAGATTGATAAATAATAATAATTTGGATCTTGATCTACCAATGGGGCTCAGATGACATTTATATCTGACATCTGGATCCGCAGTTTTGAAATGTCTCCAGTGTATGAGTGTAATTATATTTATTTTCTGGGATATGTTTTAAATTTAGGTTTGTGACTTCTAAATTTGGTGCACTCAATGTAAATGCATGCTGATATTTCTGTGAAAGGGTTAATCAGAAGAATTCTGTAGTCTGTACAACAGTTTTAAAATTATTTCAGAAAGTTGCAAACTCAGAGCTTCATTTTTGTCGTCTGTTTGTTGCTAAATTTGTCTATTTGGTTAGGTGGAGTTGCTTGTCAACAAGCATCCTTTGATATTAGACTAAGTCTGGACATAACCCACCTGGGTGTGTGAGACACTAAGTGTCAGCTATAATTCTGAGACTCGGAGAGTGCCTTTCACAAGTGGATGGAATATAATGACTGTTTGGCTCAGGGCTCAGATAACTATATGGAGTTTGGTTATTCAGCAGTTCTTACTAATAGGGTTATAAATTCAGAAGGATCCTATACTTCACTCTAAAAATGCTTCACTGACAAAAGCTTGACTGAGAAGAAAAAGTTATGTATGATTAGCAATAGTTTTACTCGGCAGAAGTTTATGCAAAATCCAAGATGGAGTGTTGTAGACTGTTTTTGTAATTTTTTTTAAAGAAGAGGAGAAAGAAGACATTTTGATTTCATCATTTTAAAAATTACTAGAAGAGAAATCTATTAATTTGCAGACTCAAATTGCAGTAAATTATTGTAGTGTTAAATGGAAATTTGAAAGCTTAGAAAAGCTTGAATTGCTTCAAACGAAGACACCTCAGAATATTATTTGTTTCAGCAACCACTTGATAACAACAAAAGTGAAACTATGATTGTACTTTTGGATCTCCGGACACACTCCAGATATCTCTGTATCATTGTGACTCTGAAATGTGGGACGTGATCAATGCTGAATCAAGCTTCTAAATTAAATTCTCCAGTTTGCTTTGCTAGAAACATATATGCATCACTGCTTGATTTGATTAGCTCTCTGAGATGCTCCCCCATGTGAAGGCACTATATAAATGCAAGTTGCTGATTTCTTGGAAAGTTATTTTATTTTGAGAGAGTTATGAAAGGCTTTGCAGAAGGAAAATACAGTGTATACATTTAGTTCAGTTCACAGTCAACAGGTTCAGTTCTTTGTAGGTTGCTACTTTTTCTTTCCTGTCTAGCTACTTTAAACTCTCATTAACTCTTTCCAAACAAACTATATTCAACAATTAACTTTTAATTTGATGATGGAAACAGTAAGGTACATTTTCTTTTATGTTTTTCTAGCTTGTAAGTACAACTGATGAGCACTTTCTGACCTTTGCAAACTGTTTACTTTTATTATAGTAATTTGCAAAATTATCCATATCCAAATGGGTAATTTTAACTAATTTATTGTTTATATGAAATTGCCATGTATTATTGGGAAAATGTTTTAGAACACAGAATTTCTGAATTAAAGAAATTGTTTTAGTGTGATTTTGTATTTGTGTATTTGAAATATGTTAATATATTACATTACATATTCAAATAACCGAATATTCATGACTATTTGTAGAGCTAGGATGTTCTTAGCAACAGGCAGAAATATCAGTCAACCTTGATGTCAACTTAGTATACTTAGACCCTTGACAATAGAATATTTTGCTGATAAGTGACCCATCAGGTTGATAAAGCTGTTAAGAAAGCATAGGAAGCATGATTTGCTAGAGGGATAGAAATGAAAAGCAGGGAAGTTATGCTAACCTTATATCGAACCTTGGTTAGACCACACTTGGAGTACTGTGTACAGTTCTGGTCCCCATATTATAGAAATGATATAGAGACACTGGAAAAGGTGCAAGGAGATTTACAAGGATGATAATGGAACTGTGAGGTTATACCTACCAGGAAAGGTTGAACAAACTTAGAATCTTTTCTGTTGAAAAGAGAGCGGTGACCTAATAGAGGTCTTTAAAATTATGAAAGATTTTGATAGAGAAGATGTTTCCACTTGTGGGGGAGACCAAAACTAGGGCTCATAAATATAAAATAGTCACCAATAAATCAAATAGGGAAGTCAGAAGAAGCTTCACCCAGAGAGTGGTGGGGATGTGGAGCTTGCTACCACAAGGAGTAGTTGAGGCGAATAGCATAGATACATTTAAGAGGAAGCTAGATATGTACATGAGGGAGAAAGGAATAGAAGGTTATGCTGATAGGTTTAGTTGAGGAAGAGCAGGAGGAGGCTCATGTGGAGCATAAATGCCGGCATAGACCAGTTGGGCCGAATGGCCTCTTTCTTTGCTTTTAGTTCTGTGTAATTCTATGACTTCCTGCCATGTGCAGAAACTAATGTTGTCATCTGCAAGTAGGTCTGGATGAGGCACCAGGAAGTGCTGGTGATATAGGAGACCAATGAGCTCCCCTGAAATTAGTTTACTATTTACCTTAACACTAACCCTTCAACACTTAATCCATAATGCATGAAACAGTGTCATACAATGTCAGGGATTGTTGCAGCACTAGTTATAGAGCACTTTTATGATTTAGAAACTTGGATGTACACATATATTGGATTGATATGCAGCCATTTGAACCTATAACATTTTATCCACTTGTGCTCTACCTTCAATATTATTGGGGAGTTCCTCTTTCCTTCTTCTCTCACCCCTTCCCCCCTCCCCAATTCTGTGTAATCCAGGAGTGCCCAATTATTCTGATCCAGCTGAGACTAGATAACCCTAGCTAATAATAATCCCTACAAAACAATAATAAATTGGTCATTTTCAATCCACGACTGTTTGTGGGACACTGCTGTGCGCAATTGGCTGCCGCGTTTCGCCCACAAATTTACAGTCAATTCACTTTACAGCATATTCTGTGAAGCGCTTTGAGACGTCTAGAAGACGTGAAAAGTGCTATATCAAATGCAAGGATTATTATTTATGCTTAGAAGCACATATTAACACTCAAACTGATGTTTGGACATCACATCTTATTGTTTATACTTTATCCAGTAGGTTAGGGTGGTCCAACTGGTGGCCCATGGGATAGTTTCATCTGGCTCCCCATTTCATCTGGCCCACCTGCTCCCTCCATAACCCACAAATATTATGTTATGTCTCTGGAAGGGAAACACAAAAACAATGCTTGTGCAGCCCACAGACATTTCTCAAACAGGGCATACGGCCCCCAGCAGCCAAAGGGTTCGATCACCCTGCAGTACAACAACAACAACAACAACAACAAGATTCCATTTATAAAGCGCCTTTCACGTCAGGAGGACGTCCCAAGGTGCTGCACAGTTGGGTCATGACCCGAGCAGGGGGGAAATGGTCAGGGTGAGGGAGGGAAGGGAGGGAGCGAGGAGGGGGGAAATGGTCAGGGTGAGGGGAGGGAAGGGAGGGAGCGAGGAGGGGGGAAATGGTCAGGGTGAGGGGAGGGAAGGGAGGGAGCGAGGAGGGGGAAGAGAGTCGAGAGGGGAGCTGAAGGCACGGTCAAAGAGAAAGGTCTTGAGACCGGCCTTGAAGGAGGAAAGGGAGGAAGCAAGGCGAAGGCACTGGGGGATAGAGTTCCAGAGCCTAGGGGCTGAGAGGCTGAAGGCCCGACCACCGATGGTAGGGAGATTGGGGCGGGGGACGTGGAGCAGACCGGAGCCGGAGGAACGGAGTGTACGGGCAGGTAGGTAGGGGGATAGTAGGTTGGAGAGGTAGGAGGGAGCAAGGCCGTGAATGGCCTTGTAGGTGAGGGTGAGGATCTTGAATTCTCTGGGGGATGGGGAGCCAGTGGAGGTGAGCGAGGGTGGGAGTGATGTGGTCGCGGTGTCTGGTGCGGGACAGTACACGAGCTGCAGAGTTCTGAATGACCTGCAGCTTGTGGAGGGAGGTGGCGGGAAGGCCGGCGAGGAGAGAGTTCCCATAGTCCAGCCTTGAGGTGACAAAGGCGTGAACCAGGGTTTCAGCAGCGTGAGGGGTGAGGTAATGCCGTAGTCTGGCGATGTTCCGGAGGTGATGGAAGGCGGTGCCAGTTGTGGTGCGGATGTGAGGGAGAAAGGACAGCTCAGGGTCGAACAAAACGCCGAGGTTCCTGACTGGCTTTGAGAGGTGGAGAGTGCGGCCTTGGATGCTGATGGTGTCGGCGCCTGAGGTGCGGAGGCGCTGACATGAGCCAATCAGGAGGGCCTCGGTTTTTCGCACGTTGAGCTGAAGAAAGTTGTCTCTCGTCCAGGACTCGATGTCGGACAGGCAGCTGTCAGGACATCGGTGGTCGTGGAGTTGAGAGTAGAGGAGGAAAGGTAGAGTTGGGTATCATCCGCATACATGTGGAAGTTAACTCCATGTCTGCGGATGATGTCACCAAGGGGGAGCATAGAGGGTGAAGAGGAGGGGACCGAGGACAGAGCCCTGAGGGACACCACATGAGACAGTGCGGGGGGTGGAGGAGAAGCCATTCGTCGAGACAAAGTGAAGACGGTGAGAAAGGTACGACCTAAACCACTCAAGTAGTCATTTGAGGGAGCCTTGCTCAAAGATTTTAAAGCATCCAACTCCAGCGATTTTAAAATAAGATTGTTCTACCTTATCTCAAAATCACCAGTGGTAATAAACTGTTCAAAATCACAAATTGACAATTCTACAGCCCTATGGGGGCAGATTCAGTCCTAGCCTCTACTGCTTCTATTCTTCATGTGGTCTATAGATGGTGCACAAGAGTGACTTGGAATTTCCTGTTACTGCATCTGTAAGCAATTGACCACAAAGCTGTGACACAGCACATTGAGAGCCATTATAGCCTTCCATTTGTGTACATCAAAAAATGTTGTTTTCAAAGGGCACAATCATTATTGCATTTGGCCTACTGCGTGGCCAGGATTAAGGTAACTGAAATTGGTGAACAAACCTTTCTGAAGGTGACAATATTGTTAACGTTACAATAAATAGGGAGGAGCCTCCAAATTGTGAAATATTAGCATTGATTTCCAGAAATGCCTCTATCAAGCAACTTAATCTTTTTTTATTTCACAGGTTTGAGTTTTAATTTGTTCCTTGGCTTTCGTTAGGAATGAGAATTGACATCTAACCTTCCGTTGACATCCAGTGGAAATTTTGAGAATTTATTTGTGAAGAAGTTGACCCCTTTTTGCAATTTTTAAAACCGTTACACTTGTTCTTCAGTTACAAAGCATCTTAAATATTTCATTCATTGTTCTTGTAGTATAATGTTAATTTGTGGTGATGATTGGCTTGTGGATGACCCAGTTGACCAGCTCTTAATGGTTAGGACTCGTGCTGCTGCTGCAGCTCTGTGACCGCTCATCAAGAATTTGACGCAAGGCTTGGATTCTGTTAATCTGGGAATTAAAGGAAATTGTTTGTGGTAGCGCTTCTTTGGTGAATGTAGCTCTTCCTTGCTTGACCTTCAAGACAAAGCTAGGCCATCATGGCTACGTATTTAGAACACAAACTCACTTGGCTCAGTCCAGAAAGGAGTTTTATTCAAAGGAGATGATTGTAGCTTTAATCCTTCATCCTGTTCACTGTTTATTGCATCAGCATGTCATTTGAATACATAATTGAAACCTTTGATTCTTCTGTATTATAATAATAATCTTGCATTTGATATAGTGTCTTATTTCATTTTTGAGACTTTTGAGACGTCTCAAAGTGCTTTACAGAATATACTGCAAAGTGAATTGACTGAATTTTTTGTGGGCGAAATGCCCACATTTGCAGTTATTTAAATTAGTCTTCTGATGCTCTTATCTTAATTTAAAACTGATAAATCAGCAAGGATTTTAAGCATTTCCTGCCTGATAAACCTCAAGTTGTATTTCTAAAATGCCCTTGTTTCCATGTAGCAGCAGTGTCTTAAGTTCTTATTAATGTCAGTCTAACAGTATTTCTTGCTACTTTGAGTTAGAGAGGATGCACTGAAATATCTTGAGCATTCTGAGTCATTGAGTGACATATATGCATTAAGGACATTAAATTGTTTGTTATGTATGTGCAAATTCTCAGTTATTCCAGTCATTGTTTCGTAGTAAAACTGAATAGTCCTAAAAGCAGCTGTAAGCAGTCTTTGTTTGACCCCAGCATTTATATTCGGTGGGAATGAGACAGTTGGTTGATTTCTTTTAGGTAAATACACTACCAAGTTTAGTATTAAAGCATAATAGTCATCAAATTGGCTGCCACCTTCGCCTACAATATACAGTTACTACACTTCACAGAAAATCCTGCGAAGCACCCTGAGATGTCCTTCCAATGTGAAAGAGGCTATATCAAAAGCAAGGATTATTATTAATTCAGTTATTGAATAAGTCTGTTATTTCTAACCACATTTACGGTCTTTCTGTAGGTGATAGTGTTCTGAGACACCGCCCTGCGTGAATGGTGCTATATAATGCAAGTCGTTGTTGTTCTGATGCTTCACGGTGACATATGGGATTTTCATCAAATTAAACTAAAATTGGCATTGCATTAAAGTAACATTTAATTTTAAACTGAATTTGCAGAAGCTGAGGAAACAGTTTCTTGTTTCACAGCAGTCTTGGGGTATTGATGCTATTGGTACTCTATGTGAATATGTGGAACTGGAGTTTCTTAAGTATAGTAGGGAATTTCAAGCATGACATCTGCCTGACAACACAAATGCTCATGGTGCTGAATTTAGGTGTTCAGTTGGTGGTTCTACATACATGTTTAAATGGATACATTAAGCTAATGATTTATAGATGATTCAAACATTCATTGAGTTAGTAATTTGGTGTAATTCTTATAGGAGTTATTATTGTATTATCTGTTATTAACTTTCATTGCGTTTTTGTGCCTATGTGTATTCCTGCAATGAATTCTCTGTTGTGACTGATAACATTATAACAAGATGGACAGAGATTAGGATAATGTGATGGAGCATTCTGGGTTGACTTTTAATTATCCATTGCAGCATTATCAGCAGTGATTTCTGTTTGTTCATTGAAATCCAATTTATGCGGCTTTAAAAGTTGAAAAGAAAGGTTTGCTTCATTTCTTTGATCATTTACCTGTGTTTGTTTTTTCCAATTAAAAATTGAGCAAAGATATGAATTGCGTAGTTTTCTGTTGGCCCAGCAGTTTGGAATCCTCCATTTTCTCCTGGACAGTGTGTCGTTTGAAATACACTACACTCCATTTTAAAATTGAATGTGCTCAATTCTCAGTCTGCCTTTCACTGGAAGTGGTGGAGCAGCTCACTGATATCCTATTTGTTGGACCACATGTGGAGCCACATTTTGCTGAAACATGATTTACTGATGCACAATGTACTTTTCTTGACCTGTGTTTATCGCGGAATAGGCTCATTATCTGTCTATTTTAAAGAAGATTGAAATACCTGTATTATAAGAATACCCTTCAAAATAAATAAAAAATAACTTGGTCGCTCAAACCATGACTGTTTGTGGGACACTGCTGTGGGCAATTGGCTGCTACGTTTTGCCCATTTGCTAAAATACAGTCACTACACTTACCAGTGAATTCTGTGAAGCTCTTTGAGACGTCTCAAAGACGTGATAAGGTGCTATATCAAATACAAGGATTATTATTATAAATGCTTCCCATCTCTTCCTTTTTCCCCTACTCCTTTCACACATTAATATGAGCAATAGTTGTTGCAATTTTATCTTTGGAGTTTTCAAAACAAAATGTATCTCCTGTATACACTGAAACTCCAGCGGAAAAGCTTAAGGTTGACTTAATTCAACATGAATATATATAATAAAGAAGTGTAGTTTGCAGGAGCTAAATATTTGTGGAATATTGTATTCGACTAAAGCATTCTGAAGAGCAGAGTTGTGTCTTTAATCCTTTTCGTACTTGAGTGTGAGCAAATTCTGTTTGTGCATTGCTGTGAAGTGTGATGTGCATTAAACAGTACCTTCTTCTCATTGCATTTTAAACAGGGCTCTGCAAACAGTGCAGTTTATATTACTTTGGTTCAGGAATACTACTTTGAGGTCCACTTCTGTGTGGGGGAGGGATTAAGCATTCAATAATTGATGTCCTTTAACGTGGTATTTTACTTTACATTTTTCAAGGCTGTTATTTCCTATTGTTCTTGTAAAGTGATTGGACTGGAAGTAATTGATGATGGGACACTGTGCATGTTCATTGGGGGATCAAGAGGAAGCTACGTGCATGGCTGAAGATTGGCTTTCATGAGCTACAGTGCTCTAAGGCTCTTTACTTTTGTGTTCACTCATAGTTTAAATTAAAAGCCTGTCAGCATAAAGTCTGAGTCTGTCAGCTGTGTGTGTGTATATGAAAGTGATTATCTGCATACGCAGATTTCTGCAGTGGAGTGAAGAACTGGTGTGCCATAGACTCATTCTGTGTTGATAGTATCATTGTAAGCTAAATGAGCAAAAATAAACTTAGAGACGGATCACATTTTGGTTTTGTTCTTCATCACTTGTAGATATAAAAATATCAAAATATAATTGATAGAGGCAGTTGTGTGTTTATTTTGCCTCATGTTTAAAAAGTCTGTATGGCTTGAAATATGTCGTGTGTGTGTATGATATGTTTTATGTAAAGAGATTTAGATAATTAATTACTAACATTATGCAACTCACCATTTGGGTTAGGATTCAAGACTCCTAAATATACCGGGACCCAAAAATACTTTTTCTTGTTGGCAAGTGTAAATTGTTGTTTTCATGTAATTGTCATTAATTTTTTGCCTTTACCGTTTTCATTGCTGGCTAGGGGAAAAATTGCCTTTGGTGCAGAAATAATTGAACAATTTTGAGTGAAAATAATATTTTTAAAAAATGTTTAATTAAAAAAATTGTTCAAATTGTGCAGTGTCGTGTGGTGGTGTACGAGAGAATGAGAAATTTTAACTGCTGTAGCTGCTTACTTTGAATTTCATGCACTTTGGACATTGATGGGAAAGACAAAAAATTGTTGCACCACAAAAATGTGTTTGCATTACGAAGTATGATTTGCAACAGTTAAATGAATGCGGTACTTCCCTTTCCATGCTTGTGCTGGCGATGGCCCTAGATTTTGACTCTTGATTACTTAACAGCAGTTCTGAGGCAGAAGAGGTCAGATGTGCGCATGCAAACTGTTATTGCAGTGGACACCATTAGCACTCATGAATTTCTTTATCTCCGGGATACAAATAGTAAAACATTATGTGGCATTACGAGGCACTGCAAATTTAATGATTGCTTTAAAATCTTTGGTAGAAACTCTTTCATACGGTTTAGTGATTAGGCTGTTTGTTGATTCTTATATTTAAGGCTACATTTTTTCACTATTTTTTTTGTTGATGAAATCCAGTTTGTTCATACTTTGTTTTCACCAACTGTAATTACTTTTATTAAGTGAAACTGTAAGGGTTAAACTAAGGTCAGCATAAATCACAGAAAGCACTGTAGAATTAATGCATTATTCATGAAAACATACCCTATATTTACACAGTGCAATTTGTTCCAAGATGGAGACTTTCAGTGCATTCTATTAGAAACATGAACAATGTTTGTTCCAGTGTCATTGAATTTTTTTGAGAAAACAGCAGGTATTTTTATTATTAATTCTTCAATAGCCTGAATTACATTTTTAAACTGAACTGTTTTTTCATATGCCCTAGACAGTCCAGTAGTTTCATTCTTTGATGCACAGCAGTGGCCCATGTGCAAGTGAAGCAGATGGAAGTATAATGAACAGATTTTTTATTAGTTTTACAATAAGAAGATGATATTATCATTATAGTTTTACAATAGGAAGAAAGATATTATCTTTGAATAAAGCTTCTCACCTTCCCCAGCAATTGACATTTCCAAGTCGCAACTTATCAAAAAAGTTCCCAGATCATTTACAGACACAGTCCCACATTGAGACTTTAACCTCACTCACATAGTCTATGCTGGGGGAGTGTTGCATTGTAAGAAGTGATGTTCATCAACTTTGTTTCAAGTGAGTTGAGGTAATCTTCAATTTGAAATGTGTGGGACATTGATAAATGTTGACCAGAGTTGGTCTAGCCTGCTAAAGATTAAACTTCAATGTTTGTTTCGGGGAGGAGGAAGGTAGTTAGAGCTTTTCCATAATTTGAATGTTTGCTTTGCTGACATCAAGTCTGATACTTGAATTCAGACAATGATCAGATTCCCGACTCTACTATTTGTATTCTTAACTGATGGTTTGGTTGTTCAGTATTGTGGAATGTGCAGTTTTAGAAACTGGATCTATATTTACTACATTGCAATAATCTGGATTCAACCAAAATAGTTCATTTAACCTGTGATTACACACATAATTTGTGTTCGGGTTCAGAAAATTACTTTTCTTCAAGTTGGAACCAGTCCAGACGGATTTGACTACAGAATGCATCTGAAAGTTGGTGATTCACATGGATCAGCTGCAGACAAAACAATCCATCTGCAAAATTTGGAGATGGTGGAGTGCTTTAGTAAGCACTGCTAAGTAGAATTTAATGTTAAATGTAAATTTCTAAGTCAGTTCTTTGGGAATTTTCTCTAGAGATTTGCTTTCATTCTCAGACCCATGTACAATACCAAAGCCTTTCAAAGAGGTTTTCAAAGGTCATATGCATGGTATGCGCTCAGATGATATATCTCCGTACTAATGATTACTCGGAAGATTAACATGCAGATGGAAAGACTGGAAATCAAAAGGATGTATTACAGGGAATTCCTATATAAAAAAAGAAATAGCAGTGCATTACAATCCATTTTGAAGAGATGTTGTCAAGTGGACTTCTGTTATGCATACTGTAAGCAAGCAGTCGCTTTAGTGAGACAGCTGTAATGTGGTCTGTGAGAATAACAAGGAGGAGTGATTGCATGTAACATTTTTTAAAATGTATAAGGGATAGCAATTCAGCTGTTCATTTGATAGTGGAGGGGGGAAGGAAATGTAGTACTTACTCGCTTTTCGGGCTAGTTAATAAACCCTGCATCCTTCATAGACTGGGTTATAAAGCGAAGAGCAAAACCCTCTGTCGGTGACATGAGACTCGACAGAATTTACTGCTGTACATTAAGCACCACTGCAGTAATCAGTGTTTGGCTACTCATTAGAAAGCTGAGAAATTTGGTCCCAGTTGGATAGTTGTGGAAGTAAGAAAGTATATTTTCATATCAAATACTGACATAGAACGAGTGATGAGTGTTTTCCTCCAGGGCAACACATCTGAAGATTAGTATCTGTATTTGTGCAGCATCAAAATTGCAAAGATCAGCGGCTGGATTCTGAGTGAAGGATTAGACCATCTGGAAAGGCATGCGGTATGCTGGACATAGAACTGGTGAAGGCTTCTGGATGTAATCTGTGAAATAGCAGTCGGCTTATTCTTACCGTTATCAAGGCAGAATGCTTTTAAATTATGTGGCTTTAGGGAGACAAGTTTTGGTATGTAAAGCACTGGACTATGTTTCCTTGTGAGCTGCGTTGGAGCTTGTTGAAGTTAACTAAAATTAATTAAAATTTAGGCAACAACATTTCAAACATTTCTGTTTAAGTGGGTGTACTTTTTATAAAGTAAAGATGCATTGACAAATATGGAGGGGAGGGAGAGAGAATGTACTTTGGAATCTTAAGCAACACTTCAATCAGAACTGCTATTTGGCAAACACTGTCTCTCATTAAATCTGAATGGGAAATAGTTTTTAGTCAGAACAAATACCTAAATTTGTAACGGATTTTTTTATTAAGGCTATTTACCAATAAAATTCAAATATTAAACAAGATGTTGATGCTCTGTGATTCTAAATAAAATATTTTCCAAGTGTCTGAGAAAGCTTTGGAAAGATTAGAGAAATTGTGAACCATTGTACTTTCAGTAACACTGTCATCAATCCTTTTTTCATATAAGAATATTGTAATTACAAGTTTGTTACTATATTTTCATTTCTTTAATTCAATTGTGTATGCTGAGAGTATTTAAAAATATTAAACACATATTGCTGCTCTAATGTGTGGTACTGAATATTTTCCTATTCACAAAGAATTGAAATGAGGGGCAGAATATACAAATACAAAAAAAGTTAGAGTATTCCCCCTTCTCCCAGCCTACACATTCTGCTGTGAAGAACCCTGATAATTGAGAAAAAATACATATAATTAAGATGCCATGATATATGTTTAAAAGAAAATTGCATGGTGATATTGATGTTGTGAAGCCTCCAAAACGAAATATTTTGTAATTTTTTTTCTTATTTTAGCAATAAGTTACAAGGTTATAAGAAAATCAATGATAGCAGCTTTGGGGTTGCAGCCTTTCAATAATCTAAAATACTTAGTTAGACTGAGGTCCTTAACACTCAGTTCTGCAACGGCAACACTTTACTCCTACACCGTAATTTGATGTCTTGGTTTTGAAGTATTGTACATATTATGCATTTTAACATAATTGAAGTGTAACAAAGATTTTATATGGTATATATATCAAATGGTACTTTGGTATTGATAGTTGATAGAAATTGTACTGCTAAATACACAAATTTGAAAAATCAGCCATCGGGTAATTTAAAATGTTTTAAAGTCTGGTATATGTTTTTTTGCTTTTTGCATTGCTGTTAAACTTGCGAAATTCACTTGTGATATTTGTGGAGGATATAATATTTTGACTGGGCAAATAAACTTTGGCACTATGCGTATTTAAAATTATTGGAGCGTAAGAGTGTACATTTTTCAAGCTTTGCATAGCCTTGAGCAGCTTTGCTGACTGACAAGTCACATTGTTTACTGAAAATGATTTCATTTTTAATATTTGAATGTTAACTGTATCAGTTTTACTGATTTAATTTTAAAGTTTTCAGATAGCTAAGGTCAAAGAATAAAGACCAACTAGTTAGTTCCTTCATTTTTCTGAATCAGCCGTGTTCTAATACAGCACTTTTTTTAATCTTGTTTTCTCGTTGTTCTCTTGTTCATAAATTCTCTCATTCATAAATTGCCGCACAGCAATTCCAATGTGCCTGCTCTCATAATATCTTCAAAAATTTTGTTGATTTGGGAAATCTGCTAATGCACCTAATCCTTCTAGGACACCTTGAATGATTTTCTCATTATCGCAGTTGTACACCATACCAAGTATAATATGGAAAACATTGTCTCACTGCAGGTGAGCAGGACTACATCTGCAAAATAGAAATATTCATTGCTCTCCAAAAATTGTCAAATACAACCAGTCAGTTATAAGGTACAAAGCAACCTTGTATAACGTTGTCACCTGGGTCCAACTACGAGAGCCTGTTTTATAACTAAGCACAAACAAAATTGTTCACTTCTTTTAAATAAAATAAATAAAAGGCAAAATACTGCAGATGCTGGAAATCTGAACTAAAAACAGAAGTCACTGGGAACACGCATCAGGTCAGGCAGCATTATGGAGAGAGGAAAATTAGTTAACTTTTCAGGTCTATTACTTTTCGTCAGAACTGGGGGATGTTGGAAGGGAGCAGTTTATAACGACAAGCAGAGAAGGGGCGGGGAAAGTAAGACTGAGGAAATATTTAGTAGGACAGATGATGAGATCAGAGGTGTTGATGGTGCAAGACAAAAAAAGGCAATAGTGGGAGATTATAGAAAGAAAAGATGCGTCGAAGACCCAGAGATTGCGTGATGGTTACAGAATAGGGGGAGGGGAGAGGCAAGGCTGAGAGAAGATGGGAACTGTGTATAATACTCCTAATACGTGCATTTAGTGCTTTATCACATCTTTGAGACGTCTCAAAACGCTTCAAAGAATATACAGAATATCCTGAACCAACTGTACAGCGCCTTGGGACGTCCTCCCGACGTGAAAGGCGCTCAATAAATGGAATATTGTTGTTGTTGTATACTGTAAAGTGAACAAAATGCAAAGTACTGCAGATGCTTGAAATCTGAAACAAAAACAGAAGTCGCTGGGAACACTCAGCAGGTCAGGCAGCATCTATGGAAAAAAGAAAATGAGTCAGCGTTTCGGGTCCATGACCCTTCGTCTTGACTCAAAATGTTGGCTTTCCTTTCTCCAAAGATGCTGCCTGACCTGCTGAGTGTTCCCAGCGACTTCTGTTTTTCATCTTGTTAATAATAATAATAATCCTTGCATTTGATATAGCGCTTTTCACGTCGGGTCCCAAAGCGCTTCACAGAACACACTGTAAAGTGAATTCACTGTATATTTGTGGGCGAACGCGGCAGCCAATTGCGCACAGCAATTTCCCACAAATAGTCGTAGATTGAAAATGACCAATTTATTATTGTTTTGGCTTTGGAGGGATTATTATTAGGCTCTGTGTGGAGTAAGGAAACTTGCCCAAGGTTTCGCCCTGACCTGCCTGGAATTGAACTCAGGTCTCTCGCTTGCAAAGCGAGCGCTCTAACCACTGAGTTAGTCATTTGGCGGATCGCTTTTATGAGGTAATCCTTCAAAAAAAGATAATAATAATCAATTGATCACTCAATCCATGACTCTCACTCAGGTTAAGTGAATTGACTGTATTTTGTTGATATACATTTTAAGGTCTGAAGGGGTTAAAATCATTGTTGAGGTCAGAGGGCTGTAAGGTGCCTAGGAAGTAGATGAAGTTCTATTCTTTGAGCTTTCGTTGTGAACACAATGTTCGAACAGCGTCGGCCATAGACAGAGAGGTCAGAGTGGGAGTGGGAAGGAGAATTAAAGTAGCAAGCGACCGGAAACTCTGGGTTGCACTTGTGGACAGATCGGAGGTGTTCGGCAAAGCAATCACCCAATCTACGTTTGGTATCCCCGATGTAGAGAAGACCACATTGTGATCAGCGATGTGTCTTTTTCCAACAAATACACCAACAAAAACATATTTGAACTGTAAAGAATCACTAATATTGCATGTGAATCAGTTCCTATTCAACATTAGAAATAGGACCTACCTAACATTCTGTGTTTTCCTTGAACTTCTTTGTAAAATAAAATGTGTTAACCTCACAGCAGCAATGATAATCCTTGAATTTTTTGTAATGTGGAAGAATTACGTTACCAACACAGTTGACAAGTTGTTTTTCACAAAAATGATGGAAGCTCAACCAACATTGCAATGCTTTTTGGAATGTTTTGCACAATTTTTAACTTGACAGAATTCGAACTTATTTGGATTTCCAGTGCTTTCCTCGCCATCAATTAGAAATTCCTAATGTTGCAGTGATTGTGACTTATTCCATCTGTAAATACATCATCATGAATTTAAAGTTTAAAGAAAAGATTAAGAGTCTGCATTGAGATGGTACATATAAAAAAGAGACCATTTGATGAAGATTACAAGTTTTGTTATGAGTAATCTATTATGATTCTATGATCTATTCTCTGGAGTGATTTAAAGGTTGTAATCTCATCTCAAGATTCAGTGATATTTGTATACGCTGGAGCTTTGTCAAGCTGTTAAGACAATCATTTGAGCTCACTCGATCAGATTGTTGCCTCTTAATCTTTCCTAGGTAGCCATTAGTCTCTGTAGAGTAACATGTATTGCTCATTACACCTCTATGACATCTCTTATTAACATATAGCACAAGTTCTTAAGTTTCTATTTTCAGCAATATTTGTGTAATTAAAGATAGTTGATTTTATTCCTGTGTCCTCTCTCCAGTACAGTTCTTAGAATCATGCCACAAGCATTCATTATGAAAGAAAATAATCTTTGCCTTAGAAATCTAAAACTCCCTGAATTATTTTGTGGTACGCACATGCTCTCATTATAGCCAGGATGAAAATGGACCGCTTTTTCATCCAGTAATTGTATTGTTCATTGTGTATCCCAGATCAGTTTAGTGGCCTGGAGAGTATCTACTTTGTCTCCAAACTTAACGTCAACCTTGGTACCGTGGCTGCACAAGTGTGAAGGTATCCAATCTTCATCCCAGATCCTCTGCCCTCGCTGAATGACTGTGGTTTGCTGAATCACTGTTTACCACTGGGCCCAACCCTTGGGAGCTGAGTTGAGACTGCTTCAAACTCATTTCTTCTCATGTAATCAGCAGAGGGAGAGAAGACTTTCTTTCCATGAATTTGAGTGCTAAAAATGAAAAGACAATGTGTATAACATTATAAATGTGTGAATAGCGCAATACATTTATTAACACAATACATTTCCCTTTATGATCAATGCATAGATTCCTGTATACCTTCCCCCTCCTCCCACCCTCATCACTCCTATCTGCCTTCTTCCCCTGGAATAGCGACTCATGATGGGGTTTGTTTCAGCAGTCCTAGCAGTCCCTTTGGTTCCTCATCTAGGTGGCCAGAGTGTGTGAGCTTGCACAGACAGATAATATCAGAAGAATAGAAATGATTCAAATTTGGAAATGAGTAGTGCAGTGAGTGGGTGCTGACTCATTTCACTGCAGACCCTAAAACGGAAGCTGGATGACTGAAAATGCCACCCATCTAAACCGATTTAAATGTCCTCGTCATTATGACAAGGATATTTTATTAAAAAAACTTAATTGAAGCAGAATATTAGCCTTTGTTTATATCAAAATACATTTACTTAAGTATTTTCTCAAAAATTCTAGTGCCAAGTATTTTAAATTGATTTAATGATGGGTAGAGGAGGGGAAATTACACTGACGGGAATATGAAGTAATCTTGTATTGAATGTTAGCAATGTAATATGGTATTAAATGTTATGGCATAATGGTAATCCTTCACTATAGGTGCTGTTGAGTGCTATTTCAATTTTTAAAAAGTTATCTTGTATGCATTAGACGTTTGAGAAAGTTCTTAAAATTTTATTGAGTTATTGAGTATAGTGAACAGATAGAATGTTGTCTAGACTTGGGTTTGTTGGCAATACTGTCATTATGTTTGAGTATGTCAGAGATATGAACAAACTTTGTATTCTATAAGTTCATGTGGTGGGGGGAGAGACGATTTTAAACAAACTTGATGATACCCTTGTGCTTCCTGCCTGCAATGTTCAGTATTGAATAAAGAAATCAGACTGGTAACCTAACGCAATAATAGCATCAAGAAAAATCTGATTAAGCGCAAGTAGTATCCAGGTTGTAAACTGATCCTGCTCAGCAGAAAGTGTTTTGTATCATGTGAGCAAATTAGCCTAACAAGTTAATATGTCTAAGCTTTTGATGTTGCAGTTATAGGGCTCAAAAGACTGTGAGGCAGGCCAAATATGCGATGAATCAAACTAAACGTCGAATGGTCCTAAATGCTGACAGGTTCAGAAACATTTGATGAAGTCAGCACAGAACTGAAAAAAAGAAGAAATGAGACAGCGAGTGCTTTATATCACCGTGGTGATGCGTGGGTAGATGGTATACATCAAATTTCTCACTCTTCATTTTAATCCGAAAACGAGTGCTGGTAGTGTAAATAGCTCATTGCTTCTGACATTTTAAGGATAGTGATATACAGTTTGGTAACCTACCTTACCTTATTTATGTACCAGAAATGTGTGAGTATTTTGGAATTCAGGGTGGTTCTGTGAGGATGTTTCCAACTATATAACGTGATAGCATTTGCTGAGATGAAGAATTCATGCAGTGACCCAATAGCATAGCAGCTTGTGCTTGCTTCATAATCTAACAATCTTGTGGTCAAATATCTGTGCTCCCTTCCATTCACTGCTGCCAGCCACATGGGTTAGCAGCTGTGTCTTGGATCAACAGTGAAGTGCAGGTCTGTAATTTGGGAAGGGATTCAATCAACCCAACCCCCGGGCAATTTATTGGCTTTGACCCAGTACAGTCTATGTTCTGAATAAGAGTAAAACCCATTTGTGCTCTTTATATCCTCAATAAAAATAGCTCTCTGGAATCGGCAATTTCTTCCCTGCCCCCTTCCAACACACACACACACACACACACACACAGGAAAATAAATATGAAGCAAGCCTACAGCCACATTTGAATGAGTTTGTTTCATCTGTTCTTGGCCAGGACACTTCAGCACAGTGACTTATCTTGTTTGGAGAAACAACTGAAACAAGCTGCCTGACCCCACAAAAATGAAGTTGTTATTAACTGAGCACATTAACTGAGTGCAGAGATTCATTGACTTTAAAACTGTGTTTAAAAACTCACCACCTGCTCTGCTTTAGCTCCAGCCTGAATAATCTAAGTGGAGGAAAATATTCAGTTTATTAACCCTTTGTTTCACCTTCAGTTTCAATGTATATATTTTTAAAATTTATTATTAAACTGAAACTAGGCGTAATTACTTAATTGTTGGACAGCAATATAAAATTGAAGCAATCTGTTTCAGATTAAGCATTATCTTGATGATCCCAGGATGAAATGTTATTTTATCATTTTGCCTGGTCATATTTTGGTTGTCCAGCTCCCAACTGTCCATGCTTTGCTTTAACTATCTACTAGGTGCATAATAATGGCTCACCGACACCGGTTCTCTATCTGTGGATTTGCCAGTTTTGCTAGTATCCTCACAGCATCAGAGATGGAATCTAGGAAGTGCAATTATTGAAACAGGAGCTTGCCACTCCTGGTGTGCTATTACATTTTTTAGAACAGAGAACTTGTATCCACCATGCCCAGAAGTGCTCACTATAATCGTGATAGTTGGGAGTAGGTCAGTATCTACTGTCTGGATGTGCAATGTGAATGTTTGATTGGGCAGAAGAATTTGGATGAAAATTGAAGATTCAAAATATTTCAAATACATCATGAATGCGTCTAACATAATTATTGAAATGTTATTAGTGTCAAATTTGGGGACTGGAGGAAAGAAAATGCAGTAATGGTACAGTAGCATTTCTGCTTAATCTTTTCTGGATTTTTCAACTCATTTTATTTGTGTGCTCAGATGTCCCTTCAAACAGTGCGGAGTTGCAACTTGCTAGGCTGCAAAAAGAATTGCAACAGAATATTTCACAAAGTGAGACCTTTCACAAGACCCATGATGACTTCCTAATAAAAGGAAAGTAGAGCTTTGCAAGTTGAGGTATATGGACAGCATGATGATGAGATATGCATGCTGTGGCAATGTTGATTAAAACGATTCTATTCTTTCTAATATTTGAGGTGAAACCAGCTGTATGTTTTTCTTTGTTCTGGGATACAGATATTCCGGTAATCATTATCTTTCTGATGGCCCAATCTTAAATAAATGCTGCTGGCTGTCTTTTTAAAAGAAATCATATTGTATTCTACACTGTTAAAGAATTCATACCATGCCACTTTCCAAAGTAATTATCCTAAAACCACTGCTAGCATTTGTTCAGCATGAATGTTGGCGGTAATTAAACAGGGTTTTTCATTCAATCTCTTTGCACAAGAACAGTATATTTCTTGTATGTTTTTAAAAGGATCTAAAAAAGGGATACAGAACAATGCAATGGTTCCAAGACACTGATATGCAGTCTTAATGCAATTTCCAATGCTTTGTTTGAGTACAAAAATACAATAATAATGTGCTTTGTGGTTTGAAGGTGACCTTCAACTTCAGAAAATTGTAGTCGCATTCAGTACATTATTTGAGAGTTCTTTACTCTTAAGAGAAAAGAGAAAATCCAACGATTATAATTGAAAAGGAATTTGAATATTTATTACTTCTGCATTTCACTGGCATAAACTCAGGTTCGCAACTAGGAAGATTCTGGTGACCACTGACTGACTCAATGTTTTCAAGCATTGGTGACATTGTAAGGTTGCTAGGTTTTCCTGTCATTTATTGCTCAGAACAATTGTTGTTTGGTCCCTTTTTTTAGAAGCTCAACTCTTTGCCCATTGACCACACTTCAACTTCCCACACCACGTTCGACCATCATGTTCAAACTACTAAATGTTTCTATTGTTTACTTTCTTTTCTTTATAAAAAGAAAAAGCAAAGGATTCATTTTTCAAGAAGTATACAAAGTGATACTTGCCTTTCCTTGTCCTGAATGGTCGTTCAGAAGCCTATCTTGTTAAAACATGATGCGACTTCATGAAGCCCTATAACTAACTAACATGAAAGAATGTTTGATAAATTGAGAAGAGCGGAAGTTTGGCCATAGCTTAATCTCCCAATGGCTATTTTTGGAATTCCTATACCAGTTAGTAACAAATATAATAATAATAATAATAAATATCTCAATTAAATACAGAATTCAGCCCCTAGCCATGTAATGGGAGAGAGAGAGACTGGTAATATTGAACAAGATTTACAGGGTTTAACTTGTTGGACAGTTAAAATCTTCTGACTCATTCTGAGTCTTACGCTTTAGCATCACTTGGAGCTTTAACCAAAAGAGTTGTGTAGATAGATAGTTATCTTGACTCCCAACTTTAACTAGATGACTGCTGAATTTTATACAAAACATATCTGAAAAGGCATCTGCACGAACTGTTGAAATTGTAATGATTATTATTCCTACCAATGTTTTTTGTGTTGATCAGGGTTCCCAGTTGTATTCTTTCACAGTTCAAAACGTTTATTAACATTCAAAAGAAAGTGAATCTATTGTATGTGCAGCAGACAAAAGATCGACTGGTCTAGTGGATTTCAGATAAAATAAACAATATAATTCAAAAAGTGTTATAGCGTTTCTGTATCTAATAAGGATATCTGAGTAGAGGTGAATGCCTAGATCACATCGTTAGAACAGATGAAAGCATTTCTTAGAATTTATGTAGTGTAAAAGCTTATTTGCATAATGCAGCAACCCTTTTCCTTGTGTGTAGAGTGCTTTGGTACTGTATGGTTACTGCAAACTACTCAATTTATGTTGCTCAAAGCAAAATGTCTGCATTAATTAATGTTTTTATTGAAATCTGAAAAATCACGCATTCCATAATTGAGAACGAAGTCTCTATTGTATTATTGTTATTACCACTAATTAATTATTAATGATTTAATCTGAATACTAATCTTAACACAAATTTGAAAATGTAAAGATCCTCAAATTATGGCTATCAGGGTAACATTTAAGTGCTGTACTTCCTCGAACAGTACATAAATGCACTCTCTTTGAAGTGTATTTTCCTCCCCTCTTTAATCCAGCACCCACCACACTGGTTCGAGTCTGAGTTCTTGTTGAGAAGATCCTTAGGATGCTATTCTTTTATTGTGACATTGAAAGACTCGTCTATGAATTTTCAGATATTGCACTTCCTCAGTACTGAATCACTGTTTTACCCTAACTCACTAGTGCTCAGACCTCAACCAGCATTATCTTTGCCTTAACCTATCCTTGCTGAATTCTCGCTTAGTTACACTGGCTTTACTGATAAAGGCAGACAGTACCAAAGATTCAGTTTCTGACAGAAGCATTCAGGGGAATGATGTGTCATTTTATTTGGATTCCTACATAGGTAGGCTCTAGCTAAGGTGATTCCTCGCTACATTTCTTAACACTTAACCAAAATTGTGGGAAGGGAAGAAGTTCCCCTTAGATCATCCAGAATCCTGCAGTCTGCATCCTCTCCCGCACCAGGCTCTGTGACCCTATCACGGCCTGCTTCACATCCCCTGCTTTGCCCACCCCACCATTGGTGGGTGAAGCTTCAGCCACTCTGCCCCCGCCCTCTGGAATTCCACCCTGTAGTCCCTCCACCTCGCGCCCTCCCTTGCCTCCTTCAAGACCCATCTCAAGACCCTCCTTCAACTGTGCCTTCAATCACTCCTCTCCCCTCGCCTCCCCCCGCGCCCTCCAAGGTGCCAACCCCCAATTCGGGTCTAAAACACTGACTCCAGGGCCTTGGGACATGAAAGGCACTTTATAAATGTACTTCTGTTGTTGTTAGTGGAGTCATGTAGCTCAGTGTTTAGAGCACATGCCTTCGCAAGTGAGAGACTGGGTTTGATTCCCGGCAAGGAAAAATGTTGGGCAAGTTTCCTTATTCCACACACCTCTCTTTACTTAACAGTAATAATAATAATAATAATCCTTGCATTATTATTAATTATTAATTGGGGACGTCCCAAAGCGCTTCACAGTCCACACTGTAAAGTGAATTGACTGTATATTTGTGGGCGATCGCGGCAGCCAATCGCACACAGCAAAGTCGTGGATTGAAAATGACCAATTTATTATTATTTTTGGTTTTTTGGAGGGATTATCATTAGGCTCTGTGTGGAGTAAGGAAACTTGCCCAAGGTTTCGCCCTCTGCCTGGAATTGAACTCAGGTCTCTCACTTGCAAAGCGAGCGCTCTAACCACTGAGTTAGTCATTTGGCGGATCGCTTTTATGGGGTAATCCTTCAAAAAAAGATAATAATAATAATAAATTGATCACTCAATCCATGTGATAAGGGGCTATATCAAATGCAAGGATTATTATATATTATAGTATACATAAGCAAGGCTGAAATGTCACAGAGGGACTTCACTCTGCTCAACAGACTCCGGCCTGCTCCATATTCCTCACCCAGCGAGCCTCACTATTGGCAGTCAGGCTTTCAGCCTCCTTGCCCCCACCTTTGGAACTCCATCCCACAGTCGCCTGGGCTTGCTCCCTCCCTTGCCTCTTTCAAGGCACATCTCAAATCCTTCCTCTTCAATTTTGCCTTGAGTTACCCTCTTTCCCCCACCTTCCCTGCCCTCCACCCCTCCTGATTCTAAACCCCTGCTCGGATCCAAAGCCCTGACCATTCAGAGTCTTGGGATGTTCTCCTGACGTGGAAGACACTAAATGTAATTTTGTTGTTTACATCTGTGACTCACTAGTGGTTACCTAGATTTATTTTGGTGCTGTGAAGAAACCTCATTTTATTTAGATTGTAATGTTGTGTCTTTGATATTGAGTTAGCGAGTTTCTTTAATAGTCTTTGTGTTGAATAACTCCTGAATTGTATTGTGGGCCATAAATGTCAATAACAACAACTTGCATTTATATAGTGCCCTTCATGCTGGACGGTATATAAATGAGGCAACGTGGCAGGCCTTCTGTCCTCCTGGCTAAAGGATGCTCACAAGTATATTGCAAAAAATATTTTCCTGCTTGGTAGCTGTATGTCACTGAATAATTGTCACTTGATTACCCAATTCCTGGATTCTGATTGGTTTCATTATCCCATTATAGGACTTAGATGCACTTGACAAATGAAGGTTATTGCATAAAATTACATTGAAGTGAGAAAAATATTTATCCGTGTTATCTGTGACATATGGCTATGAAGTAACAACTACCAAATTACATTAGAAGCCTGTGAACAAACTTCACAGACAGTCATGTCTCTGTATTGTACACTTTACTCCATATGCTGCAAGGGATGCTCCATATACTCAGAGGCGGAAAGATTCTTTTATTAGCCCAGTCTTTCCATAAAAGTTTAGTTCCAATTATTACTCATGAATATAAAATGAAAATGTTTTCAAAAGTTAATTTTGTATCTGTTGAGAGCTTATTTTAAGATTGACTGCAGAAGAGAGAAAAGAATAGAAACAAAAAAAATTCAGTACAGAAAGACCATTTAGCATATAGTGTCAGTACTACAAATCTCTTCTGTAGTATTAAATTTCATACAAAAATGTTCATCTTGCATTTCATCTGAGCAATCATATGAATCCATTGTAAGGTAACCTTACCAAGGAAGGTTAAAATATTAATTTCAAGGTACAGTAATTCATTTTATCAACATATTTTAAATCAAAAAGTATATCTTTCATACAATTTTGTATTTTACCCTTCTCCGGAAAGTACTCAACCTTGGGGTAGAATTGTTCTATACACCCAGCAACTTTCCTGTATCTTGTCAAATAATACAAGATAGGCTCAGAAAGTGAATGTGACCAATTTGATTTTTTTTCTGTGTGATTAAAGAGGATATAAAATATGTCTCCAAAATTCTGGAAGGTCTTGAGTGGATAGACAGTGAACAATTATCCTGGGAGGGGGTATTGGGGGTTGAAGGAGGTAGAAGCTCAAGATTGTCACTGAAAGTGTTACGGGGCAAGTTAGGAGAAACGTTTTCACTCAGTATTATTGAAGAATGAAATGCTTAGCCCCAATAGCCACTTGAGCAAACATTTGCATTAAAATGGAAAATGTACTCAAAGAACCTTATTGGGAGAAATTAGCTGCAGTAATTTTGTTTCAGGAAGATGTCAAGTCCAGTCACAAACTTGCAAATTTATATGATGATAGGGTTTGGCATTTAGAAAAAAGCAAGTTCAATGAAGTTTTTAAGGTGTGTAAGCTGATGCAGGAGATTCCGCTGAATAAAGAAATGTAAGGTTTTAGACCCGTGTGAAAGCTATGCTGGTAAGGGAGAGACTCTTCTATGTTTTTGTTTGAATTCAGTTTTTTGGAGTGTTTCATTTCTGTGGTGACGAGTAAGAAATCTTTTCACATGGAGAATTCAAGAAAAACAGTGATTGGAAATCAGCATCAGTTCGTGCTATGGTTCTGAGCCATTGGTGTGCAAAGTAATGGAAAGAATATGATGCAGAAATATATTTGCGTGGCAACACCTCTCGGTTGCTGTGGAAACTAGAATGTGGCAGTGTCCTTTCAAATATATTTGCTCACAGAATGAGTTTTTGTAGTAAGCGACAGACATTCTCAATTCTGATTGCAGGAAGTCACAATGATGATTACTTCTCGAACCAGTGGAAAGAAGTATGATACAGAAACTGATTTGTGGTACATCTGTGTGGAGAAGCTAAATATTTGTTAGTTAACGTACTCATTTGCATTGAGTTCATTTGCTACAGACCGAATCCACTCTGGAAGTCGGATGATTCTTTGATCTGATGTTCTTTCTGGGTAAAAGATTTAAGTGGGAATTATTGGCCAAATTACGAAGAGTTCTTGCAGTTTGATACCCACCTCAGTTGCCTTACAAAAAAAGATGATAAGCAATGAGTAGAAATGTGTTAATGCTGCTGCCTCAAGGGGTTTGAATCATGTTTGCACAGTTATCCAAAGCCAGAACATGTTCACTTTTAATTTTAATAATAAGTTCAGCTTTTTTTTGTTTTGACAGGTTTTGAGAGATTTTACTACCCTAGTTTACTGCTGACTATTGATTATTTTTCTTTACTGCCACCACTTTGCTTTGTACTTTTGCTGAGGCACACCTTGTCCTGTTCGATTTGCAGAGTAATTAAACGCTTCTCTATATATTGTCATCTCATTATCGGTTCACACCTGTTTGCCATCCTTTCTGAATAAAGAGAGTAATGTAAATACCATCATTCAGCTGACAGCTCCATATTTGATGCACCAGAGAAAAACAAGATCCTTTGTAATGGGTTCTTTTATTTTCATAAATAACATAACTAGTGTGATTGTTGCAGTACATTTTGTACAACCAGATGTTAATGCCACATATTTGATACCCCTAAGCATCATACTGGCCAATGCTATGCACCATGTACTCAACTTTGGTGTTTTCCTCTCAGCCCCCAGGCTCTGGAACTCCATCCCCCAGTGCCTTCGCCGCTTCCTCCCTCTCCTCCTTCAAGGCCGGTCTCAAAACCTTTCTCTTTAACCGAGCCTTCAGCTCCCCTCTCGACTCTCTTCCCCCTCCTCGCTCCTTCCCTCCCCTCACCCTGACCATTTCCCCCCCTGCTCGGGTCCTGACCCAACTGTGCAGCGCCTTGGGACGTCCTCCTGACGTGAAAGGCGCTTTATAAATGGAATCTTGTTGTTTTTGTTGTCTTGTTGTTTTAGTAGAGCTAATTATTAAAATAATCCGAATCCTTGCATTTGATGTAGCACATTGTTTCACATCTGGAGGATGTCTTAAAGTGCTTCAACAGGATTTACTGTAAAGTGTAGCTAATAACTTTATTGGAAGGCAAATGCAGAAGCCAATTTGTGCACAGCAATATCCCATAAACATCCGTGGAAGTGAAAGACCAATTTAATCTGAAGATATTGTCAGCCAGGACACGGGGAGAAACTACTGTCTCTTTTCAAACAGTGCCACAGAATCTTTATCATCCACCTGGACATCCGATCCGAAGGATGGCACTTCCCAACGATGCACATACCCCAATACTGGTGTAGCGCTCTGGTACGCTACCCTGTACGAGCAGAACAAGTTGTTGTTATACTGCATTGAAGTGCCAGCCTAACTATGTGAGTTCAAAGTTCTGGCTTGGCACGTGAGCCCACAACCTTCTGACGATTTAATGCGTTCTTACTTTTGGGACACATTTTTGGCAATTCATTTCTCAAGACACTGTAAAGTACTTTTAAATAATTTTGAACTGAGTCTCCAGGGAGAATGTGCATTCTATTCCATTAAATACCTCTGGAATTTGCATGCGTAGTTGAGATGCGTGGAATCTGGTTTGGATACTCTTAAGCACAGTGATTGGGTTTATAATAATAAATAATAATAATCCTTGCATTTGATGCAGCGCCTTATTATGTCTTTGAGCCATCTGAAAGGTTTTCAGCCTCTCTGCCCCCACACTCTGGAACTCTAACCCACAGTCCCTTTGCCTTGTTTCCTCCCTTGCCTCCTTCAAGGCTGGTCTCAAGACTCCTCTTCGATCGTGTCTTCGGTCGCCCTCCCACCTCTCTGCCTTCCCTCACCCCTACTCCACCCCTCCCCCATGCTCAGGTCCTGACCCCCGACTGTCCAGTGCCTTGGCACGTCATCCCGACGTGAAAGGTGCTCTATAAATGTCATTTTGTTGTTATTATTGTTGAAAGGACTTCACAGAATATACTGCAAAGTGAATTGACTACATTTTGTGGGCAAAACGGGGTGGGGGGAGGGGTAGACCACGCAGCCCTGTCTCCCTTGACGCCCTTTCCCTTGCTTGGTGACTGACCCCCCACCATTGTGAAGCATTCTGAACAGTTATCCTATGTGAAGAGTGCTATATAAAAGCAAGTTATTGTTATTGCTGCTGCAGTGTAAAACATAATCATTGCAGGATACATGAAAAGGAACTGGGATAAGTCTTTCAGTCGAAATGGGCTTTCTGCATTTTAGTAGGTATTGCTTTTGGCTGGTGTTTCATTGTTTGTAGTTACAGTAGTTTTGATGCTTCAAACCAGTGAATAGAATTTTTTTAAAAAAGAGACTTGTTTATTTTATTTATTGTCTCTGACAAACATGTAGCACCTCACAGCAATCTCATCGCAGTTCTATGGTTGAGCACATGGTGTAAAGTGGTTCATATTCCATAAATTCTTACCAAGGGCTTAAAGTGCAGAGTGGATGTATGTAAATTGCTCCTTCTAAGCAGGACTGACAGGCAACTCTGTCAAAAAGAAATCCTTTCCACAGATGATTACGGTTTTGAACTCCTCTCCTAACTGCCTTTCAGGACTGGAATATTGCTTGAAATTTTAGAGTGGCTGTCTCTAAATGAACAATGCAGTCTTAAGATAGCTTAATGTAATGTTGCTTATAAGAAGTGCTAGGTACATTTATTACATCTTGTTATCATATGTTAGGCTTGTGAATGTTGCTGCAGCTAGTAGATCAAGTGTATTCTGTGCGTTATATATTGTATGTTGTGTATATGCAGGTGCATAGATAGAAGAAAGTAATTTTTTATTTTATTTGTGATGTCACATCACTATCTTGCAACAGTTTTTTTTATTGCAGAAGTTTAATATCCAGCAATGTGAATTTGCACAAAATTTGAATGGGTGGTGTACTATAAATATTTTTTTCCCCCCATCTCTTGGAGTTTAGCTCTCAGAGCACCAACTTGTGCTCTGAGAGCAGGTGCAGACTTGATGCGCCGAATGGCGTTACAAATTTCTGATTCTATGAAATATATTAATAAAGCTTGTTAACTAGTCATTGAGGCAAGTGCTTCATATATTCCTACCATCCAAAGATGGTATAACCTAGGATTAGAATTAATCCGCTGAACAGCCAGTACAAAAATGCATAGACATTCTCGTTTGTATAAACAATTAAACTTCTGTAATCAATTGATTAGTTTTGTAATCCAATATTCTGTTGGCAGTTCTTTGCTGGAATACCACCGATCATTCTGTCTGGGGCTATTTTTATCTTGTTCGGACAAGCCGCAGTAACCAGGAGAGGCTCATTTAACTTTGAATAGTGCTATGGGATCCTTGATATTCAAGTTATAACCTTGTACGTATGCACGTGTAAGAACTCGTATTGTAACTTTGAAGCACATAGGAATTGTTTTTAAATAGTAATTGAGTAGACGTACAGCAAACTCCTCTTAACTTGATTCTAGCTTAATTTGTCACTACCACTTAAGTCATCATGCTGTCAGTATCCTGGCCACACATATTTATACAAATGCGTAACTCGCTGCTCCTGATGGCTTGACACTGATCTCTTTTCCCTTAGAGTGACGAGTTGTCAGGATTGCAGTTGAAAAGATCGTCTTAAAGTGGGTTTTGAAGATGACGTAGGGGCAAGGCAGAGGGACTCCAGGATGGAGTTGCAGAGATTGGGGTGGATGGTTGGACATCAATATTTACTTACAAAAAAAATCAGATGCAGGCAGAAAGCTGGTCATCTTGCTTTTTTTAAAAAAAATTAAATGTCCCATGTGTTTTTTAAAAAAAGGCTGAATTCTGGTTTGACAGGTAGTCGCTTATTGTCCATCACCTAAGCTTTTAACCATTATGTCCTGCTCTAGAACTCCATCCACTGCAGCTCTGCTTGCCTTTTCAGTGAATGCTCTCCTCAAATGGTTATTTCATGTAATATAATACAATATAAAATTACATTTGTAAAACCGTTTCACGATAGGAGGACGTCCCAAGGCGCTGGACAGTCAGTGACCTGAGCAAGGGTGGGAGGAGTTTGGGATCAGGGAGGGTTGGAAGGTGGTCAAAGGCTCGGTTGAAGAGGAGGGTCTTGACACATGTCTTGAAGGAGGCAGCGAGGCGCAGGGAATATGGGATGGAGTTCCAAAGGATGGGAGCAAAGAGGCTGAAGGCCCAATCTGCGATGGTGGGGCGGGCCGGGCATGGGTTGTGGAGCAGGCAACAGCTTGCTGAGTGGAGGGAGAGGACAGGGCCTTGAAGGTGAGGATGAGGATTTTGAACTCTATCCTCTGGGGTATGTGGCGCCAGTGGTGCTGGGCGAGGGTGGAGGCAATAGGAACATGGAACCTTGTGCGGGAGAGAACACAAGCTGCAGAGTTGTGGATGATCTGCAGCTTGCGGAGGGAAGATTTGGGAAGGCCGACAAGACAGGAGTCGGTGATATATTGATACTGAGATTCTTTGTACAGTATATGCTTTCCTTTAAGTTTGTAAGAGCTACAATCTTCAACAACCTGTTCAGGTGGACTTTAAAGACCCCATGGTACTATTCAAAAAGAAGGGAGTTTCTCCAGTATCCTGGCCAACAATCCCCCAAATAAAGTTGATCACTGACTTCATGGCCGTTTATGGGACATTGCTGTGTGCAACTGGCGCTACATTTCACCAAAAAAATACACAGTCAAAACCATTTTACATTTTATCCTGGGAAGCGCTTTAAGACTTCTGAGATGTGATAAATGTGATATATCAAATTCAAGGATTATTTATTATTATTTTTCAACTGTATATTTTGTGAGGAGCTGTCCTGAAATATGGTTGTTTTTCCCCCACACGTACCTGCTTACAGACTACTTAAGGGCTGCAGAAAGTTGCATTACCACGTGTAGACTGCAGCAAAGCAAGGTCAGTTTAAATGAGAACTACCAGACTGCACATGTATTGCAGTTTCCCCTCTCCTCCTCCTCCTTCCCACTTTTGTCATACCCTTTGTTTGCCAAGAGCATATGAATAGGCAAGCTGCCTCCTAGGTCTTTGCCTTAAGCCACTGCTGAGCTATGTTTGAAAAAGATGTAGAGGTTGACTCACTGTTTTTTTTCCTCCAAGTGCCCTATATGTGAACTTACTGTGCTGAAATGGGGGAAGAGTCGCTTTGTATTACCATTCTGCGACAGCACATTATTGCATCAGTATGTTGTACTAGACAATGTTCAGAAGTATTTCCATTGCTTTATGTTTTGACATGCTGTACACATCTGTTGCTTTTCATTGTTCACTCTTCTGAACTTTGAATTTCTCATTTGTAAGGTTAATAATAATCCTTGCATTTGATACAATACCTTATCATGGCGTTGAGATGTCTCAAAGCGCTTTAAAACATATACTGTAAAGTGAATTGACTGTATTTTGTGGGAGAATTATTATTATTTTAAATATTCAAATCCAAGCAGGCAATTAATTAATCAGAATTGCTTTCCTGCAATTAGAAACTGAATGTTTAGGCCACTGAACTCTACTGCTGTGTTGTTGCTGTTCTCAGCTTTGACAGAATAAGCAATTTCCAGCAATGCACTGCAGTACAGCAGTATAGGAACAAAGTGTTCACTGAGAATTGCAAACGTTATTGAAAGTATAATAATAAAATAATAATAACAACAAAATGACATTTATAGAGCGCCTTTCACGTCGGCTGGACGTCCCAAAGTGTTGAACAGGCAGAGAGGTGGGAGGGAGACCAAAGGCGCGGTGGAAGAGAAGGTTCTTGAGGCCGGCCTTGAAGGAGGCAAGGGAGGAAGCGAGGTAAAGGGACCATAGGATGGAGTTCCAGAGTGTGGGGGCAGAGAGGCTGAAAGCCCGGCCACCAATGGTAGGACGGGTCGGGCGGGAGACATGGAGCAGGCCGGAGCCCGCTGAACGGAGGGAGCGGGCAGGTTGGTAGGGAATCAGTAGGTCAGAGAGGTAGGAGGGGGCAAGGTATCACAATTTAACATTTGAGTTCACTATTTCCGTCCTTTCAATGAGGTATTATACCGAGGGGGACAAACTTGGTGTATCTGTTCCGGGCCTTTCTACCACGATTGCTGCGCTTCTGTTTGTGGTTTACTGTGCTCCTGGAAACTGGAAGGGTATTGCATTACCTGTAACCACAAGTCCTCAAGACACGTACCTTATAAGCCGACACTAGCGAGGTACGTTAAAATAGGATTTCACTTAGCTTCATTTGCCAAAATAAATGTTAGCATTTCTTTTGCTAACACGATATAACATGCTAATTTTATGCACGTATTTATTAGGATTGAGGACTGGAGTGGATGTGGATGTTTCTTTCCTTTTTCCCGCACCACCCCTAAAACCTTGAGACATTCAGGTTGGGGAATTGTATCCTCACAAATATATAATTTTTCATATGTCTCATTGAAAGGACGGAAATAGTGAATTCAAATAAAACAAATATACAGGTTAATCAGAAATGGAAACATTGCACGTATCTTTGTGGTCCAAGTGTTGCAGCTTGATTATTGTGAGGTGCTTTCAACAATCCAGTCTCTTTGGGATTCTTTAAGGTGTTTTAGTGAAGTTTTCCTTGTGGCTGACATATGTAGCCACCTTATATGATTATAACTTAATTATAATTAAGTTTACATGTTTATTGGTTTTAAGCCCCAACCCAGCTTGTGCAGAATTTTTTAAACAAAGAGAACTTTTGAAAATGGGAATTGTAAGGCACTATTGTTGCTTTGGCCTTGATCATCTTACATAACGCAGAAACAGGGATCTAGCTAGGACTTCTTGGTCTGTTTGGCTCAGTTTCAGATAACGTCAGTGGCTTTACCAACTGAGCTATTGGAAAAAATAATTTAAAAATGTTCACCAGGGAATGAGTGAGTAATCTTAAGGGTTCATGAGTTTCATATTCTTTTCTTACAGTTTAATTTCATTTAACCCCTTTCATTAAGTTGCAATCTGTAATGTGCTCCTAGGATTCACTTTTATGGAGGATAATAGATGACTAGGAGTGTTAAAGGGATGTAGTGAATGGTCAGACCAGGTGGTCTGCTGAACCGAGAATAAAGCTTAGGTGGCTTTATGAAGGTCATTTGAATCCTGAGTGAATTACATATTTTCCTGCATCTTTAACCTAAGAGGCACTAACCACTGCTATTATGCTGTAAAACCTTTCCCTCAGGAGATTTAATACATGCAGTCCATGATGGGTTGGATTATACATGAATATATGGTTTCTAGAAGGAGACTTGTATGACCAAAAAGGCNTTTTTCTGGCTTCATGCTTATTTCGAACATACAACAATGCTCTTTCAGGTAATAATAATCCTTGCACTTAATATAGCTCCTTATCATGTTGTTAAGACGTCTCAAAGCGCTTCACAGAATATACTGCAAAGTGAGTGAAACGATTTCAAAAATTATCTTGAACTATGAAACATAATCAAAAATGCAACTATATTTCTCCTTTCGAAACTTAGCAGCAAAAGAAATTTGAGATTTGTGACATTTCGCTGAAGTATTTGCATTTTATTTATATCTCATATAATAACTTTGTATTACATGACGAGAGTATATTTTAACAAGGTGATAATACTGGACAAAGATTGTAGTGAAATCAGCTGAAAAGGCAGAGGTTTGTAGTACAGTATGGAACTCTAGCTGAGCCAATTTCAGTTCAAGAAAATAATTAATTACCCATATAAAAAATTCATATGACGAAAAATTTAAATGGCGAACGCACAATCACTGCATATTTAGTCAAAACACTAAAGCCAACAAGTTTAAATTCATCTGTGACTGAGTTGTGACATTGTACCCCAAGAATTTAAGCATAGATATTCTCGAGGGTTTGCTGTCTTGATTATATCTTCTGAAACCATTACTGCACAAGCGGCTTCTCTGCACTGGGAAGAGGTGTATTACAACTTCATGCTATTAGACCATGGTTACAATGTAATCAACTGACAGGAAAAGAGGGTTTTACAGGGAATTTACTTTTTTTTATAGAGGTGAAACATTGCTATATATTATAATAGGGTAATGGATGGCTGACATCTAGTTGTAAGGCAGTAATTCAGTTGAGTAGTTCTGATGGGTTTATGAACATTACAACAGAATTATGGCTTTTTTTCATGCCAGCCATTTTTCCATATTTTATATGGTGTATACTTCATTAAAATGTATATTGGACTTTTGTTGGCATTCTGTGGCAGAAGCATCACATTGTAGATGAAATGGCAATAAAAATGTTTGTGATATAAGACCTGAAGGCACACAAGACTGGTGTTAGGGATCAACTATATACTATATTTGGGGATGGGGGTGGGGAGAGGGGAGAGGATATTACATAAATGTGAAAGAACACTCAATAGTAATTATTTTAAACCTCCAGTTTGTCGAAATGATTTCTTTTGATCAGTTCTTCCGTTACTGTAAGCTATTTGTAGAATTGGTCGTAACATGTACCAAAATGTCATCTGCTCAACAGGTTTTAGATATTACATTGCCAACTGTACTGTAAACTGAACATTGGAAACGGTGAACATTGAGTTTTTCAGTGGCTTTAAGGATATATAAAGTTGGAGCTTATGAATGATAGAGAAAGTAATAGAAGAGATTTAGTAAAATAATTGGATTGCAGTATTGAATGGTGGGGAGAGAGAGGAAGAGGCATTTGCTGAGGTTAATTGATAATATTTCTTCTCATTAGTCAAAATCAATTCATGAACAAACGGTTACCTCACTTAGTAGCTCCGATCAGTCTTTCAAACTAGACAGAAAGGGAACAATACATTTTTTAAAAAATCCACCTGGCAAAAGAAACCAGTGATTCACACATTAATTCTGGCTATTCCTCAATATTAACTTGGGGCACAAGCCTCAATTGAATTGAATTTTCTTACCTCCTCGCCTCACACCACCCTGTTATGTTAGCTTATGTGCTGTGTAAATAACCCTTTACAAAGCTACTTTTTATTCTGTTCATAATTGCAGATTAAGTGCACTGTTTAGTTTTTAAATGTCATCTCCTTATCTACAGTTTAATGCACAGTAAAACCAACATAACCTGTCCACTGGTTTCTTATGTTCTTAAACCATTTAAAAAAATGTAATTCTTTTCACTTATCCTGAGGTTAATTTGATAGAAGCAGCTGTCGTTGGAGAGATGTGTTGGCACTCTGATTAAGAATTGTTCTAGTCATTTTGATAAGAACAATTTGGTAGCCATGTACAGGTAATTTCACATGTGATTGTTGTGAACTGAATACAATTTGTGCATGTTTATAAAATCTGTACAATATAAATCGCCACAAGCATTTTTTCTAAGGGGGAACTTGTACTGAATCCAAAAATACATTTATCTGAAAAAGTGTGTAGTTTTGTCAATGTGTAATAAATTTTGGAAAACTAATGATGATCTGACCAACTAGCTGCAAATTTTTGAATTTTACATCTGAGTGAAGAATTTAATTTGAAATACAGTACTAATTCTCGGGAGATTATTTTATTAACTATTTTTCATTTTAAAAAGTCTTGACTCCTCAGTATACATATTTTTTCTTTTTGTATGTTGTCCTACCCACTGGGCTGAGTTTTTAAAACATTTTAATTGATTCTAGGCAGTGGGGAATATATTTAATGTGTGCAAGTCCCTGAGCTAAGGCCAGGGCTTGTTAGCACGGGTTGTCTCAAAACCTGCACATGAAAGTTTGTTTGATTCACGTTTAATACAATACATTCAAAACTGTATATGCCTGAATATTGATGATATAAAACAATTAGAATGGATTTGGGGGTTTAATTGCAGAAAAATTGCAGTGAAGTGCACCACAAGATTTGATCCTTCAGCAAAAAACTTCATCACACAGTAGCTGCATGGAATCAATATTGCCTCTCCCCATTATGAGACCTATAATTGCAATCACAACAAAGTGCATTTGTAGTGCGTTTCATTGTTCATGTATTTTTGTTCTGTTGTTTTTAGGGGTGGCCAAAGGTTGAACTTGTATCCACTTTGTGATTTTCTTTAAATATTTGGATTGTTTCAAAAAAGGGCAACTTGGATGAAACTGGGACTCAAATTGATGAGTAGTTGCTCAAGGATCTTCAATATGTCTCTGGGAAAGAAGGAGGGGTGCAAATATCATCCAAGCTTTTAATTTGTGAGGTGAGCCTACAGAATGGCTGGGTAAAGTTCAGGAAGAGATGTGGGGAACATGATAGCAAGATAAGTAAACTACAAACTAAACAAATCTGAGTATGATCTTAGGGTGAAATTATTTTGCACTTGCTTTGAGTTAAAAATCATTTTGAGCTCTATTTTGCAACACTAATGTGTTTTCCCATGAGGTACATTTCATTTATTCTGGTCCTTGTATTTGTGCTAATGCATCTTTCTGACTCACTGAAAGTGTGCCTCAGTCATCGCTGGTAAGATTATAGAATTCACAGTTCTCTCCATTCTAACCCATAGAAAAAACCTGTTACTTGTGCACTTAAAATAGACCTGGTTGAAGCATTCAAAAAAGAAAATGGATGAAATTCTGATTCCACACAAAATAAAAAGTACTGGCATTATTTAATGAAGAGTCCTGTAGCATATTGGTTAGAGCTCTTGTCTCGCAAGTGAGAGGACCTAGGTTCAGTTCCCAGGCCGGGCGAAAGGTTAGGCAAGTTTCCTTATTCCATATGCGTCTGTTTACCTAGCAGTAAGTAGGAACCTGGTTGTTAGTCGATTAGTGAATCATGTTTCCAGGAGTAATAATTCCTTCAAGTAAATCAAAAATAATAATTTGGTCACTCAGTCCACAAATGTTTGTGGGACACTGCTGTGAGCAATGGCTGCTGTGTTTCGCTCACAAAATATACAGTGAATTCCCTTTACAGTATATTGTGTGAAGCTCTTTGAGAATTCACAAAGACACGATAAGGCTCCAGTTCAAACGTAAGGATCACATGATGGAGATAGAAAGAATGTCAGAATAGATGAGCTGAATGATCCCTTTTCTTCTTCCCACCATTTTGTTGTGTTATTTGTTTTGAATCTCAAGCTCTGATATTGCTTTTTCTTAAGAAAAAAAGTCAATTATTTTCTATTTTCCCGCTGAAGACCTGCTGAAAGTTGGGAAAATTGCATTTAAATGTCATTATTGTTCAATGACAACCCTCCCCCTGGATTTCACTAGAAGCACAAACTCACTTTTATTGACTGTATAGGACTGTCAATCACTGATTTGTTTTCAAATTAAACATATCGTCCACCTGCATTTAATTTTTAACTAAATTGTTTTGGAGACTTCAGACTACTACAAATCCTGTTCACAGGCTGGGAATATAAAACACACTTTGATATCTATATTACATTTGCTGGATAAGTGCAATACATTTTCATTATGATTCCTTCTTGGGAGTTGACTATGCTTTAACCATGTTTTGTGTTTAAACCCTTGTTCTTAGCTTCAAGGCCCTCCACCGTCTTGCTCCCCCTTACCTCTCAGACCTCATAACCCAATATCAGCCTGTCTGCTCCTTCCGCTCAGTGGACACCGACGGACCTGCTTCAGATCCCCCACTTCCAGCCCGCCATTTGGGGTCGGGTACAATCGCACCTCTGCCCCCACACTCTGGAACTCCATCCCGTAATCCCTCTGCCTCACCCCCTCTCTTGCCTCCTTGAAGTCCTGTTTGAAGACCTTCCTCTTCGATCGTGCCTTCGGCACCTTCACTGAGTGCCATAGCTCAGCAGTGGAGTCGTGTCTGTTGGATTCTTAACAGAAAGAGCTGTCACAATGCCCCAGAATTCAGTGTGTCTTGTAATATCAGAATCATTGAAACAGCACAAGCATACGGCTAGATTTATGTAGGTGATAGCCACAATGTGAGTAACCAGGTTCTACTCATTGCTGGGTTCTCCTGTTTCTTCTCGAGGGCCACTGTACATGAGCAAACAGTCACGTATTGCATGGTGTAGCAGCATTGTAACAAGTTTGTCAGGTAGGACCATTGACCCATTAAGTCTATAAACTGAATTTCCCAAGAGTTTTTGGTGTCTTAGTATCACATCATCTTATAATGGAGAGAAAGGATGGGGGAAAGCAAAAACAAATAATTTCACTGGATACCTAAGCATTCAAACAGCATATATGTGGATGTGGAATGACATTCCCCCGAATTTCAGAGGAAGTAGGATCATAATGTGTTTAGTAGAATCTATCTGGATGCACAAACAGCATTATTTAGTGTGCCACACTGACAAATAAAGTACTGTTGTATTAAAGGAATCCAGCAGGTATGGCTCTGGGATGACTTCATTGCAGGAGTATCCTTTTGCAGGCTGTTTAAGTGGGTGAATTTTAAAAAATAAACAGTTTGTTTGAAAACACTAGGCAAAGTTCTGTTGGTCATATTCTATAGTTTGTGTTTGAGTATTGAGAAATGGAATAGAAATATTTCTGTATTTTAGCAGAATCCCCTAATTACTTGATTGAAAGTATTGAAGAGTGGTGGTGTTGGGATCCAGGGCTAGATGATAAAACCTTATCTTTTCATCCCTCATCATGGAAACCAATAAAATGACGAGTCGTGAAGGGCAGGAAAATGTTATTGAGCATTGTATTTTACAGGGAAATACTTAGGGATAAAGCCTCACAAGCTCTTATCCTGGAATAGTTGTATAATTGACATCTTGTGTAACAAGTTGCAGTTCTTGAACGTCTGCAGTTCTTGAAGATCTGTTCCCAGATTCCCCATTGAGTTCGGTGCAGGTTGGGATGCCACAATGCTGGACTTAATATAAAAAAAAACCCTCCTTATTTCATATAGCATCTTTTCACATCAGGAAGATGTCTCAAAGTGCTTCACAGGATTTACTGTAAAGTGTAGTTTGTGACTATTTTGTAGTTGAATATTTGTCTATCAAAATGATGCTAATGCTGATTGGTAGTGTGTTTGGCTGTGTGTGCTTTTTTAACTGGTACGCTGCTGCTCTCAAACATCTTGCCTAAGTGCTATTCTTTATCTATGAACCCAGAGAGACAGTGTTACCAAGGTGGTAGCTGGTATCACAGCCAAACCTCTGGGGAAAGAGCGTTTCTTCTAAACTCCAGTCGCACTTGAGATTTACTGATTCTGATGCATTTTGATATATTACTGAGTAAATTTCATGTTTGGGAAATTAGCTTGAGCTTATAAGGCTGGAAATAAAGATGTAGTTTATTGGTGTACAGTAGTGTAGTACAAAGGTAGCCCACATGTTATCATTTGCATAATGAATACATTTTAAGACAGTGAACACAGGGTAAAATAACAGCCACATTTCAATGTCTTTCTAGTTTGGGGCACAGGATTTAAATAGCTGCTACTTTTTTGCTAAGGACCAACTATTTCATTGACTCTGAAAGACAGCCATCAAACTTCTATTTAAGTGCAGTGTGATTATTCTGTACTGGTAAGAAGTTAAAAAAGAACAGAAAGGATACTGAAAAAGCAAAAAGGAGAGGGTGGTTAAAGATGAGACAGAACGGATAGGACTACGCTAATTTATACTCAGTGAGAGAACATACCGATTATTGAGATTATTCTTTTATTATAATAATCCTTGCATTTGATATAGTGCCTTGTCACATCGTGGAGACGTCTCAAAGCACTTCACAGAATATATTGTAGAGTGAATTGACTATATTTTGTGGGTGACACACAGCAGACAATTGTGCACAGCATTTTTATAAGATGCTTTCTTATACACCAGTTCCAGATGTACTTAGATCAGAATTTTTCAGGATTAAAAGAACAATATTTGTTATTCAACATTTTAAATGAGAATAATGAATTTTTCACCAAATAATGAATAGTGTGATTTTAATAGGTATTGAATTGATGATGGAATAAATTTGTTTTCAGTAGAATATCCCAATTAGAAGCATTCAGCTGTACTGCAAAGTAATGTTTGATGTTGTTTGACTTTGAATCAATGTCTGAAAGATGGGTTGTCACAGTGTAAAGAATAATGATGCAAGAATACTTTTATTTTTTCTCTACCTGGGATGCAGTAGATGTTGTGCATGGTAATTTGTACATTATACCCCATGAGTGATCTTTTTAACTTTCAAAATTGCAATCAATTCCTTATGATCATAACCAGAATTTTAACAATGAGTGCACATTAAAATCAAATAGTCCTGGACTAAACTCACAGTTACTTTGTTAGATTTTTGATTTTACCCCCCAAGATGCTTTCTGCACTCTTAAAGGCTTAACTGCTGCACTGTTTGTGGAATAATTAGCCTATTTGGAAGCTTTTTTTAAAAAAAGCCAAAGAATAGCTTTTATATTGAATGACCTATCTCAGCACCTGTGTTCAATTACCTTTTGTACAGCGAATAACATTGTATTTTTTTTTATCTGTGCCACTCTCAGGGTTTTCTAACTTTGATTATTTTGAGAGAGAACATGTAAAATGTCCCAGCTGTTCTCCGTGCAATGATGAGAAAGTAGCAAGCGATAGTTAATGCAGGTTATACGAGGGTGACAAACAATAGCAGAGCTGCCTGGCCAAGGTCCTAGCAGAGTAATGGGTGGCCTTTCTCGTGCAACGTATGATCGGCATTTAACATTTGATTGGAGAAAGCGAGCTCTTGCCGTGGAGCCATTGTGTGTCTGAAACGCAATTTAAATCTTTTTACTTGGTAGCCTTAGGTTGGGGGAAGCTTAGAAGCATGTGAAGTTGAAAGCCCCTTATTTGCTGGGCCTCTTATATTGTCCCCACAGGGTTGTGATGTGTAGTTAGTAATTATCTCTCAATTTCAACACTCCAGTTGTGATTGGTTCTTTCTTTGTTTCAACCATATGGCACTGGAGCAAGCTTCCCCTTGCGCCTACTATCTGTTATAGTTGCAGGGACTTTTATTTGAGTGGAAATGACTGGAGTTCGTTCTGAAGTGGATGGAAGATTTTAAATTTATTGTAACCAGCAAGAACTTTGAAAAAGTGCCTTCATTTGAGCTAGGTAATTGTTCTGTTTAGTTTTAGTTTTCCGCATAAACCCAATGGCAGGTGCAAGTCTTTTGTGTGTGTCCCCTTCCCCCACTTCAACTCCTGTCAGCTTTCACTGAATCTCATAATTCTCTCATTCAGTCGCTATTCATATCCCGAGCTTGGCTTTTAAGCTGTTTTACACTAAATTGATCCTGTGTGAACATAACTGTGCTTTTTATTGCATCTGTGAGTGTGTGTGTGGGAGATATTTTCGTTTGTGGTATATTTTTTCTTCGATGTTTAGATGCACGTGTAATGCATGTACTCCTTCTGTTATTGAAATGAATGATAATTATTCCAATACTTTTTAAAAAAGGGAGCCTTTTCTTGGCTGTTGGTTCTTTGTAATTTCTGTCAGTTTAAGATGAAGGGTAGTAACTGTTGGGGGTCAATAACTGTAAGGGATTTGGCTGTAATACAAAGAGCACTTAGATTAATTTGCACAGAACAGCAAAAAAGATCCTGTAATCTTACTGAATGGAGAAAGGTTTATTTTAGTTAGAATTCAGGAATAAATGAGAATTTTATTTATTTCTCCTCTTTTAATTGTGCAAATCAGGATGGAGGAATTCCATTTCCAACCCTGTAATGTTCTTGCATTGTAAATCTGTACCATCACATTTACATTACAAGCATGCACACAATAGATTTGTCTATGTGAATGCATAATGGAAACGAGCTGGAGAAAATCTGGTAAATAATATGAAACCCACTCTGTTTTGGCATGTAATTTGTGAGCATATTGGGGAAAAAAGAATTCAGAAATAACTGTGGATGGAATTCCAATTGAAAGTAACTGCGGTTCCTCTGTGTGGGAATGGTTGATGTTAACTTATAATTGTTGGGTTAGATAACGCCCAGGATCTGGTGACTACAAGTAGTTTGAATATAATCGTGTTTACAATTGAAAATGGGTGGAATGCAGCAGAAACTCAAGGACTTAGGAGTGGAATTTAAGGCGATGAGGAAGAAACTAATGAGGTTGATTCAGGTTACTTTATTGGAGGATACAATTACAAAAGCGAAATGAAATAATTTTAAGGATGTTTTACTGTAGATGCAGAGTATGCGTATACCACAGATAAGATCATCAGAGGTAATAAAGCACCGATATGGGCCCGTTGAAAAGGACAAAGTACAAGTATAAATGGTCTGTTTATAGAATGCATCCAAGGATCTGGAGGGGCCAATTAATAACTCATTAAAACCTTCAGCAGTGTGTGATAGCAGTAAAGACAGCAAACTACAACAACAACAACATGATTGCATTTATAGAGTGCCTTTCACGTCGGGCGGACGTCCCAAGGCGTTGGACAGTTGGGTCGGGACCCGAGCAGGGGGGAAATGGTCAGGGTGAGGGGAGGGAATGGAGGGAGCGAGGAGGGGTATAGAGTCGAGAGGGGAGGTGAAGGCACGGTTGAAGAGAAAGGTCTTGAGACCGGCCTTGAAGGAGGAAAGGTATGAAGCAAGGCAAAGGCACTGGGCGGTTGGGGCTGGGGATGTGGAGCAGACCGGAGCCAGAGGAACGGAGGGTACTGGCAGGTAAGTAGGGGGATAGTAGGTCGGAGAGGTAGGCGGGAGCAAGGCCGTGAATGGCCTTGTAGGTGAGGATGAGGATCTTGAATTTGATCCTCTGGGGGATGGGGAACCAGTGGAGGCGAGCGAGGGTGGGAGTGATGTGGTCGCGATAGTAGTAAAACTAGATTTTAGACTGCATTGCTTGGGATACTCACATGATGGATTGCACAAATCATTGCTACCGCCTATACAGTTCCAAGATCTATGCTTCACCATTGTCATCCTTGGGTTGGAGAAGGTACAACAAAGGCTAAGAATTAGTCATGGGATTTAGGTTTTTGAACTTTGAGGAGAGATTGGGCAAATTGGGAATTTTTACATTGGCAAAGTGATCATAGGGTGAAATTATTGAAGCCTTTGGATTTTAAAGGGTGTAGACAAGCCAGGCTTCAATTCTATATGCCCACGGTAATGCTCTCAAATTCACTGAGGCAATAAAATGTTTTAAGATGTTCTCCCAGCTGTTTCTGATAAACAACATGGTATGTATGTAGTCATATGGACAGGATAGGATCTTGTAGGAATAGTTTCTTCTATTGGTGAGTTTTTCTGCCCCTTGCATGCTTAGTGACAGAGGGCAAGAAAGTATTGCTTATGAGGCAGGTTTAACTTTTCTTTTGTCCTTCCCTGTACTAGCATAAAAGACACTACCTCGGTTTGGCATTTCCTGCTGGAAACATGGTTAAGATGGGAAGTTACTCGGCAAGGAGTTCACAATGTGAGTCCAGAACTAGCCAGGTGCTCCATGTCAGTGTTCATACATCAGTAGCACAAAAGGTGGTAGATGCCAGGATTCTAGACTTGTTTAAAAAAACAGCTTTATGCAATGAGGTGATTGTCGATTGGATGTTCTGGAGAGATGAGATTGGAAGGGCCTTCTTCAACCAGACTGAACTTTTGGTACACAACTGGGCCATTTAAAATTCTTCATAATGCATATGTTATTAATTGATTCTTTCACAGCTAAGCCTAATAATGTAAGATTTTCTGAAAGGCGAATGATTTTCCAAGTTGATGTGATTGTTTTCTCCTGTTTGTTTCAGAAAAAAGTGGTGGAACAGCTAAGGAAAAATTTGATGGTGAAACAGGAACATCATGAAGGCAAACTGCCCACCCAGCAGCACCAGCCACAACCACAGCAGCCACAGCAGACTGTACCACACCTTCTAAGCAGTCCACAGGTAATATTCATTGACATAATAAGATAAGCAGGTTCTGTGGATTATTAATTCAAGGAGAAATGCCTATGGGCCATCAGCCAAAGTGTCCTGAGGTCAGAGGTGACTCTATGACTGTCCTCGTAAACCAAACACAAATGGATTGATTTTGGTTTGAACCACATGCACTTTCTTTACTTTTTGTGAATTGCTCAGCATTTTATGGTTGTGAAGCGAAAAAAAAAATCTGTTTGTTTCTGGGACTGAAATCAATCAACTAAATTAGTGTTGCATGGAATTTCACATGTTTCCTTGTTCCTTACAGATCACTTTGTCAAGACCTTGAAGGGATATGTTACTACGCTCAGCATTACTTAGAGTAAAAGAGCAATTTGCTATCCTTTTATTGAAGAACCATGAAATTTACGCAGAAATTTTTTTATGTTCTAAACCAAATCTGTCTGTTCACAAAGCATTATAGTTAAGTGTAACATTTCTGTTAAAGATTGTGGCCAATCCTATTCTCATTCCCCCCCTAGCCCCCAACCAACCCGCCTCATCAGGTTTTCTCCCATTCCTTCCTCTAGACATTGACTCTTCGTTGAGTAAGTTTCCATGGATGCAGGCTGCTTCAGCACCTTGTCTAAGTAGTTTTTCATTTATTATTCTTAGTGTTATTAGGCTGTTTGACATAAAGCGAGGATATAACAGCTGGATCCTATCCTGTCCTTACCAACTTCTATACAACAGCAACCAATTGCGTTTATATCTTGCCTTTCACATCAGGAGGACGTCCAAGGTACTGGATGGTGAAGGGTTTGCACCCGAGCTAGCGAGTTGGGGGGTGGGGGTTGGAAGATGACTGAAGGCATGGTCGAAGAGGAAGATCTTGAGACGGACCTTGAAGGGGGCAGGGGCGAGGTGGTGGGGGCCTCCGGGATGGAGATCCAGTGGATAAGGGCATAAAGGTCTGAGATCCGACCGTCAATGTTGGAGTGGGCACAGCAGAGGACGTGGATCAGGTCAGTGTCCACCGAGTGAAGGGAGCGGACAGGTTGGTAAAGGTTTAGTCAGTCGCATAGGAAAGGAGGAGCAATCCTTTGACGAATGGGAAGCCAGTGAGGTCCTCGGTGTTGTGGACATTCAACTGGAGAAAATTGGCTTTCATCCAGGACTTGATGTCTAACAGACACTCCGTCAGAATAGCAGTGGTCCTGGAGTAGAGGACGGAAGCAGAGAGTTGGGTATCATTCGCATACGTGTGGAAGTTAACCCCCATGCCTGCAAATGAAATACCCGAAAGGGAGCATGTAGATATTAAAAAGGAGAGGACCAAGGGCAGAGCCTTGGGAATGCCACTTGTGATGGTGTGAGGGCTGGAGGAGAAGCTGCTAGTAGGTACAAAGTGGAGACAATGGGAAAGGTAAGAATGAAACCAGGTAAGGACTGTGACTCGTTCCAGGACCTGGGAAAGAAAGCAAAGTTGGAGATGGGACAGTAGTTTGAGAAGAAAGATGGGTCAATGTAAGTTTTTTTTGAGGGTGGTGGTAATGACTGCCTGTTTTTAAGGGGTTAGGAATGGTGCCAGGAGATAGAGGTTCATGACGCCTGTTTGTAGGGAAGCCAGGAGGTGAGCTGGGAGGTAAATCGAAGAGTAGGGATAGGGTCAAACGAGCATGTGGTGGGTTTCATCTGGGAGTGCATATCCAGCTTGGGTTGTTTATGCACCCCTCATAAAACCTAAAAATAATAATGTGACTTGTTATTACCTAGATCAGTTAATTTCTAAAATCATTGTAAATTATTGTATTTTTTAAGCTGGATTGTAGAGGATTTTACTGATCTAGGTAATAAGTTATATTTATATAATTTTTATATACAAAATTTTTATGAGGTGTGCATACATTGATTTGTTTTTGGCAGCAAGCCAGAGTGCAAAAACAGCCAATATGTACAGGCTATAGGCATCTTGAAGAGTTTTCCGATGCAAGAATACAATTCTAAAAATATGTTAGAATACGTTTTGCTTTCATATGATGGTTAATTCGGCATGGAGAAAATGATTTGAAATTGATGGTGACATCAAAGTAAAATCTGATTTTTTTTTAGAAGCATCCAGTATATTTTTGTTGCTGTATTCATTGCACGATTTGAGGTATGGACTTTGTGGTACAGCTTTTTATTTGAAGGTAAAATTATTTCTGTGTGTGCGGCTCTCACCCTTCCTCTGATCAACTTCAGCTGTGCAACTGTGTTGTCTTACTTCTTGTCATTGTATATCTGTTCCTGATTTATATTTTTTCAGCTAGTGAAACTGACATGAGCTAATAAATTGAAATCTTTGATTATAGTAACTTGAATATGTATTATTTTGAGCATTGTTTGAATATTATATGTGATCTGAGCAAAGCGCTTTGGGACGTCCTCCCGACGTGAAAAGCGCTATATCAAATGCAAGGTTTATTATTATTATAAAGGTGGATTTAAAAGCATTTAAACTACTTTCTTCCTGACTAAACAAGCTGCTAGTTTTTTATACTGTATTTCTGTAAGTGGAATGATGCACTCTGATAGCTTAGTGCATATCAGTAGTATTTATACTCTCTTAAAAAATTATAGCTTTGCTGTGTGAAGAGACTATCGGTGAAACTAGCTCAGCTGGTTTAAATTGCTTCAGTTTACAAAAAAGTGCCACAATTCACATCAACCATGTGGGTATGCTCATCTACTAAGGTCAGTGTGAGATTGGCTTGCATTGATTCATACATGTTTTTTTCCCCCTGCCTGTCAGTGTATCTCAGTGCCAGACCACAACTTGGGACTACAACGTGAGATCATTATGAATATAATAACAGTATTTTAACAACTTCCTGGATGGGGGTGGATATGTGAGTTGATCTGTATGTGCTGATTCTTTGGTGAGATAGCTTCCTGCAGTATTGAAAGTGGAGAGAGTGAGGTGGACCCACAGTGGAACTGAATTGTTTTTGGCTTGTGAAATTCTGTGATCAGGAAAGTGTCTGTCTGGGCACTTTGTAGTCTTGGTTGGTGGCTTACAAGTTGAGAAAATGTACTGACAGTTATTTTCAGATTTGAGGTACATAAATAGTGATCTTAATTCGGAAATCTGTAATTTGTGCAGATATGGAACACAGTTATCTGAGTCCAAGCAGCACTGGAGTTTGATATTTTATATCCTACCGCAGTAAGTATTAGAAGTTTTAACATGAGCGTAAGACACCTCTCATACCTAGAAGAGGTTTGGACAAACTCCAGATCTCATTTTGGAGGAACAGTACTATTACATGGGATATGAAGAGGAGGTGCAATGCTGCTGTCCAGTCCACTTTACCAATTTGCATCAATAAGAATTACTGTATTTAATAATTTTCCTTGTAGTTTGTTCAGTGCCTTACACACTGAAATGTCTCAAAGCACTTAAGAGATTTCTGTACAGTGCAGCAATTGTAGAAAAATGGGACGGCAATGTCCCACAAACAGCTATGAATTGAATAACCAACTACCTGGAGGATTATTGGCCAGGACACCGGTAGAAACTCTCCCCTTAACAAATAGTGTGGCAGGATTGTAAAAATTCACGTGAAAAACATGCAGATGGGACCTTGGTTTAATGTCTTAACAAGATAGCATCTGGAAAAATGTTAGTCTAGGCAATGAGCTTGGCCTTCAACATGAGACTTGAACCTGCAACCTTCTGACCTAGAGGCAAGATTACTACCAACTAAGCTGAGCTGACAAATATTTTGTGGGGCAAGGAATAAGTTGGTGGGGAGGGGGGGGAAGAGGGGGTTTGTAGATGCAAAACGTGGAAGAATATAAGGTAGTATCTGATATTTTAAAAGAATGCTTCCTTGAAGAATACCCAGGCACAATAACCATTACACAGTCACTTTAGTACTTTTTCTTTAAAAATCTTACCTCGTAGGGGGCTCATGGATCAGATTGTGCTAATTTTTAGAAGCAGGTAGCAAAATCATGGGCCTTTGCTTTCATCGGCAGGTATTTAATTTTGAGGGCAGCTGGTAGAGGGCAGGATCTTGCATGACATCATGCGTGACTCAGTGCTGACAGTCCACTGAAGAATTGGCCTCCAGCAATGAATTTGTTTGATTTCCCTTGGGTAAAAGATGGATTTTTTTAATGATTCATGAATTTGGGATTCATCAAAGTTAAAACTGCTTTTGTTCACTCCCGAGTCCTGCCGAGGGGTGTGACGACAAATGTGCAGTATTTATCTGGATTTTAGGAGAGAGTGCTGCTTTAACAATGGATTGATTTCCCACGTGCAATAACACACAGCAGCATGGATGAATCCTTTCTTGGGGTAGCCAATAAAATAATTTACACAGATGTCCTTATCATTGGAACAAACCTACATCCTCATTTAATCATCTTCCAAAGATAACTCAAAGCTCTAAAGCAAGCAGATGAAATCACTCTCCCTTTGATTTTTGTATCCTTCCAACAGAGATGAAAAGACAAAGCATCAATGTGAAATAAAAAGGAAAACTGAATCATAATCTGAAAGCTAAAGTTTCTACAGCCATTCTCAGGATGTGTGCTACATCTAGTCTCCGCACTCCGGAAGAGGGATGCAAAAAAAAAAGCCTCACACTTTGGATTGATATTCAGTGACCCTTGTGTGCGTGTGTATGTGTGTGTACACGCTGATGATGCCACCATCAGACTCTGCTGTGGCTGTCCCACATGGCCAAACATCCTGTGGACACAAACATTTGTTTAGTTTGTGCTTCCAAGATGTTTAATTGGGTGAAGAAGCAAGCATCAGCACATTCAGTTCAAAGTGATTTCCCATTTTTTTCAGCTTTGTGGCAATACAGGAGCAACTTGACTGCTTCCCAGATTGATTTCAATAGGAGCCAGGGTTTGCACCAACTTGGAGGCTTATGTTCAGCAGAAGTGGTCTGCGAAATGCCAGAGTGTAGCTTTCATGGCTGGAGTCCTGAGGTTGAATATAAGATTGTACCAAAGGTGTGTAATTTTGAGTGCAGTTTTGGCCAGCCTACCCTCAAACTAACATTGATACATTTGGAAAATAGTAACAAGGATGATACCATTTTTCTGCTGGTCTTACACTTTGAAAATATTGTCCTCTTTAATTTGACATGGTATCGTTCCGTACAATATGGTTCCCGCAATACTGAGCCAGTGAAAATATGGAGAAAGACAATTGGGAAAGGATATATAATATAAGGTTGGTAAACGGAGAATCTATACAGGATGTTTCCTCGGGAGATTAAATAGGTATCCTGGAGGCAATTTCTATCAGCCGCTGAGTTACTTGTGAGAATAAGGAAAAATGGAGAGAGAGGAGGAATCCTTTGACATTGCTGAGGCCTATTATCACCAGGTGAAACGAGGACAGCATTGACGATCTGTGGGTGCTGGGGTTGGTTGGGCATGGGAGGTGGGGGGGAGTACACAAAACTTAATTTAAACTTGGCTTGTGACTTTACATTTTAGCGCGATCTGTCATCCTTAACACGAATCTCGAGTATTTCCATAATTGACTTTGTTATGAGATTTAACTTTTCTAAAATGAAATGTCAGACAATCAATAGAGTTTACAGAGTTTACAGAGATTCCCGATGCAGCTGATTAATATCTTGCAATTCTATATGGTTTCATCTTTTACTATATTAGAAATTTCTCCAGTGATGGCAACTTGATAAACTGGAAATCAGCCATTTTTTCTGTGGGAACCAGCTGGTATGCAGAAAGTGAGTGGGACAGTTGTGTACATATGCAATAAAACTGGAGTCCTGTAGCTCAGTGGTTAGAGCACTCCCCTCGCAAGCAAGAGATCTGAGTTTGATTCCCAGCAGGGCGAAATGTTGGGTGAGTTTCCTTACTCAACAAGCCTGTTTACTTGGCAGTAAGTAGGAACCCGGCTGTTAGTCGACTGGTGGATTGCTTTCTCGGGGATAATAATCCCTCAAAAAAATAATTTGGTCACTCAATCCACAACTGTTTGTGGGACACTGCTCTGCACAATTGGCTGCTGCGTTTCGCCCACAAAATATACAGTCTATTCACTTTGTAGTTTATTCTGTAAAGCGCTTTGAGTTGTCTCAAAGATGTGATAAAGTGCTACATCAAATACAAGGATTATTATTTATTATTGTCATTATGCCATTATATAGTTTGTTTTCCGCCCCCCCCCCACCCAAAACCCAAGTTGATCAAGCCTTAAATGGATCTTGTAGTGCAGGAGCTGAAATGCTATGATGATATGATGAATTCCGTCTGTATAGGCGTCACATGCAACAGAATGCAATCTCCAGAAATAAAAGGAGCAAAGTACAACATAGAAAGTCTACTTAAATGATTCCAAGAAAAGCAACTGGGAGAGGATCCCTGGAAGAATCTGAGAGGGTAGCCCAGCTGTTCTAACTGGAGGACTGGGAATGACAAATCAGGTCATTACTTCAGGGCTTTGTATCAATATCATTTTTAAAAAAATTCAATTTCAAAGCAAAACCCCATAATGAATACCAGTAGAAATTAAAAGGTAACATCAAAGTATTACCACATAAAGTGTGTGTGTGGGGGTGGGGTGGGGGGAGAGCATAAAATGCTGAGTAAAGCCTTGTTAGTACTGAAAGATCTGTCGAATAAATTCAGATTGCCTCAATGGTAATCATAAGGATGCAGTAAATGAGTTTAATAGATTTTTATTCTGCTCAACTTTCTGTATCTCTACACATCATTCGGTTGAGTCCATCTTCCTCTAGCTGGAAAGGCAAGAGTAACACTCTCTCCCAGACATAGACTCAAGACTACAGATGACTAGATCACTGCCCTCATACACACAAATATAGTCAACTTCTATTGGAGCAAAGGCTTTAACTTTCCAGTGCTCAATTGCAAATGGGCTGTCCTCACTCCTCCAACCACATGAATAGAAGTCTATGTTAGCCAAAACCAGCTTGTAGAAAATGATGCAACTTTCCAGAAGTTAATTAAGTTCAAGTATTACGTACAAATATATTATCTATATAATTAATAATTTGGGATCTATTACTGTGAATAAAGGTAGAATACAAGATTTATTAGTTTTCTATTTAAACAATCCTGGTTAGTGTCAAATGCACTATCCAGTACTTAATATTTTTATAGCTGTACGACTATTACATTTAAGATGTTTTCCCATACAGTAAAAATTACTCAAAGCAAACAATTTACACTGCAACTCCAATTACCATCAAATAATGGCAGTGATGTCTCCCAAGACCTTTTCCCGTCAGTGTATTTTATCTAACATACAATGGAATATATTGCTTTAATCCCAAGATGAATGGAGTTACCACTACAGCATCCTCAATATTTATCGGCACATAAATTGTACACATCAACTTTTCTCTCCCAACTGTAATGAAGACGCCACACAATAACCAGCATAAAACCTCCACTTCAAAGGATCTGCTGCTGCTCATATTTTCTATTAAATAAGATCTATACATTACTCGATCAATATATCCGTACTGCACTTTCTCAGTTTTCATTTGTTAAAAAAACTTCAATTTTGTAAAAAAAAGTATAAAAAGAATGAATTGCCACCAGGATATTATCCTCACACTGTGTGTAAAATTAAGAGCAATCTCATTACCCATTGTTACCGTAATAGCATTACACTATTCGTAAGAGCGTTCATCTCTGGACATCACACATCAATCTGGTTAACTTTTGTTAAGTAATTAAAACAGGGTCTGATTTGTCTACTTCTAGGAAAGGAGGACAAATAGAGATAATATACTTTATTATTTTAGCTGAACAATTTATAACTACAATACAGCTGGAAAAAGTCACCCTCTCCTTCCCCACTCTTCCCGGGATTAGTCTGCACAGTTTAGATTCTCTGCGCACCATTTTCTGTCAATGTGCATGAGGTACCAGAGGAGCTCCAAATGGAAATTATTGAACTTCAGTGCCACACTGTTGAAAGATAAGTTTTCTGATATTGCTGTTATCACGTTTTATCAATACCTGGCACCAAATTATCTGAAACTGAAGTCCTTTGAATTCTTTCCATATTTTGGACCACATACATGTGTGAGCAAGTATTCTCCGTCATGAATATCAACAAGTTTAAAGCATGTTCAACTTTGACACAAATCTGAACTCGATACTCAAGGTAGTCTATGCCTAGTCATTTTCTCCAAATGGTTCAAGCTTAGAAGTGCCACATATCAGGAAGCAGCAGTAGCAGGCAATAAAATCTAAATGTAAGTAAGTAGCAATATGATTTATCTTTATCGATTTCCATTTTAAGAACTTTTGCTGAATGTGCCCCAACCATATAAAATGCGTTTGCCTGGTTTAGAGTGCGATAAGAAACCTTCATTATTGCATAACACAAGTTTCATTCAGCCCCACATCTCAACAGATAATCTACTACTACCTTGCAATACAGATTACACATAATTGTTCAATTTTCTTGAAGAGAATTTCTGATAAAAAGGATCTTTGTATTTGGAGGCAATCTGAAGACAGGTAATCCCTGGGAATAAGCAAAGCTCTTTTTCATGGTGGTAGTGATGATGGTGGGGGAGGGGCATACACAGAAGAATGACAGTAGTCTCATTAGAAGGCGGTCTTTGGGATCCATAAAATCCTGCAACAAGGCCCGATAGCAGGTTTTAATAATAATAGTAATCCTTGTATTTGATTTAGCGCTTTTCAGGTTTATGAGACATCTCAAAGCACTTCACAGAATATACAGTAAGGAGAATTGACTATTTTGTGGGCAAAATGCGGCAGCCAATTGCGCACAGCAGGTCTCACAAACAGTCGTTGATTGAGTGACCAAATTATTCTTATTAATATTGTTTGAAAGGATTATTACACCCTGAAAAGCGATCCGCCAATTGACTAACAACCTGGTTCCTACTTACTGCTAGGTAAACAGAAGTGTGTGGAATAAGAAAACGCAGAACAATTCGCCCAGCCCGGGAATCGAACCCAGGTCCTTTCACTGCAAGGCGAGAGCTCTAACTACTACAGAAATCCACAACCTTGAAATCAAAACCCCTTATTGTCCTGGGATGTCTTTCTGACGTGAAGGGCACTATACAAGTGTAATTTGTTGTTGTTGTTGTCACTCTTTTCTGTCTTATTCTGATACATGGTGATTATTGCTGATGTCCAGTGACTTAGTTTACCACAATTGTGATAGTGTGGATGTCTATCAACAGCACTGCCAGTTATTTATAATATAATTATGATCCTTGCATTTGATAGCGCCTTATCACATCTTTGACGTCTCAAAGCGTTTCATAGAATATACTGTAAAGTGGATTGACTGTATTTTGTGGGCAAAATGCGGCAGCCAATTGTGCACAGCAGTGTCCCACAAACAGTCGTGGATTGAGTGACCAAATTATTATTTATTATTATTTCTTGAAGAGATTATTACTCTGGAAAAGTGATCATTTAGAACAGAATGCCTGTTGTGCCTCTTCAGACAGCAGAGGTCCACGGGGAGGCTGGGAGTGGGAAGAGTGTCATAGGAGGAGGTACAATCTCAATAAATGAAACAAGATGCCTCATTCAGGCAGACTTCACTTTGCACAAATATGGCAGACCATAACCTACTGTATCCAAAAAGTTATCGTCTGCTTTGGAATATTAATTTGAATATTGAAAGCCTTAAATGTGCTTTAAGCAGCAATATACTGTTAGTTTGAAAATGGCTGATAAATGCTTAAGGCTCAAATTAGTTCTGATTTAAGTCAGCAAACATTATTGCATGTAAAGTACACAGTTCTGAAATGATAGCTGTATGATAAAATCATTTAGTGAATGTACAATGTACAATTGTTCAGTTTCTGCTGCTGAGTAGTGATTTGTATTGTCCTCGGGCTCCTCGAATTTACTGGTCATCAGACCAGCATCTCCTGGAGTTGCTGATGATTGTTTTCATGAAACACATTGAATCTGCATTGACGCATGCTCCATTTGTTCGTGCTATATGCTGCATTTCTGGGAAGCCTCAGTAATTCTTTTCTGAATAACCTGTCTGCCGGTTTCACTTTGGTTTCAAACTATTCAAGAAGTATTAATCACTATCTTGGTGCATTTGGGGAGATTTCATATTTAAGAATGGAACTTTTAACAAGTAAATTGATGCAGGAAATTTCATTAACTTTCAGAAGAAAAATAAGAGGGGGAGAAAGAGAATTGATTTCATATTTTCATAGTTTTTTTTGTATGGAATTGTGGCGCAGTTAGTTCTGTTGCAAAGTTTCAGCACTTTTTTTGTGCTAAAATAGTCTACTTCTGGACATTAGGTTGCGACCGATATTATTTACTGTTTGCCATGCATACATAATGCATATTTAAATAACCCTGAGTGCAAAAAATATCTTCTAACCTTCCCCATACTTTTCCATTGATAGTCTAAACTTCAAGTTGTCAGCCTCGTTCAGTTGGCAATGTTCTTGTTTCTTTTAGCACTCTTGTCTTTGAGTCAGGGTTCAAGTCCCATGTTAGGACTTTGAACTGAGTCTCGGCTGACACTTCAAAACAGTACAGGAAGTACGTTGCCTTATTGGGGGTACCGTTCTTCAGATGAAACATCAAACTGAGGCCCAGTCTGCCTGTCCAGGTGGTGCCTCTGCTTTATCTAGCAGTAACTGAGTTGTTAGTCGAATGGCGGATCGCTTTTCCAGGGGTAATAATCCCTTCATAGAATTATACAGCACAAAAGGAGGCCATTTAGCCCATCGTGTCTACCAGCTCTTTGAAAAGAGCTATGCAATTCAATCCCACTCCTCCGCTCTCTTCCCATAGCCCTGCAAACCTGTCCTCCCAAATAATTATCAACTTCTCTCTTAAAAGCTGTTATCGAATCGGCTTCCACCATCCTTTCAGGCAATGCATTCCAGATCCAAACAACTCGCTATGTTAAAATATTTTAAAAATTCTCCTCACCTCCCCTCTGTTCCTTTTAACAACTATTTTAAATCGGTGTCGTCGGCTTACTGACCCACCCGCCAGTGGAAATAAATAAATATTATAATAAAAACTCAATCCACAACTGTTTGTGGGATACTGCTGTGCGCGATTGGCTGCCGAATTTCAACCCACAAAGTATACAGTCAATTTACTTTACGGTATATTCTGTGAAGACTTTGAGATATCTCGAAGATGTGATAAGGTGTTTTATCAAATGCAAGAATTATTATTATTTCCTCTGTTTTCTTCTAAATGTTGATAGCATTGTATCTTTACTGTGAGCTGGATCCATTTTCAGGAATATAGATTATATTGAACAGTTGCTTGGTTTACATTGACGCCAGTAGTTAGTTGTACATTATGCCAGTGCACTTCGGGCTGGCAATAGTCGATCTTGATTCAGTTGCTAGGAAGTACACTGTGAGAACAGCCTGGTATGACTCTCCCACTCTCTCCCTCTGAGCGGAAGGAGACAGCTTATTTTGGTGTCTGCAGCTGATAATAAGGCCAAGGAATTTGTTGCACGGGTAGTCACAAGGTCAAACATTTAATTTCATCATTCCTTTTGCATTGCAGACTTTTCAGTTTATTAAAAAGCAAACACTCAAACTAAGAGAGAATGAAAACTGATATTACAATGTGAATAAGCAGCAGTTATTTATGAAGCTTTATTAGTTCCCCTTGAAAGCTCCTCTGCGCTTTTGAAAGTCAAATATGTCAATCTGGATACAGATTCATACATTTGGGGTAAAGCTTAACACAGTTATTATAGCTTGTGCATTAGTCTCTGGTAGAGTACAAAGAGAGAAAAATGTCTTCTTTATTTTTACTGTTGTGAGTTTGCGTCATTTCCTCTACTTTTATATTGTAAGTTAGGCCCTCTGGAGGCTGCCTGTCTTATAAAATGACTGGTTTCCCGAGCAGCAAATCTCCTAAAAACTTTATTTAGTGGAGTCTAGTTTAGCTTTGTTTTTGCGTGCAGGGTTCCATTATAAAACAAAGTTCATACTGGGCCCAGTAATATTCCACACAAGCGGAAAAAACCCACGATATTTGATAATCAGGCATGACTCCCAGTACTGTTTTTTGAGTAGCATTTCTAATGACTGCGTACGCATGCTCCTTTGTCTTTTGGCATCGCAGAATATCAGATGACCTTGCTCATGTGCTGAACATCACCTGCTCCTGCACCACCTTTTGTCAATTTAAAAGCAATGAAGCTTTACAATGCAGCAATGCCTCCAATTTTGGTGCTGCACTTTGTATCCAAAGCAGCGACATAAAGTGGCATAAATGTTCTATTGGGGAAGCTGTTGCATTGACATACAGTGTGTGTGTGTGTGTCTTGAGTGAATTGATGATTTGGCACTACAGGAACTTAACCAGAAATTTCCCTTGATGCTGTCACAGCTGTGCAAATGTTCCAGCAATACTCTTAGAACACTGAATACGAGTAAACGGAAAAAGGTACCCTGCAGAACGTTCATTCGTTTCTTATTAACAGTGGAGATGCCGTGGTGAGGGAACTAATATCTTTTTGGTACTGAATAATGATGTAACAATTTGAACAGGATTAATCAGGCAGGTGGTTAGTCTTTCTTTTGAAGATTGGTTTATTTTGTTGGCACTAAAATGCGTACACAATAGCATTTTTTAAAACTACAAGGAATAGTTTGAATAATGTTGCTTAGAAGAAATTCATCAATGGCAATTATGTGAATTGTGCATCAGTTCCAAATGTTTATCACATGCTGTTCTACAATATAATGTCTGTAAAGTGATTTTTAATTACAATTTCAGTACATTCAGTGATGCCCCCTTAAATTCTATTTTTGAACACTTTTAAACTAAACATTTCAGCCTTCTTGAAACTTGCAGGGTTGTATCCTGAATTTCCGTCTGAGATAGTATTCTGGGAGGAACCAGGCGGTGTACATCCTGTTGAGGTTGAAATTGTACCCATGACTTCTTTTAAACCAAGCCAATTTGCCTGAATAAAGCCAGACCATTCAGTCCCAATTCTGCCAATAAAGTCCTTGGTCCAACTCACTAATTTGGAGAAACATTTTGGACCTCCCAGTAAATACTCTAAGCAGCCTTGTCAGAATTACACATCTGTTTGGTCAATAATAATAATTTGGTCACTGAATCCACGATTCTTTGTGAGACACTGCTGTGTGCAAATGGCTACCAAGTTTCGCCTACAAAATATACAGTCGGGTCACTTTACAGTATATTCTGTGAAGTGCTTTGAGATGTCTAAGGTGCTTTAAAATGCAAGGAATATTATCATTATCTGAACATTTCAAACTGCTGGAAATATTGATTTGTTCAGGAATTAAATTCTGTTAACATTGGCTATTTTGCCAGTAGTGCATATAGCCCCCACCTCTGGAATTCCATCCCCCAGTCACTCCGCCTCACCCCCTCTTTAGCCTCCTTCAAGTCCCGCCTCAAGACCCTCCTCTTCGACCATGCCATCGGCCACCCCCCTTCCCTTCCCATCCCTTCTCCCCCATCCCCGATCCCAGCTGGGGTCTGAAATGCTGTACTCTGTCCAGCGCCTTGGGACGTCCTCCCGATGTGAAAGGCGCTATACAAATGTAATCTTGTTGTTGTACTGCTTTCCATTTAAGAATATCAGTTTTTCTACTTAAACTTTGAATATTGGCAAGATTTGGTGTGAAAAAGCTACTAAGTAAGTCAATAACAGACGAGAGGAGGGTCAGGGGTTTGCATTTGATGTAGCTCCTTAGCACGTCTTTGAGACACCTTCACAGCATATACTATAAAGTAAATTGACTATTTTGTGGGCGAACATTGTGATGAGCCACATGCTGTATGATTTGTGGTGCTCAAATTTGGCAGAATGCTTTTAACAACCCAATTTTTTTCTTCTAGTGTATTTCCTACGTGCAACTGAAAGAAGAATGGAATTCATTTAGATATGTCACCTATCACTGAATACAAGCTTGTAGTTTGAAAAGAGAAACACATAGCTTAAATTAAACTGAAATGCACCATGTCTTGCATTGATCTTCTGGTTTAGTTTAGAAAAGACTTTATTCAAACATCCTGAGAGGCTTTTGTAACAATCGAGAGAATACATACTGTTTTCAGTGAAAATTTCTGTATGACTCTTGAGATTTGTGATTGGATCTAATAATATCTGAGTTTGTCTCTGATACTTCATCAAGAATCCCTGCGTTTAGCTCTTTCTGACAGCCAAATGCAATTATTTCCTAGTTTCATATCCTTATGAACATTTACAAGTGATGCTGGGGTAGTAGTTTGTTTAGATGGGGTGGGGGATAAGTGAGTGAAGTTTGCTGTTCTAAATGTTAAATTCAGGTTGCAGATTTCACCACATGGTTGTTGGTGGGATGTGGTTCATGGGGATAAAGATGAGCTGAGGGAAAGCAATGAGTCAATGACACAAAAAATCCTGAAGAAATCTCTTCCACTTGTGTTTTGGAAGATAATTGGTATGTGAGCAGATAACGGGCCAACAAGCAAACCTCAGTTGCCGTTGACGATCTTATTTTATATGCTGTGACTTGGCATTCTGTAAGAAAGCCTCCGCTCAGGATGCAGTTTGCAGCTTGATATCTGGAGGTTAGGTGACAGTGAAAAAAAAGCTTGCATTTGATATAGCGCGTTATCACGTCTTTGAAATGTCTCAAAGATGTATGTTTCTTTTAAAAGAAAATCTGTTCAAATTAATCTTTTTAGAGAGGGGGGCAAGCTTCAATCTGAATCATAGAATTATACACAGAAGGAGGCAATTTGGTCCATTGTATCTGTGCTGGTTCTTTGAAAAGAGCTATCCAGGTCAACCCTGCTCTCTTCCCTAGCCCCCCAAACTTGGCCTCCCCAAATAATTAACTACTTCTCTCTTAAAAGTTATTGAATCGGCTTCCACCGCCCTTTCAGACAATGCAATACAATGAAGTCCATGATTCCTGGTACCATCCTGGTCAATACAATACAAAATTACATGTGTACAGCGCCTATCATGTCGGGAGGACCTCCCAAGTCTCCTTTACACCCTCTCCAATACCTTGACATCCTCCCTAAAGTGTGGTGCCCAGAACTGAACACAGTCTCTAGCCGAGGCCTAACCAGTGTTTTATAAAGGTTCAAAATAACTTTCTGACTTTTGTATTCTATGCCCCTATTTATAAAGCCTAGTGTCCTGTATGCTTTTTTTAATAGCTTTATCTACCTGTCCTGCCACCTTCAAAGATTTACTTATATGAACCCCCAGGTATCTCTGTTCCTTCACCGCCTTTAAGATTGTACCATCAGCTTATATTGACTCTCCTCATCTTCTTCCCAAAAACTTTGCATTTCTCCACATTAAACTTCATCTGCCACGTGTCTGCCCATTTTAACAGTCTGTCTGTGTCCATTTGCAGTCTGCTACTATCCTCCTCACTGTTTACTACTTTTCCTAACTTAGTATCATAAGTGTCATTTTAATTAGATGTTTTCCCCTATTACTTAGCTCGGTGTTTTGATGAATTATTTTAGAAATATACAATACAAATTACATTTGTATAGTGCCTTTCACGTTGGGAGGATGTCCCAACCCGATGGACAGTCAGGATTTGGACCCGAGCTGGGGGTCGGGATCGGGGAGGGTGGCGGGTAGAGCGGGTAGGAGGATGGCCGAAGGCTCGGTTGAAGAGGAGGGTTTTGAGAAGTGCCTTGAAGGAGGCGAGGGAGGGAGCGAGGTGAAGGGATGGAATATGGGATGGAATTCCATAGGGTGGGGGCAGAAAGGCTGAAGACCCGGCCACCAATAGTGGAGCTCCAGAGGATGCGGAGCAGACTGAGCGGGGGACGTGGGAGCCCAGAGCCTGCTGAGCAGAGTGGGGTGCAGACAGGTTGATATGGAGTCAGCAGGTCACAGAGGTAGGGAGGGCCAAGGCCGTGGAGGGCCTTGAAGGCGAGGACGAGGAATTTGAACTCTATCCTCTGGGGGATGGGGAGGCAGTGAAGCCGGGCGAGGGTGGAGCTTTTGGGGTCACGGAGCCTGCTGCGGGAGAGAAGACGAGCTGCAGAGTTCTGGATGATCTGCAGATTGTGGAGGAAAGAGTTGGGAAGGCTGACAAGCAGGGAGTTGGTGCAGTTGAGCCTAGATGTGATGAATGTGGATGAGGGATTTGGTGGCCTGAGGGGTGAGGCAGTGGCAGAGCCGGGCGATGTTGCGGAGGTGGGGCAAGGCAGAGCGGGTCATGGCATGGATGTGCAGTAGAAAGGACAGTTGAGAGTCAAAACAAGGCGGCAAGGTCCCGGACTGGCTCAGTGAGGTGAATGGTGCGTCCTTGGAATTAAGTATTTTCAGTCCTTAATAGGGAAATAAAGGAATATTAATTGACAGAAAAGCTAAAACATCACTAAACGTAACGCCACAGCTTTTCTGTCAATTTTGTTCACAGAGTCTGATTTACTGGGTACTATAATAATAATAATAATCCTAATAATAATAATTGCATTTTGATATAGCGCTTTTCACGTCGGGAGGACATCCCAAAGCGCTTCACAGAACACACTGTAAAGTGAATTGACTGTATATTTGTACTAGGCCACTTCCGGTGCTTTAAACTCTGAAATACATATGTAAGCGATCGGAGAGCCCTCTGATGTCAGGTTGAACTGTCCTGTATCTAACCTGTGTTAGAGCTCCCTCTGGTGAATGTCTTAGCAGCTTTAATATAGTGCGTAACTCTAAATTTAGGTTATCTATTCAGTCCTGAAGCATCTAGTAATTTAATGTTTTAGGATTATCTTTTTAGCTATGTCAGAATGAAACTCAACTAATGTTTCTCTTTTGTTGAAATATTCTGAAATTACCCACCCCTGCTAGCCTTAAATGTAGCCTTTATATTTTTATGTATACATCACTGTTTACTTCAGTATATACTCCAATAGAGGAAAAGTGATAAAAAAATCAAGCTCATCACCAGTAACCACTATTTTTCGTAGCCCTAGTAAAAACTAATGCTCCATTTATATTGCAGTTTTGTATTGCAATGGAAACACTTCCATTTATTCTTCAATTTTGTCTTGTATCATTCTGCACAGTATATTCAGCTTTCGAAATGTACATAAATTCATAGTTATGACAATATTGTATGGAATTTGAATGCTGCAAAAAGCATCAATGAATGCATGGTGGTTTAGTCGTGTACAAAAAAACTCTGGATTGTTTCTTCCATGGTTCATTTATCACCGAGAAAAAGGTTGTGATGCACAACCTAAATGATCTGGCAAACTGGATTTACTAAACAGAATTTTATTATTCATGGACTGTGACCCTTGTACAGTATTTGTATCTTCACACAACTCTGACTGGGAGGAAGGAACGATGAAAGCTCAGTTCTGGGACAGCAAGAAAATGGAAAACTATTCTGGGTTTTGTGGCTAAGCCATCAGACCCTACCCTGCATCAATCCTTATTGATTCTTATATAGGCTGTTGAAGTAAGCAAAGATTTTGCATTACTTATTAACATCCCCCTTCTTTCCCTCCCACCGCCAAAAATGTTTTTCTCTAATCCAGTGATTAGCCTAAGAAATGAGCAACAGGGATGGGCAAGGGTTCAGGTTTGACATCTTTTTACAAAGGGGTATTTACTAATGGTGGAATTAATTTGTGCTACAAAGGACTTGTGTGCATGCTGTCTTGCTAGGAAGGTTGAACAATTGAAGGGCAAGGGTGAAGAGCAAATCTTGTCCGCTTCCCAGTCTCTCTTGTTTGACAAAATGACATACCATATTGCAGGAATTGGTCATGCTCCTCTAAAACCTTTTTTTAAAACAAATCAAATGCTCCATATGGTAGTTGTTCAAACAGCCATTAGTACTCAGCTACTGATGAAGTGAGCACCATATTAAGTTAAAACTACTTGGTTATTACAAGCCAGTTATGATCTCAAGGAATTGTCATTAAATAGATATACGCATTTTGCCTACAAAATTTTACAGTCAATTCACTACAATATATTTTGTGAAGCCCTTTGGGACATCTTGGCAACGTGCAAAGGTGTTACATCAAATGCAAGGATTATTATTATACATGAAGTAGAAGGGTATGGGAGGGAGTAAGGAGGGTGGAAACTCGCGTTGGGGTATGAACACTAGCATGGACTGGTTGGACCGAATGGCTGGTTTCTATGCTGTAAATCTATAAGTAAATATTTTCTGCCATTTCTTTTGGAGTTCTGGCTTTCATTTGGTCATTGATTGTTTGAATGTGATAGAAGAAACAAATTGTGTGAACGTATTTAGTCTTTTAGTGCAACAGAAACATTTGTAATGAAGGGAAGGGAACGGAATCAATGCAATTGCTAATAATGTTTTCGGTTGATTACTTAACTAGTAAATCTGGAAAGTTATATTTGGATTCAGACAACTTACACAAACCACTTATGTCTTGCTTCACCTTCCCCGATCCCTAGCTCGGATCCGAAACACTGACTGTCCCATCACCTTGGGACACCCTCCCAACATGAAAGGAGTCATACAAATTTTATTGTTGTTGTAAATCTAAACTCGATATACAAAATATAAAGAAGTGAGATGTGGCTAAAACAGATTCAGATTTGGGAGACATGTTGGTTTGAGAAATAATTTCTCGGCATCGAATTTGAAATAATATCAGAAGTAAACCTTTAACTGAGAATACATTTCTGTTAATGTTAAGCATCCATCATTCATCAGCACTAGATACTTTTATTAAGTACAGTTACTATAAGTTACCACACTTCAATTTAACAGGAAATTCACCTGTGTTGGTAGCAAATGAAACCCATGTTAATGTCTGTTGCATAGGGAACGTGGTAAAATTAGGGTGATCATGTCACAGCATATATAACATTGTCTAATTATACTGCAGTCCAGATAAAGGTTTCCTTTTTTTTGTGAATATAAATTTCAGCCCAGTGTGAATCAAGGTTATACTAGGGTAGAGTCTTTTAGGATTCCTGTAGCTCAGTGATTAGAGCACTCGCCTCGCAAGCGAGAGACCTGGGTTTGATTCCCGGCAGGGCGAAATCTTGGGCAAGTTTCCTTACTCCACACGCCTGAAGTTAATCACTCAAGAAAAAAAACAATAATCCACTACTGTTTGTGGGACACTGCTCTGTGCAATTCGCTGCGGCGTTTCGTTGAATCGAACTGTTTGAAAGAATTGAATAGAAAAACGTCTTTTTTTACGTATTTGCTTTTCCTTTCTCATCTTTATCCCTTCACCATTTCCCTGTACATCAATCCTAAAATTGAGCGGTGGGGAGAGTAGGAGCAACCTAGTTATGATCAGGTATCAGTTTATTAAATTGTGGTGAATTGGAATCATTTATAGGAAGCTATGGATGGAGTCACTGCTTTTAGAAGAGACTGCGCCTATTTGTTTCCTCCTCTGGGAACACCAGCAGGTTAGACAGCATCTATGGAGAGGGAAAATGAGTTAACGTTTCAGGTCTATGACCATTCGTCTGACAAAAGGTCATAGACCTGAAACGTTAACTCATTTTCCCTCTCTCTATAGATGTTGCCTGATCTGCTGCGTGTTCCCAGCCACTTCTGTTTTTATTTCAGATTTCCAGCACCTGCAGTATTTTGCTTTTTGTTCCCTCCTCTGTTTCACTCGGAAGCTGGTGACATCACCAGACCTGTGTGAAAATAAGAGGAGGACGTGAAATTTTTGTCACAAGGGGTTTTCTCCTAAGTCCTGGCCAACAATGTCCCAGATAAAATTAGTCATTCGCTTTATGGCAGTTTGTCGGATGTTGCTGTGTGCAAATTGGCTGCCCCAATCGCCTACAAAATATGCAGTCACTACACTTTACAGTAAATTCTGCGAAGCGCTTTGAGACGTCCTCCTGATGTGAAAGGCACTATAACAAATGAAAGAATTATTATTAAGGGCAGTTTTTAAGGCAAAGAGCCACGCTGTGAGAAAATCAATGGTGATGCAGTGTGGAATTTTTGTAATTGGACACTGATGTTCCTGTCACATGATATACTGTAAAGTCACTTAGATCAGCAAAGTTTAGAGAAGAGCATAGGAATGTTATCGTGGTTGAATGCGAATAATTAATATTCAGTATTTCCATTTACTCAGCTAATGTGTATGGGCATGAAAGAAAAAAGAGCCTTTTTGTAAGAGAAAAAATCAATAGCGATGCAGTGTGGAACATTCACTGTGTTGCCTTTCGGAAACAGGAGACTAAAGTTCCTGCTATTCGATGCTTTGTGAAGTGTCGAATTTCAGTTTAACTGCGTTTAGTGACCAGCATTTGAATATTGTGTGTGACCGTGCCACCATTTGTATGGTTTCTGTTGCTTATTCAGCAAAGCTCACTGGTGCAAACTTTATCAGGGGTGTTCAGATAGTTCTCAGCAACAGTCAACTGGCTCTTCAGCCCTGCATGTTGCTTTTATGCTGCAAACATCAAGGTTTAACCAACTGCTTTTGCAGATCTACTGATGTTTGTTGTAAAGGGAAGAACCTGGATCCTCAACATTTCATTAAGTAAGTTGCATCCACAACAGAACATCCTCAAACAAATTCTGATGCAAGACATACCTCATGGCAAAATAAATGTCAGAGCTTTGGTATGAAAATATCTGATTTACCAATAGTTACTGTATTGTTTGCTGCCTGTGGGTGTCCATACAGTGTATTACAAGAACAGTGTACATTTATATTGTGCCCTTTACATAGGATAAGGTCTTAGAGTATTTCACAGGGATGGATGCAAGTGAGGGAGGAAGTGACTGAAGATGCGGTCAAAGAGAGGTTTTAGGCAGCATTCAAAGTTTAAAAAAAAAGAAGAGAAAGGGAGTTTCAAAGGATGGGAGTGTGGTTGCTTTGCATGTTAGATTAGTATTACATTTGTGTCAATGTGGCTTGATCATCAGTTCATAATACAGTATGTTTGTACTTGTTACCATTATTAAAAAATATGATGGGGTTCAGATTACCATTCTGCGCTCTTGACTAGGGTTGGTGTGGGAAGGAAACAAAATGTGTTCTGTTTGAATTATTGCACCATCGTACAGGATATTAGATATTATTTTGGTAGCTGTAAGTAACTGTTTTAGAGATTGCCTAACTGAATCATTACAAATGGTGCAACATGAGTTACTTGTAGGACTGAATAGACGTTTATATGTTAGCATAATTAGCACAGTATTTATTCAAAGTTCAGTCCACCGCCTTAGGATGTCCTCCTGAAGTAACAGGTGCTCTATAAATGTAAGTTGTTGTTGAAGCGTATTGAATGATAATTTGCTGTTCAATTCTGAAAATGCAATGTGAATCAAAGAAAGTGATCCTGTCTCCAGACACCAAATATTTTCTGTGCCACAAACAGTAAGAAACAACTTTTGCTTCATTTGGATTCATAGAATTCCCAGCACTGTTACGCGGTTGATATCGATTTCTATAGTTTTCCACTTCAGTTTTAAAATCTACTCACGTTAAGAATTGTTCAATGCTGTAGTTCTCTCTCTAGTTTTTGGTCACCCAGCTTCCAAGCTTACTGGTTTGTTTTAAACTGACGGGTTGCTGCAGTGAATTTGATTGCTCGTGGGAACAGGACACAGAAGCTTCAACAATGGAAAGTACACCGTGGGAACCTCCAACTCTGAATCCTACCATGAAAGCCATGCAGAGCTTACCTTTAGCTTTCTATCTACAGCTAGATATTATCTCAGGCATTACGTTGTGGGGGGAATGAGTGTTATGCTTCACAATTGGAGCGAGCCAAGATTCAGGGACATGCTCTTTACTTCTTCGGCAAACTGTTTCCATTTAAAAATATTTAGGACTTTCTGCCGAAATTCTTGAATATCAAAACGTAGCCAAAAGACACAAATGAAGTCCGATCCTGGTATATGTTAAATTTTCGTATTGTATAGTGTGTACGTACCCTAGCCAGTGTGCATCTGACCTTCTGTTTATTGCTTCTTTTATGTTTATATTTATAATGTTGTTTCTTTCATCATCTATCCAAAATAGAAAAGTTCACTTGAGGCAAATGGTTATTCAGAATTGGTTTTGTGAATTGAAAATCTGTCCTGTAAATAAATTGGGCTAAAATACCTGATTTTAGTCAAAAAATAATGTTTTTTTTTCGTTACAACTTTTTTTTACAGAAAACAACAAATCAAGCATCTGTCGTTACTACAAAGCAGCTTCCATTTACTCTGCTAAAAACAACTCACCCTATGCCTGCCTCGGTCGTTTCACCGAGATCCACAATCGCCATGGTAACGGCACTAAGCAACCCTCAGAAATCAGGAGTAAATGCAGACTCCCAGAACACACCCATCAACCTTCAAATTTCCAACAAACTAAACACTCTGGGGGCTGACGCTGTGCGAATTATGCCAAAATCCACTCCACCGCTGGTAAGCCAAACTTCACAGTTTCTCTGTGTTTCCTGAATTTTTTTTTTAATTCCACCACCCACAAATCTTAACCCTCATTTTGTGAATTCAATTTATATGAATTTCTCAGTCATTAGAATGAAAACATGTTACATCTGCAATCATTTTCATCTACTTTATATACCCATAAGTACTAATGGGTTAGATATAACCCGGGTTAAAACAGTTGGGCATTGCCCCTTCAATTTGCCTTGATTTCCACCTTAGAACATCTAATTTCCTCCCACCCACCAATACCAATGTGTTGACCTTTTCTGACAGCAGCTATCCTTATTAATAATAACAATAATAATAATCCTTCCGTTTGATATAGCTGTTAACTGAGACTTCACTTTCAAATTGAAATTGTTGAGTGATGCTGTGAACTTGCACTTGCTAGGACTATACTACAACTACTTCAATCCAATACACTTGGGAGCATTTTTCCCTTTTGATTTTCTCCTCTTTTGACTTATGTTTTACATGCAATGGAAACTTTTTGATAGCTGACTGAAGTGGCCATCCTTTTGTGTACGATGAGCTTTTATAGTGAATTTCAGCAGGTGATCCATCCAAAGGGGTTTATAGTCGATCCTGTCTGACATCCACACAAATGCACATCCCAGCAAACGCTACAGAAGCCAGATTTTTTCTCCCCTGGACACCCTGAGGAAATTATAGCATCTGTTCAGCTCTCCCAGGTGATGTCAGGCCACATATCACAGGCCAGAGACTGCAAGTGGCTTTTACCAAAGAACCATTAGCCAATTTAGCAGAGGAGGTATTTATCCCATCATAGACTGACCAGTACTCGTATGTGAAAGGATTGGATTCAAAAGGGGAGATTGCCCCCTCTCTATTTATATTACATTAAGGAACCAATTTCAGTGTATAGCATAGTGCAGCACTGAGCCATGCACAAACGAAAGGTCCTATGGTCATCTCAACTCGGGTAGCAGATATTAGTAGTGGTGTTTGATAGTGGGGGATGGGGGGGAAGAAAGAATACTGTTATTGGTCATTATACAGTGATTGCTGCTGAGTGTGCTCATCATGTGGGAATCAGGTAAGGGCAGAATCAGGCTCGGCCTCTATGGTTCACATAAGAAGAGCATCAACTTGGACTAGAGCAGGCAGCTGGTAGGTGTGCGATTACAGATCAATGTGAATCGTTGCTTTCAGCATAGAAACAGGAGAAGGGAGAAAAGTTGTTGAGTAGATGAGTCAACAAATGCATTGATTACTACTAAAATGCTAATAAAATTCCTATGTGAACCACTCTTGAAATTGAGCCAAATTTGGGAATATACCCATGTAGCATGAGGGTTAATGGCAACTAATTCAGTTTAGAAAAAGGAGGATGTTACCACCATCTGAAACTGTAGATTATGCTTTAAGTTTCCATGAATCTTCATAACAACATGTAAACAGGATTGCAATATTTTGTCAACTATTCATGTTGCTAAGTCTCCAGGGGATGTTTAGTAGCTGGGATCTGATTTTACAACTAATCACCCAATAAATGTGCTTGTGCTGCTGCGACAAGAAAATGTGAGGATTCAGACGTTTCAATTACTGAAGCAAGCTAACAGCTGGCAGCACATTCCTGTAAATCAGGCCAGTCAAGCTCTGACATCCATGTGTGCAGCACTTCCCAGCGCGCATCTTTTAAAAAGTTCAGTACGCAACAGTAATAATCCTTGCATTTGATATAGCACCTTGTCACGTCTTAGAGACGTCTCAAAGCGGTTCACAGAATATACTGTAAAGTGAATTGTGGGCAAAACGTGGATTAAGTGACCAAATTATTATCATTTATCTTTTGAAGGGATTACTATCCCCTGGAAAAGCGTTCCTCCAATCGACTAACAATTGGTTTCCTACTTACTTACAGAAGAAAAGCAATTTTTTTTACAATAAACCATGGGTTTTTAATCACAGAAGGGTGAATACAATAATACTGTTTTCAAAACTGCAGGTACAGATGGCAAACACCCCTCCAATCAAGGTTCCTCAGTTTATTCCTCCTCCCAGACTGACGCAACGGCCGACCCTGTTACCACAGGCAAGTACACAGTAACACATGGCTCAGCATATAACCTAAGCACACACTGAAGATTGAATCATTGAATACAATGTGCTACCGATTAGCCTGAGATTTCAACCATTGAAATATTTTGACCTTGGGTCTCTTGGGATTGAGTTCTTCCAGAAGGGTTACATTTGACAATTACCCATGCCAATGAGTAAAGGAGAGCTACTTGGGTGACCATTCTTTTAAGGGTTTGGCTTCATACAGATGTGACATTAGCCATGTAATATTTGAAGGGGTAAGGAAATCCGGATGTAGCATTTGAGAGAACAAACAAGTTACATAGAGGGCTGGGAGAGAAGAATAGCAACGTAATAAGGAGTAATCCAGAAAAGGGAGGGATTAGATGGGGAAAAATGCAGAACAGACTCAGTCGCTCTTGGAGTGCATGTGCGTAAATACACGGAGTGCGACAAATAAGATTGGTGAGCTGCGGCTCAAGTTGCTACATGGCGTTATGATGTAGTGGCAATTAATTGCGACCTGAGTCAAACAAGAACAGGAATGCGAGATGAATATTCCTGGCTACAAAGTATTCAGGAGGGATAGAGAAGGAAAAAAGGGAGTGGGAGTGGAGGGTGGCAATGTTGATTAAAGACACGGTTTACAGGCCTGGAAAGGGACAAGTGCTGGAGGGACCAAAAACAGAATCAATTTGGCTAGAGTAAAGGAGCAGAAAAGGAGCTGTTACTCTTGTTCGGTGTATACTATAGACCACCAAATAGTGGGAGGGAGATAGATGAGCAAATCTGCAAGTAGATTTCAGAAAGATGCAAAACCAGTAGAGTAATGATAATGAGGGATTTCAATTATCCTAACATAGACTGGCAAAATAACAGTGTAAAGGGCAAGTAGGGGGAAGGATTCCTAAAATGTATGCAGGAGAACTTTCTGGATCAGTATGTTTCCAGCCCAACGAGGAAGGAAGCAGTGCTGGATCTAGTTCTGGGGAATGAAGAGGGGCAAGTGGAGCAGGTTTCAGTAGGAGAGCATCTGGACAATGATGATCACAACATCATTAGGTTTACAGTGCTTGTAGGAAGGGACAAGGAGCAAGAAAAGGTGAAGATATTCAACTGGAAGAGTGCTAATTTCCATGAGTTGCACACAAAGGGACCTAGCCAAGGTGAACTGGAAAGCCAGATTCACAGGTAAAACAGCTAACGAGCAATGGGAAGCCTTCAAGGAGGAGATAGTTCGGGGACAGAACAAATACATTCCCACAAATGGCAGAGGTAGGGATGAATAAGGAAATTGGGATTACAAAAAACAGAAAAAGGAAGCTTATGATAAATGTCAGGTCCAAAATACAGAAGATAATCAAATAGAATATAGAAAGTACAGAGGAGAACGGAAAAAGAACTGAAAAAGTAAATAAGAGGGGCAAAGAGATTGTATGAGAGAAGATTAGCGGGTAACATAAAAGGGTATTAAGGTATTAAGGTATTTTATAAGCATGTGAAGAATAAAAGGTTAGTCAAAGGTAGGGTGGATCCAATTAGGGACCAAAGAGGAAGTCTTCGTGTGGTGGCAGAGGGCATTGCTGACGTAATGAATGAGGACTTTGTATCTGTCTTCACAAAAGAAGAGGATGCAGCCAATGCCACAATATCGTAGGAGAGGGTAGAGAAATTGGATAAACTAAGAATAAACCAAGAGGAGGTACTGAAAAAGTTGTCGGTGCTCAAGATAAATAAATCACCCGTTCCGGATGGGATGCATCCTAGGTTACTGAGGGAAGTAAGGGTGGAAATAACGGAGGCTGTGGCCACAATCTTTCAATCCTACTTGGACACTGGGGTGGTGCCAGAGGACTGGAGAGTTGCAAATGTTACTCTCCTGTACAAAAAGGTGCAGAAGGATAAACCTGAGAACTACAGGCCAGTCAGCCTAACGTCAGTAGTGGGTAACATTCTGGAGTGCAATCCGGGGCAAAATAAATTTTCACTTAGAAAAATGTGGGTTAATAAAGGACAGCCAACACGGATTTATTAAAGGCAAATCGTGTCTAACAAAGCCTCCGTTATTTCCACCCTTACTTCCCTCAGTAACCTAGGATAAAGTTTTTTGATGAAGTAACGGGGAGAGTGGATGAAGGATGAAGGTAGTGCAGTTGATGTAGTTTATATGGATTTTCAAAAGGAGTTTGATAAATTGCCACGTAAGAGGCTTGTAAGCAAAATAGAAGCCCACGGTATTAAAGTGGCAGCGGATACAGAACTGGCTGGGACAGAAAGCAGAGAGTGGTGGTGATCGTTTTTTTATCTGACTGGAGGGAAGTGTGCAGTGGTGTCCCCCATGGTTTAGTATTGGGATCACTGTTGTTTTTGATCTATATAAATGACCTGGACTTGGGTATAGGGAGTACAAGTTTACAGATGATACTAAGCTAGGAAAGTAGTAAACAGTGAGCAAGATAGTAACAGACTGCAAAATTGACATAGAAAGACTGGTAAAATGGACAGACACTTGGCAGATGAAGTTTAATGTGGAGAAATGCGAAGTGATGTTTTTTGGGAGGAAGAAAGAGGAGAGGCAATATAAATTGGATAGTAAATCTTAAAGGTGGTGAAGGAAGAGAGACCTGGGAGTTCATATAATAATAATAATCCTTGCATTTGATACAGCACTTTATCACATCTTTGAGACGTCTCAAAGCGCTTCACAGGATATTCTATAAAGTAAATTGACTGTATATTTTGTGGGCGAAACACGGCAGCGAATTGCGCACAGCAGCGTCCCACAAAAAGTCATGGATTGAGTGACCAAATTTTTTTCTTTTTTTAAAAAGATTATTACCCTTGGAAAGTGATCTGCCAATTGACTAACAACCGGTTCCTAAACTTGCCTAAGCTTTTGCCCTGCCCGGGAATATAAATAAATCTTTGAAGGTGGCCAGACAGGTAGATAAAGCTGTTGAAAAAGCATACTAGGCTTTATAAATAGGGGAATAGAATACAAAAACAGGAAGTTATGATGAACCTTTATAAAACATTGGTTAGGCCTCAGCGAGAGATTGTGTTCAGTTCTGGGCCCCACACTTTAGGAAGGATGTCAAGGTATTGGAGAGGGTGCAAAGGAGATTTACCAGGAATGAGGAACTTCAGTTATCTGGAGAGACTAGAGAAGCTAGGATTATTCTTGGAGCAGAGAAAGTTAAGAGGAGACTTAATAGAAGTTTTCAAAATTATGAGGGGATTCAGTACGGTGAACAAGGAGAAATTATTTCCACTGGTGGGTGGGTCAATAACCCGAAGGCACCGATATAAAATAGTTGTTAAAAGTAACAGAGGGGAGGTGAGGAGAATTTTTTTAATATATAAACACAGTGAGTTGTTGGGATCTAGAATCCATTGCCTGAAAGGGTGGTGGAAGCCAATTCAATAACAACTTTTAAGAGAGAAGTAGATAGATAGTTTGTAGGGCTGTGAAGTAGATAGTTTGTAGGGCTGTGGGGGGAGAGTGGGATTGAATTGGATAGCTGTTTTCAAAGAGCTGGCACAGGCATGATGGGCCTGTGCTGTATGATTCTGTGTTCTTATGCCCACTCCAGTATGTATGTCCCAGTTGATAGAAGTGTACCTGAATAATCCTATCATCAGCAGAATTTTTTTATTAAAGTTATGGTGATCTGGAAGTTCACCATTTTTACTCTAGTGGAGGAACTAACTTGTGTGCTCCCTTCATGTATAGCTTCAGTAACACTCATGCAATGTCTTCGTAGAACCAAGAATTTTAGCTACTGATTAAATTGGTTGTTTCCTATGAGAGCAAAAACAATGGTTTCTGAAACCAGTCACAATATGAATGCTACCAATGTGGATAATGGAATATCCAGTTCTCCCTGTACTGCTCCTGGCAAGCTCAAACCCTTCGGGGTATACCAGATTCTGCACAGTAGTCAGATTTCAGGCAAATTTGTAGGCTTCTCCTTGAGGCTACTTGTAAGGGTTTTACTTCGATGATCTGACAGCTCTGGAAGTACCTCAGCCTAACATGGACGAAACCGCAGCTCAGAATGAGACCTTGGGTGCAGCAGTGTCAGATCTCACCCAGCAGTTTGACATCAATATCTTAAAGGGTCAGAGGCCCACAGCAAATTTCTCTTTACTTTCTTGACCCTGTGGGATGATGGTAAATCGGAATTGGACATGGAGGTTGATCTTTGAAAGATTGAAGACATTCACTCCACAATTGGGAGCCAAATATGTTTTTCTATGTTTTGAGATGCAATACTTATGGAAGTTCACATATATGGGGCAATTTCGTACATATTTCTAAAGAATTTTACTTAGGGGAAATTGTAGGAAATTAGTCTTTCAATTGTGCCTCATCTTCTTTAATGTACCAAAAGGTTCTAAAGAATCATTGTCCTTGCAGGTTCGTCCAAAGCCAGTGGTGTCAAACAGCATTCCGATCGCACCTGCACCTGCTCCTGTGTTCACAACGTCCCATCTGATCCAGCGACCGGTCATGTTGACGAAGATCACACCTGCCTCTCTGCCATCATCTGCAAACTCCATTCATCAGGCTAGGATAGTGAATGGCCAACCAGCTACGATCACCAAAACATTACCCACTGCGCAGCTGACTAGTATTGTTATAGCCACTCCTGGGCCTAAAGTGGTGGGTCCCCAACAACTAAAGCTGAGTAAAGCAAATTTGGATAGCAAGGTACAAAATGACCTTCTTTTAAAACACATGTAAAGTCTGGTATCTGGGCGGAAATTGCATTTGTGACATTGCCTGCAATAGAGTCTTGAAATCCCATGCGTTGCTATTGGTATAAACATTAATTTCTGATTCACTCAATATGAAGTGGCAGTTATTTGGAGCATGAGTTGTGATTAATGCAACTTGCTGGAGTCCTAGTGTTTCAAGCCATTACAGTTGCAAATTCTGTTATTACAGATATTTTGAAGCAATTCTCCAACTAAATCTGAGTTTTACACTCAGAGTGGGAGTCCAGATAGACTAATAGGAACAATGCTAGATCAGAACTGTAAAAGCCAATGGTGTCAAATATTCCTGTTCTACATGTGTTTATTACTTCGTCCCAGGCCTCTGCTCGTGCTACTCTTTAACCGGCGACTAAATCATGAGAAAGACAAAGAATGCCTCCCTTCACCCCGTCAATTTAGAATTTTCTCTTTCTCTCAATGAAACTGCTCAGTACCTCTCCATTTGGAAATCGGGAGTTTATACCAGAGAAGTTAGCTACCTCGCACAATTTGAAGAGGGTTTATGAAAACGTAGTGTAAATTGTGCTTTGATGTCCATCTGCCCCCTCTTACCCTCACTACCACTCTGGTCAAATAGAAGTTTTATTAAAGTTGGAATTGCGTAATTTAAAAACTCTACATCATACAGAGAGGAAGGTTGAGGTTAAAAATTCTCATCTGCTGAGATTGCTAATATCAGTTTGGGTTACAGTTCACCTCAGTGCTACCTTGGCTGGAAAGGAGATAGCCGTCGGGTTTTCTACCCCCACCCCCCACAGCAGACCCTAGATGCAGATAAGATTGGATTTAGCTGAAATACCCTTTTGGGATACATGATTGATATACCGGAGGAGAAAGAATCCTTCAGGAGCCTGGCCACAGAACATGCTAGAGCTGACCAGTAGAGAATCTCCCAATAATAATAATAGCATTTAATATAGCACCTTATCACATCTTTGAGACGTCTCAAAGCACTTCACAGGATATACTGTAAAGTGAATTGACTGTATATTTTGTGGATGAAACGCGGCAGCCAATTGCGCACAGCAGCGTCCCACAAACAGTCGTGAATTGAGTAACAATTTTTTTTTGAAGGAATTATTACAACTAGAAAAGCGATCTGCTGATTGACTAGCAACCGGATTCCTACTTACTGCTAGGTAAACAGGCATGTGGAGTAAGGAAACTTGTCCAAGTTTTTCCCTGCCCATGTCTCTCACTTGCGAGGCGAGTGGTCTAAACCACTGAGAGGAGAACCCAATAGATTCCTCCCTCACCCTGTCAACTTGTAGATGACCAGATGGTCTGTCGAGCAGAGGATAAACTAGCAGCTTCTTCTGCTGCTCAAGGGAGAGTCTAGCATTCAACCTCAGAACAAACGTTCAATTCCACATCTAATGCTATTAGATTATCATTTTGTAATTTGATCACTTCACAATCTACTATTCTCACACTGTTCTCTGTCACAATAGACCATCAAACTTCAGGTGGAGTGGGAAGAAAGACAAAATGATAGCAGTCCCACTTCCCCAGTTCCACCCAAACCTAGGAGAGAGGAGAACCCAGAGGTATGTGAACCAACTGGTTATGAAAAGCAAGTTCTACTTTCTGGTTACTTCTTTAACATTGTAGAGAGAACTAAATCTCAGTGGCGATGTAAACCTCATTGTATTAGAGATTGTCTATTGTTGTGTCCCTCCCAGGAGTACCTATATTGTGCTTGCGGATTCCCAAACTATGCTTTGAAAACAATGAGATTGATCATAATTTTTATATTCATTTAATCAGTAGAAGTGTACAAGAAGCACTTTAACACTCGTGTCGGTTCACATTTGATTTTTACCATTGTATTTTCTTGGGTATTTTTAAATCATCTACTAACTAAGAGCCTTTTGTTCTCCACTTAGATTTTGTGAGTTGGTTAAAGGGTGTAATTTACTACTTCACATCCAAAACTCATTCCTTGTCCTTATTTTAAAATAATTGTGCCTTTCCTGCTGGTAATTGGACATGTCTTTGATCTGATGTGCGCCAGTTAAAAACACAACTTGACCAAGATAGTGGATTTGCTGAATTATGGGGTAATTGGGTAACCTAGAGTGTGGGTCAGGTATAGCACAATTAGTGAGGTCAGGTATTTACAAACCCCAGGAGCCCTATCTGAGTGTTGCATTAACTATGAAGGCTGGGGTTGTGATCTACCTTTGAAAACTACTTTTTTTGTTTTGATTTTTATATAAGATGCATGTAAAATGGTGAAATGTCATACCACAACAAGTTCCTCTTTGATTTTGATCTGGGTGATGAGTCAGGAAGAATTGGTAGGAGCTTTATCATGAGGTTAGATGTTCCCACTACTGTGATCGTCTTACCAAAGCAGTACAATGTCATGCAACTCATGGTTACTTTACAGTTTGATACTGATTGATTGACTATTTTGTATTGTAAAGCTAGCTAACTATAACTGTAAATAGTAAACTAGTCAATTATGCAGAGCACAATATCCAATTTGCTGTGTATTTCATACAACAAGTTCATTGTCTTAACTGTGAGCTCTTAAATGTAAAATCTTGGGGTGGGTAAAAATGAGTCTTATCGCTTTTGTGGACAATTGTCACTTCACATTGACAATTGTTTCAACAATGTAAAATTTTCAACAATGTAAAATTTTATGCTGTGCCCTTCATTTAAGAACTGCAGAATAATGTATTTTTTTGTTTCTTTCTACAGAAAGTTGCATTCATGGTTTCCCTGGGACTGGTAACACACGATCACCTCGAAGGTAAGAAATCAGTGTAGTTTCTCCCTCACTCCACACCCCACCCCATGCGAACACAAGATTATTCCTTTTGATGCAGTATTTTGGGCCCATAAAATTGGGTACCGTGTTATAATGATTGCCAGTCTCGCTTCTGGGTTGGGTTGTCAGATCATTGCTTCTGCCATGGACTGGCCAACACTGTCAGCAACAACAGCAAATTACATTTATATAGAGCCTTTCACATCGGGACAATGTCCAAAGGCACCACTCTGGCTAGAAACACTTGCCTATTTAAACATTGAAAAGACCAAGAAAAAGTTCAAGAAAAAGACCAAGAAAAAGTTCAGTAATGTAATTTTTTATGAAGGTACGGGTACTATTAAATTAATCCAACATTCGTCCCGTTGTGTTTGGAAAACCAGAAATCCAAAGCAAGAGGCAAGAAAGAAAACGCCGGACAACAGCGAATCCTGTGTACAGTGGAGCAATCTATGAACCAGAGGTATTGCCTTTTTCTAAACAAATGGTTATTATTATTGATTGCCTGATGAACAGCTTCTTTGAAGTGTTTTATTTTGGATTGCTTTTTGCGTATGGTGAGATTGTATAATAATAATACTTGCATTTGATGTAGCACCTTATTGCGTCTTCGAGACTTCTCAAAATGCTTCAGAGAATATGCTGTAAAGTGAATTGGCTGAATATTTTGTGGGTGAAAGGTGGCAGCCAATTATGCACAGCAGATGTATTGCTGGTTGAGGCATTGAGGCGGTTATTTTATGGGATTGAACTTGATTTTGCAGATTATGATTTTATCCTCTTCTGTATTGCAGCGTAAAAAATCAGCAGTAACTTACTTGAACAGTCCTGTGCAACCTGGGACGCGGAGAAGAGGTAAGACATAAGTATACTCTGGCCAAGCAAATGTGAATTCGAGATTCCTTTTTACATTTATATTCAATCAATGGTCTTGTTAATATTCTTAGGAATAGAGAATCAGTATTTACATAGCAGTATTTAGGCGTGATGAGGTGATATCTATCTATTTGAGTCTTTATGTTTCTTTAAAGATATTTTAAAGTTTTATCAAAATTGGACAGATGGTAAACTATTTCTGTACAAAATTTGTCAATGTACCAATCTCATTCTTGCTATTCAGTAGCTCTTGCTACTCAGAAGGAAAATCTCCTCAGACCACTTTATAGCAATTTGAGTGCATGGATCACAAAAAGCTTTTAGAAGCAGATTGTGTACTCACCCTCCTGGGTAGATCTGATTTAGTTTTTAAAAAGTTTTGGATCTGTCACATTTTCGGGTTTCCATATAGACCAGGCAGTTGCTGCTAATTTCACATGTTAACAGCAAAAGTCATAGAATTTGTGTTTGACCCTGTGAGATCTCTGTCACCATTTGCCACCATCTGCACTAAAACAGTTGATGTTAAAACCCTGAGGCCACTTCTTAATACAATTCCTAAATGCTTTGTTGATTGAATGAGATCTCAGTAAATCAAGGTTTCACTAAATTCATGAAAGATTGGAAGTGATTTCTTCTCATTGGTTTCAAGTTTTCCATGTGAATGATTCCATGTAACTAATTGATAGGCACATTAAAGCTGGTGCCATTTCAAGAAAGTCTTGTTAGTTGGTACGGCTACAAAAATGCATGCTTAAAACCAGCCTGTAGACACTAAAACACTAGCTGTTACATTGCAATAATACGTAAGGGAGAAAGAAATAGAGGTGGGATTAGGAGTGGCAGAGGCTCATGTGAAGATTAAACAGTTGGGTTGAATGACCTGTTTTTGTGCTTTTAACAATACGTAATTTACAATGAGGCCATATTTATACAGTGATATATCTGTAAAACATGTGGTTTCTATGACATCTTGACTGACATCAGTAATTTTCAGATGTATAATGTTTTTCCCTGGGTTTGGGTATCACACATGTGCATTTCTTGCATTTCCTCCAGTGGTTTAAGTCGTTGTCAATGTGTTGAGGGCAGTAAAGAGTGTTCGATGCTCTAGGGGTTAAATATTCTGGTCTCCCTGAAAATCAGAACTGAAAATGATATACATTTGCACCAGTGAAGAACATCGATTAGATATTAAATGTTTCTCTCCATGATAGTTATTTACCCTGTTATAGTGATGATGGACTGGCTCATGTTAATGCTGTGTACCCCATCAATGTTTTATGTATGTATCGCTATACAAACGATACTTTCAAATGCTGCTTTAAGGATGTGAACATTTTTGCCATGAGATTTATACCCAGAATGCACAATCTGAATGCCTGGATGGCTGACCTATGCTCTTTGATCGTGGCTTCTTGCTATTAAACAAGATGGAACCTAAACACACAGCAGAAGTGACACTTTCAGTACACTACATCTGTGTACGTAACATTGGTCCCACCCAGTAGGAAGATAATCAATTACTTTATTCAGTCTAACTGAAAATACTTTTCCCTCACAGGCGAGTTTTATTTTTCGAACACGCCTTACAATTAAAAATAATTAACCTCCCTCAAAACAAATAATTAATAATTTAGTCACTCAATCCACGACTGTTTGTGAGACACTGCTGTGTGCAATTGGCCGCTGAGTTTCACCCACAAAATATCCAGTCAATACATTTTACGGTATATTCTGTGAAGCCCTTTGAGACATCTTGAAGATGTGACAAGGTGCAATATCAAATGCAAGAATTAGTATTATTATTATAATTATGTGATGCTGCAGCATTAATATTTGCCCTTCTGTTTCTACTTACTATTATATTGCCTTTATTGACTTGGTAATTAACTTTTTTCTGCTGCCTGCTCACAGTGTTATATAATTGCATGTGGGTTGATCTATTTTCATTCTTTTCTTGGAATTAATAAGAAATAATAAGTATCCCTTTCCCTCTCCCTCCACAAAAAGTTATTCCCAGAGAAAAAAAAAGCAAGCTTATTTTTTAGATCCCTGGTAAAGTTTTATTATTTACTGCTACTTCCCTATGTGGCTCTTCACTATTTTAAACCACCTATCCTGCCACACCCCTCCCGCCCCTAACCATATCCCTTGATATAATACAATACTTTCACGTGGAGTTCCAAAGGGTGGGGGTGGAGAGGCTGAAACCCTTACCTGACAAAAATTTATCCACCTCAGTCTTGAAAATTTGAATGGATCCAGCATTCACAACCTTTTGAGAGAGTTCCAGGTTCCTTTGAGTAAAGAAACTGCCTCTTGATTTCACTCCTAAATCGATTAGCTCCAATTTGAAAATTATGCCCCCCAGTTGTGGATTCCTCCACCAGAGGAAATAGTTTTTCTGTAGCTACGCTATCAAACCCCTTTACTATTTTAAAACCTCAATGAGATCAGCCCTCAAACTTCTAAACTCAAGGGAATACAGATCAAGTTTATGCAAGCTGTCCTATGTCAGCTATTTCTCTATTTCCTAAATCTGGCCTAACTAGTGTCTTATCCAGTATTTGAAAGAGAAAGCAAAACAAGTTTTGAAATGAACAACCTTTTGGAGTCATGTTTGGAGTGTAGGAGACAGGAATGTCTTAGAATGAATTCCATTAGTGACTTCTTCCCACACGGATTGTTATTCCCACAAATTCCCAGGTAAGGCTGTGGCGATGTGGTTGACACTCGGTGAACAGGGAATTGGAATTTAATGAATGTATGAGGTGCTGGCTGCTGACAAATGTCTATGTGCATTATAGGGCAAATCTGACATAGTTTTGCCTGTCTAAATGAGGTTTGGTTTTAGGTGGAATTTATTTGAGACTGATTTTGCACATCTAGTTTAAAAAATGGAGGCAAATTCTGTTTAAATTTTCTGAGGATTGAACTGACTTGTTAAAATTGTGAGTGAAGACCGTTGCTCATGAACCAGGTTAAGCAATTTATTTGGATGTTATATTGTGATGAAGTGTTGACCTTTGTAGGTTGGATGCTTCATCCATAAAAAATTATTTTCACGTGCACCTTTTAAGCACTGACGCAAATATGACTTTAACAATATCGGCATTGTTACAACCGCTTTGGATTAGTTGCATTTTAGCACATCATACCAGCACTGAGCCATTTGAATGCAGGTTAGTGTCCAGTTGTTTATCTGCTTCTGGACATTGACTCGTCCCAGCTCTATTGCATTCATATTATCTAGTTTAGAAATGTTTCTGCAATCCTGCCACTTTCTTGTTTAAACTGTTAACTTTTGACTGCTAATTAACACTCTCTCTGCTCCTCCTCTTTCCTCAATGCGCAGCCAATGAGGATCAGTGGTTGAAGGTATGTGTGCGTGTGTGTATATATTGTTTTTCTCGTCTGNTTTTTCGTGTGTAGGTCGCCCTCCTAAGTACACTAGTGTGCTGGGTGTGGCCGCAGTGGCTCCATCCTCCCCCCCGAACCACCCCAGCTCCCCAGATATCGAAAGAACGGAGAGGTTGCTCATTTTTGGTGCTCCAGCACAGATTGCTTCGAGTCCCAGCTGTGTAGATGTAAGTTGTCTGGTTTTATAGGGTTAGGGTCAGGGCTAGGTCATATTCATAAATAATGAGTTAAGAAGAAGTAACGGGACAGTGAATGGAACTGTAGCATCAGTTCAGTAATTTCATGGCGCATGGGGACATTGATGCCATATCAATTTTGATTAATTTATTATTTCTTTAATTGATATGAGTATTGGCTCAGTTTGACCTTCCAAAGATCAGGTCTCTCTTAGTAAAAATCCTACTTGAAAGGGTTTCCATAGAACTGTCCACAATTCAACATTGGGTGCACTGGGTTCGCAGAGAGCTGCTGGGTGGTGGAGCAGTCAGTCAGTGGCTGTACTTCCATCACTGAGGCAGCATGTCTGACCTGGGCTGCACCTGACTTGGGAATATTTGATTCAAACGCTGGGTGAGAACGGTGCAAAATATATTAAACTAATGTTTTGTGAACAATGTACATGAAGTTGAATTGAAACCTGTTTCCTTTTGCTGCAGGTGATTTGGTTTTCTGCAGTATGTTTGCTCTGTATCCAATAAGCCTGCTGGCATTATTAATTTGGGAGAATGACTCAACACACTGGCCAGTAGCTGTGTTGCAGGGCTCTTCAGCCTGTTGATTGTAGCTACAACAATAACAACACATTACATGTCACGTCGGGAGGACATCCCAAAGCGCCGGATAGTCAGGGATTTGGACCCGAGCAGGGGGTTGGGAAAGCGGGTTGGGTGCAGCAGCCAAAATGCGCTCTCCGAGACTGGCTATAATTGTATATTTAAGATGAACCTTTCCCAGTCAAGAGTTTCATGTAAGCGAATGATGGAAGTCTGTAATCTGAGCTTCCAGGATTTCTGCTGTAAATCTATTGGGTGGGTGGTAGACTGGAAGAGACATCATATTCTGTTCAATGAACAAAAGCTTTTAGCTAAAAGCTCATGACACAGAGCGGTCCTATTATAACCCAGTGGTATAGGTGCAGAAACTCAAATCCCCGTTTTAAAATCAATTTTGCAGAAAAAAATGCCTGACTTCCAGTTCATTGGGTTAATGCAGATGTCACTTCCTACACATTGCTAACATCACATCCTGCACACAGAATGCCTGTGTTCTGCACAAAAGTGCCTCTGACCTGACTTTCTTTGCAAAGTGATGTGAGCAACACTTCATGCACGTAGTACATAGAACATTCAGCGACGACTTGAAAGACAGTTACTTGTTAGAGATGGGAACTAGCTAGTCAGTGCCAGAGGCTGGGTGTTGCACAGGTGCACAGTACACCCATGCTCTAACTAGGGTCTGGGGACCAGCACTAAAGTGAGGCTCAGAATAACACGGTTGCCCAGTATGATAGAAATGTGATCTTACTATCTGATCAAATCTTGATGCGCTTGTTGAGAACTTAGCGACTCTTCCCAAAAAGGGACAGGAATGCCGTGGGTTACGTGTTGTCCATCTGGCTCACACCTATAAGCTATCCACTCCAAGAGGTTACAGCATATATATCTAGACTTCCAATATTTGCTTGATGGAGTTTATATGCATTTATATGGGTGGTTTGTAGTTAATGGTTTATCCTTCAGGTAAACTTCTGCTGTGGCAGTGGAGCCTAGAGATATGTGTCCAGACTTTACATGTGACTAGCGAAATAACTGCAATTCAAAGGATGTGTACAAATAGAATGCATGACTGGGAGCAGAGGATCGTAGGTAAAGACCCCACTTACATGTTGCCCACGTGATATGACGTACCTCTAATATTTTATTCTTCATTCTGAACATCCTCCACACACTGTCTGGTTGACTTGCACTTGAAGCCAAGCTACATCAGGGGACAGCTATTACCATTTTACGCTTTGGTCTGTTTTTTGGGGAAAATTTCCTGTTTGGAGGTTCATGAAAGCTTTAACACCAACATCTATTTGTACCACTGGGTACTATGAAATTTATTTAGCATGATTGAATGTATCCATTTTGAGCTAAGGAAATCTGGATTTCGATTTAAAAAAACAAAAAATTGGGTCACTCAATCCACGACTGTTTGTGGGATACTGCTGTGTGTAATTGGCTGCGCAATTCAGCCATAAAATATAGTCAATTCACTTTATTCTGTGAAGTGCTTTGAGACATCTAAAAGACATGTCAAGAGATGGGAACTAGCTGGTCAGTGCCAGAAGCTGGGTGTTGCACAGGTGCACAGTACACCCATGCTCCAACTAAAAGACATGATAAGGTGCTATATCAAAGCGCATTATTATTATTATGGCCTACCTGAAGTTCTTGTCTTGCAATTCTGCATTGCTGGTAGCTCTAGTTTCTTCTTTGGTTGTTGAAATTCATGATTCATGGTGATCAATCAGCTATACCTGATCTGACACATACTCCCTGAGCTCCCATCCTGATTTCTTGCCTGAAGTAACTTCACACTTCCATTGTCAGGATGTGTTTCATCCTTTATCTTTCTTCACATAAAGCTGAGTTGGAAGAATATTTCCACTGTGAGAATATAGCCAGAGGGCACAAGATTTGATATCATTGCCTAACTTAATTAATTAACAAATTATCTTTGCCAAATCAGGAGGTTGTTTGTAACCCTTGCTCCTGGACGAGCTAGCACATCCCTCAGCATTCCTCCACTTGACACTCCCCCACCCACTACCCATCACCCAGCTAACCCCACCAGATCTTGCAGAGATCACCCTCATAGACTAAAGCTGTTCTGTGAAATAAACGGAAGAAGCGTTGGGGAGGCCTGCCCGATGTGTACAGAGTGGGAGTGAGAGCTATAAGAGCCCTCTTCCACACTTTTTCTTCAAGGGAGCATTGCCCAGTATTTTGGTGCTTTGTGTGAGGCTCAATCCAGCAGTGTGTGGAGGATGTCTCTGAATTGAAGAATGAAGAAGATCCCATCAGGTAGGTCATCCATCCACTGATGTCAAATGATTTTGTTTAAACATTTCAGTACATAAAGAATCTGATGCAGTGTTGTACTGTGTATCATACTACATAATCTATATTGTCAACCAGTTTCATTTTGTTGCTGACATTTTCATTGTTGCCAGTTATGCCGATAGCTGTTTTATATTTTGACGGGGAATGTTTTTTTTTAGGATTTTAGTTTTGAATATGCCACCTTCTGTTTGCCTTAAAGTTCCTGGGAATATAAAGTGAAACACTGGGCTGCTGCAGGAAATGAGCGGATACCATGGTTCAGTGGGAAAGCATATCTTTGCATTGCATGATGGATTACAATACCATAAGTGGGAATCTGCACCTCGTGTGATACTTGCCCTCAGTGATTTGCTCATTTCAACCAGATACAGCACTGAGCTGGAGGCAAGGTGCCCACCTGGTCGTCAAAGGGAGAAATTGGCAACAGTCTACTTTGGCTGCGGTCTGTACACCATTTTGGACAGCCATTGAACACTGTTTCGTGAAGGCAGTGGAGAGATCTTTAGTTCATTCTATTTGCCAGAGACTAGGGTATACAATCCAGGAGAGAAATGTAGTGAAAATATATAACTAGTCACTACAGCACTGAAGAACTGGCTATTTGAACACAGTGGGAATTGATGCGTCAGCAGTGATTACAACACACAATTAAAACCAATTAAAAGTTAATGAGAGAATCTAAGTGGGTTAACATGCAATGCAATTAACGGGAGACTCACATTTATTTTTATTTTAATTTTAAAACATCTTTAAACAGGGTTTGCCCTTTTTAGCCGCAAGGGCTACTTTACAAAGGAGCCCTGTCAGCAAGATACAGGATGAGACAAACAGCACTGAAAACATCACAAAAATCACAACCTTATCTGTGAGTGCATTTATATTTATTTCAAAGAAAATTGTGGCAGGCTTTCTGAATGAGAGAGAGAGCGAGAGAGAGAGACACCTCTGTTTGAAGGTGCATAAGATCGGGTCATCTTAGATCCAAATTAAGATTTGGTAAGTTTGCAGAGAGTGGAATATTAATAATAATAATTGTATTTTATAGCGCCTTATCACGTCCTCGAGACGTCTCGAAGCACTTCACAGAATATACTGCAAAGTGAATTGACTGTATATTTTGTGGGCGAAATAAAATAAAGCAACCAATTGGCTATTTTTGAAGAGACTTGACCATTTCTCAGCCTGTCCACAATGCAGCACAATTACATTTGTTTGTTTATTTTTCATGTATTCATTTTTTTTTACTTTTTAAGTTCTTAGATTTATTTTCCAGGTTATGACAGTGGTTCTGGTTAAATGCTTAGAGCACCAGGTCTCATTATTGACAGTAGATTAGATACTATGGTTTGATAAATGAAGTCCGGATTGATACTGTGCTCTACATCTCGAGCACTTTGTGTAAAGTTGGAGCTCTCTACATCTATAGTCATCTCCCCGACTTCATTGTGAAAAGAGATTTAAGTGAGAAAGTTCTGCAAGTGTTCTTGTGCATAGTCTGCTCCACAGAGGTCTTTGTGGATGCAGCCAGGACCACTTCTTGGTTGACCCATTAGGAGGTGCATTTGAGCAATGTAACAAAGGTCCCAGTTATCCCTCCTACCACAGCTCAGGCCAGTCAAAGGGAAGCCCGAGTGTAAGAGGCAGCTGAAGCTGGGAGTGAACCTTGCATCTCCTAACCCAGGACTCCCAGTGCTCTCCCATCGTAGCTACAGGGCAGCCGCTGCTTTAAGCCTTTTGATTATGGCTTGTGTCTATTACATTGGGGAAAAAAAACACTAAAATGTCAAGTGTAACAAAATTAAAATTAGAACCCATAGTGTTGAGTTAAGCAGCGTGAATGATTGTGTGATTTATTTTTTGATAGGGTGACATCCATGAGGATTTCTGCTCTGTGTGTCGGCGTAGTGGACAGCTGCTGATGTGTGACACTTGTTCTCGTGTGTATCACCTGGAGTGCCTGGACCCGCCATTAAAAGCCATTCCCAAAGGAATGTGGATTTGCCCCAAGTGTCAGGAGCAGGTGTGGGTTTAGTCAGTGCCTCAGTCCTTCAGTCTGGTGTAGCGCAGAGTGCTAGGGTGTAGATTTTGTTTGTTTTGGGGGTGGGAGTTGCTTTATTTTATTTCATTCTATTTGATTTATGTTTCCATGTGTTGTATAATATGTCACAAACACTCCAGGGTATACACATAGATGATTCAAACAGCTCTGTTAATAAAACCAGAACTAACTATAGACAGACAAACTGTCCTGTTAGGAATCGAGGAGTAATGGTTAAGGAATGGTTGTCACTATAATCTATCAGCCATGATTTGAACAGTGCAGCAATTGACCATATTTTAGGTGGTAAAGGCGATGAAAATGGGAGTGGGACGGACACTCACTCACCTCGGTCACTGCTTTCATCTCAGAACCAGCGTTCAGATGCAGATTTGATGGAGAGGATGATGGTCGTCTTTGTCAGACAGCTGTTTAGGATCCACAGTAAAATATCCTGTTTCCCCAGCCTTCAATTCCCAACATAACCACTGGCTGTAATTCACAGCTAACTCTTGTCAGGTTTTACTCTCGAGAGGTCTAGGGATGAATTGTAAGTGAAATGTCAAGCTGCTGCAGTTAGAGGGCGCTGTTCCTATAGGTGAGGCACATGGCTGATATCTCGGAACTGTGTCTTACCCGTGTTACACCTAACATGGGAATGTTTGGATACCATCACTTAGTGCAGAAGATGGCAAACATTTCCATTCCTCAGCATGGTAATTTGTCTCATGAGCACGTACGTGTGTGTGTGTATGTGTGTACGCATGTAGACGTGCACCTGCACACACAAAATTTGCTGTTGATGTACAAGAGGAAGAAAATTTGGCTGCCCTTTAACCAAATATCGTTGTTGTCACTAGGTGTCTTTGTGTTTTCAGTACTAAGAGGAAATATATTTCAGCACTTTAAGGAATAAATGTCTTTTGACCAAGGAAAGCCCCCTTGTCTCAACAATGGGTGTGTTTCCGGTTTTAACACCACCTGCTAATTGACGTGTGTCGTGGCTTCTCTCAATCACTGGTGCAAACCTTTTACTTTTAGATTCTCAAAAAGGAAGAGGCGATTCCATGGCCTGGGACATTGGCAATCGTCCATTCATACATTGCTTACAAAGCTGGTAAGGACTTGTGACCAAAGTCTCCTGAACAAGACTTGTTTATGCATCCAAATTAAATCTAAATTCATTATATTTTGTGAATGTATAAGTTTCAATGCTTCTTTGTCATACCTGTAAAGAAGAAGGAGAGAGGTATTATTTAAGGAATATGATGTCTGATGTTTGATCAATCCATCATTCTGTTCTGGGTTACATTCTATTCCCAAGATAGTCAGAGAAATGAGATAATAACTTTAAATGTGACCATCAAAGAAACTTTATACAAATTTCTATGTGCCCACCATTCAGCTAAACAAACTTGCATTGTATGAATCTGAACCACGCTGAACTGTTTGGTTGACAAACCATTCCCTGTTGCACCTCTATCACCAGGGATGAACAGCATCATTAGTTTACTGCTGAAGGGGGTTTGCTATACTCCGTTAGCAGGAGTACTGCTCGCACTGATGTGGGGTATCCATGATCTACCAATCCTGTTTAGCAGCAGGAATCAGCGAAGTGGGCATCTCGTTCTGACAGTTACTGATCGCATTGTTTATTAGCAAGTCCCTAACCCTGAATCCTGTGGCAATTTTCTGGTGACCGCTAAGGTTTAAAGTTCTCTCTCGCAGCTAAAGAAGAGGAAAAGCAGAAACTGTTAAAGTGGAGCGCAGAGTTAAAGCAAGAGCGGGAGCAGCTGGAACAGAAAGTCAAACACCTCAGCAATTCCATAACGGTGAGTAAGATCAGGGATTGGCGTCACACCCAGAGAACCACAGTGCAAATTAGACTAAAAAGAGTGGATTTGACACAGTGCAAAAGCTTCTTTCCTGTGCAGTGATATCTGGACTACCCAGACTGCCGCAGAGGGCTGACTCGATTCTACCATTCCCTTGCCAGGCATGTTACCTTGAAGCTGGTTCAGAACGTCAATGTTGTCCCCAGACTTTGTACAAACTGGCTCATGTACAGATTGCTGGGAAGCTATCCACTGAGTGATTAATAACTGTGTCAAAGCTAATATTACTTATACATTATCCAACAAATTGCAGAACTGGCAGTGACACAAAGTTATCAGTTGATCCGATTTTGAAGATATAATTACAGGCGGGGAATAGATAAGCACATTTCTGATTTCAAACAGAATTGCTTTAATTTTTTCATTCATCACAAATCACTTGTTCATCCATCAGGATGGACTAGGAAGCTGTAGCCACGAGGTTTAGGCTGACTGCAGTGCAGTACATTTTGACATAAGTCAAATGCGAATATTAGGTTGGAAGTGCTTTTTCTTGTGGCAAAATCAGGTGGTTTGGACTCGGGACGTTTGTAATATTAATAAATAATAATCCTTGCATTTCATCTCGTACCTTTCACATCAGGAGTATCTTAGGAGAAACTCTTAAACAGGATTTACAGTAAGAAAGTGAAGTGATGTCGTGTGCATTTAGAGAGCTGCTTAATGGTTTGGCCTGACCTGCTGCTGAACCATGCATAAAGCAGATCCCCAATGTCATTCTGTGTTGCTTTTCCTATGTTGCAACGGGCTTTGTCTCTTGTTCCAACCAACCCTGATTTTGATTTGGGTATCTCTCTTGGTTCTCTTACCTGGCCCATGAGCAGCTCAGGAGAGCCAGGCACAAAAACAGGTATTCCGAGTGGCAGACATCTAGTTTGATCACAAGTGAATAATATAAAATGACACGAGTGCAGGCAACAAGCATCCGTTCGTCAGCTGATCCATCCATTCCTTCCGCAGAATCTTTACCATTGTCTCTTGAGGAAACCCGCTGCAGTTTCCCAGAGCCTCAGAAGCTCTCTGTGAACAGCATGTGATTCTCTCTCTCTCTTATCTGTTTCTCTACAAGAAGATAAGAGCATAAGAAATGCTAGATGAGAAAAGACCAAGGCCCATCTAGTTCACCTTCCACCTTCCTGGTGGTCACATGCATATATTTCCCAGATTCCCTATGTACTATATCCCACAATGTTATTTCCTAAAAGAAAACTATCTAATTTGTGTTTGAAAGAATTAACACTTCCTGCTTCAATTGTCTCCCTCGGGAGCCTGTTCCACAGCTTCACTATATGCTCACTGAAATAGTGTTTGGGTAGATTTGTTCTGAATTTACCCCTTCAGTCACAGGCTGTGTCTTCTGGTTTTACTATTCACTCTCTCTCTCTCTTTCACTGTATATTTCTCCCTATAATCTTAAATCCTGTTCCTAACCAGATTTTTTTCCAGTCATGTAACACTCCACTGACGACGTACGTTGGAGGTCAATTTCGCACATCAGCTTGGGGAGATACAGATTCTTTCTGATGTAGAGGCTTCAGTTAAATGTTTTATCATTGCAAAGAGAAGCAACACTCCTGTGAATCAATACGTGTGAGATGTGCAGTGTTTATATAACCGGGTGCCTGTTAGCAAAGCAAGAAAGCAGCAGTCTAATCAATTTGTTTTCTCTTGATGTTTCAGACGTGATATTCTGGTGGATTGAGTTATTTGTTTAGGTACATTAATTCTAAAATAGTACTGCAGATTGCAAGGAGCACTGACCTCAGGAGGTGCACATAAGCTATCTGGTGTAATTTAATAAATCAATACAGTCGCAGAACCAGTGAAACACACAATACAAAATTACATTTACACAGTGCCTTTCACGTCGGGACGATGTCCCAAGGCGCTAGACAGTGGGGGATATGGACCCGAATAGGTGGTTGGGATCAAGGAGGGTAGTAGGGTGGCCAAAAGCGTGGTCGCAGAGAAGGTCTTGAGACATGCCTTGAAGGGAGCGAGGCGAAGGGAATATGGTACACGCATTGGGAGTTCAGCTATATTCCACTGCTAGTATAAAACTAAAACAAACTTAAGGCCAGACTTCAGATTGTGCCAGGATTTTAATAACTTCTATTTAGTGCAGTTATCCAGTTAAAGAAATGTTGGTCAATTAAACGTGATTTATAAAACTAGCAAATTTTTATAAAAGATATTCATTGCTCGGTGGTCAGGGAATTATTGTTACTGATTGTCTCTCTTTTTTCCTTTGGGGCTAACTGTGTTTATGCAGGTTCCACACTTGCTCTGTGACAGCTCACCCCAGAGGCTCTTCTTTATGTGGAAACCTGAGCAATTTGTTTCTGCATAACTGGAGAGCAGCATCACCCATACCAGATGCTCTTACCTGGGTGTAACACATCTCCCAGCAGGAGCACTCGATAGTGATCACAAGAAGGACCTTGAGCTGACTATTCTCTCCCCTAAGCAAGGCTCAATTATAGCCACGATTGCTGTCCCTAGTGAACACTAGAATAGAATCTACACCCTTCAGGCTGTATGGCCTTCCACCGCTACCCAATACTGGGACAGTCATTTATAATTTGCACACGCGCTTAGTACTCTTTTAATGTATGAATCCCTTTGTCTTGCTCCTTTTCTCCCTATCTTTGAAATATGCTTAAAACTATTTTTGTGGTCAACATCCTACAATTGTCCTTCCTCTGCTCAGTGCTTCTGGGTGTCTTTATTAACGGTTTTGAGTTATTTATCCTGCCTGAAAGGTGCTTGTCATTTGAGCAAGTTTGTTAGAAATGGGAGAAAAGAACAATCCTTTCTATTCTGTGAGGAGTGAACGCAACCTGCATTGGGCTGCGAGGAATCTGAAGCGACAACAACAAATTACATGTGTACAGAGCCTTTCAGGTCGGGAGGATGTCCCAAGCTGCTGGACAGTCAAGGATTTGGACCTGAGCTGGGGGTTGGGATCAGGAGGACTGGGAGGGGTAGGGGTCGGAGGGTGGCCGGAGGGGAGGGTCTTGAGATGCGTCTTGAAGGAGGCAAGGGAGGAAGTAAAGGGACTGTGGGGCACAGTTCCAAAGGGTGGGACTGGAGAGGATGAAGCTCGGCTGCCGATGGTGGGGTGGGGACGTGGAGCAGCCTCAGGGGCAATCGGCGAGAAAACCAGAGAGAAAATAACCTTTTGTTTTTCATTTTCTTTAGAAATGTATGGAGACCAAGAACAGCTTACTTGCTCGGCAAAAGGATATGCAGATCTCTCTGGAAAAGGTGAAACGGCTGATCCATTTGATCCAGGGCATTCAGCTGACAGAAACCACCACTCTAACCGACCAGGACAACCACCCCACAGACTGCGTGAACTCTCCCACCACTGCACCGTCACCAGTGAACTGTGACAGTAACTCAGAGACCAAGTAGCTGAAAGGAAAGGGCTGGATTCCATAGAACCTGTAAACCTTTCTGGAACAAAATTGTGAAAGGCGGTTCCTGATTTGCCAATTTGTGGGGGATTCTGTGCTGGATTGTGTTATTGATCCATATTGGGAGTGCCAGCTGGGATGACCAGCGTCAAGCCAAGTGAAATACCAGTGTGTGCCTGCTGCCACCAATTCGGTTTTAACTTTGTCTACTCTTCAGGGAAATAGGTAGAAAACCATGGCAGAGATGTAGAGAGCTACCCTGGTCTTGGATTGCAGTCCTTGCAAGTCCTGAAGTCCAAGGATTCTATGAGCAGAACAACAGACGTTTTAGTATAACGCAATACAGAGGGGAAACCAAAACTGTATATGGAAGAAACAAGGATCAGAGGCATGGGAGCAGAACGGTGGCAATCACTGACTATGACTAAAGCAGCAAAGGCCGAGCCAGAAGTGCAGACAAGAGACAAAGTATGTTGTGTGACGGGCAAGACACAAAGTATGAATCTCCTCTTATTTTATTATTTTTTTAAACTACAGAAAAACACAAGTGTAGATTTACTGTTGGGATTGGAGGGCGATGGGCACCAGAACCGTGCATGGCTTACGATAGTGTTTTTTTTATAATATTAAAAAAAGTCACGTGCTTGTTGTTCATTGTGCGAGTACGTTTCGGTGTGTTGAGCACTGGAACAACACGAGGAGGACGGATGGAATTTGTCCTGGATTTTTTGGGGTTTTTTTTACAGTAGGGAAATATTCAGGTCTTCCTAGTAAAATTAGATCAAGTCAGCTGTTAAAGAGTGCTTTCGTTTCCTAACAAGGTGATTTATAGACAAAAAGTGTTAGAAATTGAGCAGATTCTGTGTAAATATCGAACACCAAGTCCTGTGTATATATAAAAAAAATCAAATCTGTTATCGTCTGAACTGCCAAATGCTTCTATATCGAACCTGCAGGGAATGATCTTCAGTTTACTGGGGAATATACTGGAACCGTTTTACAGTTCTTATTATTTCCATCTTTAAGAAACGTGGATTGAAGGTCCAAAGGTAACAATGTCAGTTAAAGGGGTCATTGGTCATCAGTTGTGTAGAGAATGCAGAAAGTCTGTAGTGTGTTGTGAAATTACAGCCAGAATGGAAATGTTTATTATCTTTGCATTAATATTTAATGTCGGTTGTACTTATTTCACATATCAGGGTGTGCTTGCCTTTAAATTGGGCACTAGGTAAGAATTCCAGCCATTTATACTTAAATTTGTAATTTATAGCCAAACAATAGGGGGGAGGGAGGGGGGAGAAATATAAAGGAAGTATTTCTTCCCAGTCACTTATGTAGGGGGTGGGCTTTTCCTGCCCCCGACCTGACCAAGGTACGTGTACAGAAGAGCTTGGGGGGGGGGGGGAATTGCCAGATTTGGGGGGAAGCTGCATAGAAAGGGCCACAATAATTTTCTGTTGTTATTTAGTGTTGGTCTTTTATGATGTTTTTAAATACCGACTCTGAAACATTACTCATTAAAAGATATTTTTAATAGAATTGTTACTCGTTACTGGTGAACAGAAACCACCTGACTAACCAGAGGAAAATCTGTCACAATAAGACCAAAAAAAGTTTCTCAGAATAAGTTTGCAACCAAAAAATGATTGCTGTTGACGACTGGAATAAGTAACTTAAATAAATGAAAATGGTTGCAGAAGTACTAATGTATGTAGCCTTACAACTTTATTCCCACCCCATCCCCTCCCCTCACACTCATACATCACTCGCCCACACGGTGACTGACAGACATTGCTGGCTTGAAGTTGCTCCTGGTACAATTCAGCGTTAAACAAAACATGAGGTTTGTGGTGTCGCAAGAGAAGGAACACGTTTCTTCTTTCCAAAAGACAAAAATGATCTCGGAATAGTGGAACGTATAATAATAATCCTTGCGTTTTATATAGTGCCTTATCACGTCTTTTAGACGTCTCAAAGCACTTCATACGATAAACTGTAATTTGACTGTATATTTTGTGGGCGAATCACAGCAGCCAATTGCAGAGCAGCGTCCCACAAACCGTCGAGGATTGAGTGACTTTTTTTTAAAAAAAGGTTATTATTATCCCCTATTCATGTTGTTTGCTTTTTGAATGGCAATTTAAATGATTAATATTGGAACAGTTTGAGCAGTAGCAGTACTGTGTGTGGCAGACCACATTTGTTTGTGAAGATATTTATACCTCACTACCTGCATAATATATTACTTAAGATTTAAGATCTGCTGCCAGGAAAGTAACTTACTGTCTGTTGTGTGTTGCATTGCAGTCAGTTCTGTTTCGTTTCATTTATATCATCTTTTATCTGTGCCACCCTTCCTATTTTTTTAGAAGCGAGCGCTTCAGTATATATTTATACACAAGTAGCAGAGAGTGTAAGCTGGTAAGTTGCTGGCCATGTTCTGTTGGCATTGATGAATCATGTAATTACTCTTGCAGTTAATGATGGGAATTGGAACAACTTCACTGAATTACAGCAATGCTGTTTTATATAGTTAAGCCACTGGATTGTTTAGCCATTGCAGTAGTTACAAAACCATGTCAGGATATCTCATATTTGCTGAGTGAAAACTGTATGTGTGACACTTTTATCCTGTTTATTGTATGATGTAAACTTGTTATAATTTAGTCTACAACTGCATTAGTTGTTCTCAGGCTCTCCTGATTGCTATCAGACGTTCTCTCTCCTCTCGCAATCCAGCTCCTTGCTTAGGTTTCTTGTGAGTGGCAGCAGCTACCAGCCCCCACCTGGTTCACGCTGACCTTCAGTATAACAGTATTACTGCTGATCGCCGGCCAAGTACTTCTGTTGCATCCAATTCAGAAATGAGCTACAGAGTTCCTTCTGGTTTCTGTTCTAACAACCCCTTTAATTCCCTATCGCTGAGACCTCAGTCACATGTGGAATGAATGTGCTGCTGGAAACAAATTCAATATTCATCCCCCTTTGAATTTAATTATTTGAATTTTATATTAAAAATACACCTTTAAAACTGGAGACGAGGCACAGAAAAAAAATAGCTTCTTTCAAAATTTATTGTGCCCTGTAGAGATTTACACATATATAGTTTAACATCAGTTTGACCAGCACTACATGATAAAAGTGGGAGCAAAGTACATGTAACATGATTTTGAGATTTGCACAAATCAGAGTAATAAAATCACATACAATTTGGGGAGGATTCCCCCATTCACATCACATAAAAAATGATTTATAGCAATATCTGAACAATATAATGGAGTAAATGACAATAGCAAACACTTCTCAAAACGTCAGCCATGGAAAGTAGAACTTACTATAAACAGAAGCTTCACATCATCTTTTAACAAAAGACAGTTTTACAGCTTGTTTATCACTGAGCGGTTGGTGCTCGATATCCTTCCCAGGGGCGTGTGCTGTGAAATAAGGCACAAACACGAAACCTAGTACATTGAAGTTGGGTTTGAGGGATATATTTTCTCAAATTTCCCTCTTATCTCTGTACACAGCACAATATTGAGTAATAAACACAGGCAAGTAATCAAATCTCAAGAGAACCACAGTTGGTGTGAGCTCATAGCTGTGATTGTGGAGCTGACAGCGCGGTGGGTCAGCCACACGAGTTACCATTGCAAACAATGACTACCACAGGCTTCGTGATACTGTAGTTGTTTCCTATAGAGGCACAAGGGATCTACAGTGTAACAGTGAAGCAGAAAAGCTCACCCAGACACAGTGTTAATAGCCAAGAACAAAGATTAACACATGGAAAGGCAAACATGTCAATGGTTAGAAAGTGTCCACAGCAAAAAAATTCAGTGCTAAAGTCGCACAATTTATATTTGTCTTTCATGGCGGGGGGTGGGATGTCCCGAGGAGCCAACACACTGAACTCCACAGCTCACTGGTCGAGGGAAGTGGGTGTCCTCAGGTTTGCTAAGCACAGACTCACTCTATTGAGCAAGAGGGGTTGTTGGGTTCATTGTGAAGACTCTTCCCCAGAGCGTCCCAGTAAACTAGCGCATCCTGTGTGCCTTAGTACCACCCTCACACATCTCAAACCCAATACAGTGTGAGTTCAGAAAGAAAGATAAACTCATCAGACGGATAAGCAGCCCGAACCTCAAGACAATAATGTTCAAAAATTACAAGGGAATTGAGCCAACATTTTACATTCACTATAAAAAATCTGATGGATGCAGTCTATTGACTGGAATTGCTTACACCACTGAGGTGGTGAGACAGAATGGGGCTGGATCTTGTGGAGGGTGGAAGGGGAGACGAGAGAGAGAGAAATTATTTTTCCATTTTCACTCCTTACACATCAATCTAACATCTTCCAGGGAAGAGGGTTACAAATCAAACAACACACTCAGGGAACGTAGCTGTCAGCAGAAGGCGTAAACTCAGCAACTGTCACATTAATGCTGTCATTAGACATGTTTGCGAAAGTTGAAATGTTTTGGGCTATTTTACACAATTATCTTTCCCCAGCACAATTTAACCCAAACCTACCAGAATCACATCACACGCAGATTAATTACAGGCACAAAATATACACTCGTCTGAGAAATGTTTTGACAATTTGAATGAATAATAATAATCCTTGCATTGATATAGCACCTTAGCAGTCCATTGAGACATCTCAAAGCGTTTCACAGAATATACTGTAAAGTGGATTGACTACATTCTGTGGGTGAAACGCGGCAGCCAATTGTGCACAGCAGTTTAAAAAGTTTAAAAATTAATGCTCTTTCTAAAGGTAGTTTTGCTTAAGCAATGCACGGAGTTACTGAACAACTGGGGCTGGAGACAGATTAGAATTAGGGCCGCCTGAAAGATCATAAACCTGAAGCCATCCCAAGTTACTGACTGCATCTCAGCCCGTGTTAGACTGCGCTCCCACCCACTGCTGCTCACGGTAACTTCTAACCATGTCTGTTCCTGTGAGAGAGGAAGCTCTGGCTCCCTTTCTTCCACAAAGCACTGATGTGTCTCAAAGTTACAAACAAACTAGAAACCAGGTAATATAACATTCTTCAATATTTAAAACATGCAGATAAAACAGAGGCATTATTTGGAGACGATATAAAATTCAACATTTCTATTTCTGTAGGAAATTGAACCCACATCAAATCAAACTTCCCTGACTACCTATAACCAAGGAAGTTTCACTTTCTATTGGCACGAACCAACATGATTTATAGGAACAGATACAAGATCAAACATTAAGAAAGATTTGGTGCAGTGAAGTCACTCACACAATTGGCACATTTTTATGATCAATTTTCAACCAAAGCAGTGAATGAATATTTTACATTTACAGCACAATATATCTTTGCTTCCCCTAAACCCACACTTAGGAATGACAAACAGTTTACCATTTCTTCCAGAAGCTAAATGAAAAACATATGATTGGAAAATGATTCAGTTTCTCGGCATTTCCTGTAGGTAAACTCTCCCAGCCTATTTACTATGATTATTTTTATATCAAAAGAATAACTAATCTTTCCCAATGAGTGTGAGATAATAGAACATAAAAGGGAAGGTTTAAGAGCGAAACACATGCACACCAAACGAGACCCCAACGTCTTACTCCAAGGCAAATTAAAAAGAGCCGGGTATCCAGCCCCAGACTCGCGGTAATTTTAACTCGTCCCTGTTGCACGTACGTGTGTGTACCTGTTCTGCGTGCACGAAGTAGTGTAAAACGCAAGGAAACCCACCCCTCACAAAATGGATCCAACCTCTCATTTGGCAGTCGCTGCTGCTCGCACTGTGAAAGTCTTCAGCTGAAGGGCCGGTAGCTTACAAGTATAGAGAGTGACCGACTCGACTGACTCCAGCAATGGGGGTTCAGACCCAAAGCTGAGGAGCCCCTCTTACTCTGGGAAGATTTGCTCATGATTTTCAAAGAGCACTTGAGTGAAGTAATTGATGGGATTGATGGCGCTCAGTGAAATGGCGGAGTCCTTCGCCCACAGGAGGGTTGGCCCGAGCACCACGGCGAGATTTGAGGCCGTCATTTTGTTCTCTGAACTCTGGGCAGCAACCTGGCAACGCAAGAGAACCACAACAAGGTCTTGTGAAGGGCTTTTGCTCATTTGTCCTCCCCTTGTCCACCCTCCGACCTCCCCACCTCACCCCAAGTATCACGCCCCAGAGGCCGGGTGTGCCTGGGCCTGTCAGTGTGGATCCCCAGTGAATTACTGTCAAATTGCTTACGTTTCCCTTGTCCTTCGTGGGAAAACATCTGCCCTCCGCTCCCCACTAAGGGACAGTGCTTTGCAGGGAAATATGGGCATGAGACCCGCAGGCCTACTTAGACCCGCAGGCCTCCTGCGTTACTCTGGATGCAGAATAAACTTACCTGATCTGTGGGGCAGCAGCTCAGAAGCCCGAATGGCCTCATTCTGTGCTTATGATTCTAATGGGTGAACACGTGTACATACCTCGCCCAGGAATCTGACCAGGTATTGGAGCACAATGTAGTTATTTTCAGGCAGAGACTGAATCATGCTTCGCTGGGTCTCAATTTGTTCCTCTTCTTTCACACCTGAGAGAAACGTACACAAGGAGTTAGTCTCACAAACGCTGGGGGGGGGGTGGGTGGGGTGGAAGTGGGGGGCAAACGCTAAGAGTGTGACCTGATCACATGGTGAGCGAGGGGGCGGGGAATGCCAGTTCAAGGCACGTCTTGACGTCTCAAGACCCTCCTCTTCAACAAGTCTTTGGCCACTCTCCTTCCCTAACCGTACCCTTCATTCCCCTTATCCCAACCCCCAGCTCGGGCCCAAATGCCTGACTGTCGAGCGCCTTGGGACATCCTCCTGATGTGAAAGGCGCTGTACAAATATAATTTGTTGTGGTGTTTTATATTAGTCACATAAAATCCGACTCACACACAAGTTTATGTAAGTGACATAACTCATCCTTTGCATAAGTCATATTTATAGTCCCAACTTACAAGACAGATGAGATTTACTGTACTAACCCTTCCCTGTAACTTGGGGACAGGGAGGAAGGAGGACCCTGACTGCCACTGGGGACCAGAAACCCGACCCGGGAATGTTATTAGTGGTTCTCACTTTCAAAGCCCTCCACGGTCTCGCTCCTCCCTATCTCTGTGACCTCCTATCCCCCTACCAATCTGTCCGCTTCCCCGGCCGGCTTCACATCCCCTGCCTCGCCCGCCTCACCATTATGGGGAGGGCCTTCAGCCTCTCAGCCCCCACCCTCTGGAACTCCATCCCACAGTCCCGCCACCTTACCCCCTGCATTGCCTCCTTCAAGACCGGTCTCAAAACCCTCCTCTTCGTCCGTTCCTTCAGTGTCCATGTCCCCTTTTGTGATTTTCACTCAAAGCCTAATAGAAATCTGGAACTCTCCCTCTCCCAAAAGGCTGTGGATCCATCAAAAATTCCTCCATTCAACAATAATAAAAATTGCATTCATTATAATGCCTTAACACGTCGTTGAGACGTCTCAGCGCGCTTCACAGAATGGATTGTAAAGTGAATGGCCTTGGGTACAGCAAGTACCATTTCCAAGTTTGCGGACGACACAAAGTTAAGGAGGGGGTAACCAGTGAGAAGGATAGGAGCCAACTGCAGGAAGACATAGAGAGAATGATAAAATGGGCGACACACGGCAGAGGAGTTTCAATGTGGATAAATGAGAGGTAATACATTTTGGTAGAAAGAATGAGGGGAGGTAATATAGGCGGTAATTAAGGGGGCTGACAGAACAGAGAGACCTGGGGGGGCAGGTAAGTAAATCCTTGAAGGTGGCAGGACAGGTAGATAAAGCGGTAAAAAGAGCATATGGGATACCAGGCTTTATAAATAGGGGCATAGAGTACAAGAGTCAAGAGGTTATGATTAACCCATATAAAACACTGGTTAGGCCTCAGTTAGAATACTGCGCCCAGTTCTGGGCCCCACACTATAGGAAGGATGTGAAGGCATTGGAAAGGGTGCAGAGGAGATTTACGAGGATGGGACCAGGAATGAGGGACCGTGATGAGAAAGGCCGGAGAGGCCGGGATTATTCTCATTGGAGCAGAGAAGGTTACGAGGACCTGATAGAGGTCTTCAAAATCATGAGGGGATTTGAGAGGTTAGAAAGGGAAAAACTGTTTCCACTGGTGGGTGTGTCGGTGACTGGAGGTCACTGATTCAAAATAGTCTCTAAAAGAAGCAGCGAGTTGTTCGAATCTGGAACACATTGCCTGAAACGGTGGTGGAGGCCGATTCGATAACTACTTTCAAAAATGCGGTGGACGGGTATTTGAGGAGGACGACTCTGCAGGTTTATGGGGAAAGGGCTGGGGAGTGGGATTGACATTACATTGCTCTTTTCAAAGAGCCAGCACAGACTCGATGGGCCGAATGGCCTCTTTTTGTGCTGTACAATTCTATGATTCTATGAATTGACTGCGCCTTTTGTGAACAAATACAATTCTTGTCAACTTTGTGTGTGTGTGTGAGTTTGGGGAAAAAATAACATTGAAAACTCCAGTGAGTGAATCACACTCTTATACACCATGACAACAGATTAATGAAGGTGGAGGTGTGCACTCATCCAGGCTTTGACACTTGCTGACGCCCACTCTCCAGTGTGTTAGCACCCACACGGACTCCTCCATGAGCTGCTTCACCAACAAGTGATGGCTGATTGATTTGCTGCTGGAATTCATTAAAATCATTAACACGAGCTCCAGTGGAGGTTGGCAAAGCACAGCTTACAGAAGCTGTCGAACATCTCAGCTCTTCAACTAGGGTGTGTGTGTGTGTGTGAGAGAAAACGTGAGCAAGAGAGAGAGAGCGAGAACAAATGAGAGGCGAGTAACTGTGATAAGTGAACAAGTAAGAGTGACAAAGTGAGAGGAGATGTGAAACAGAACTCAGTTTCCCATTTCTAGTCTTTGAACCAAAAGGAGGAAGTTTGTCACTAAGTTAGAGACAGTATCTTAGTGCGAACAGAGAGTTAGTCCAGACATACAAACGGGTTTAGGTAACGTGTATAGACAAGTTTCCGAAACTATTGCCCAATATGTGAAGCAAACGTTCCCTGCAAAGTTTCCCAGAGAGATCTTACAATACTTAACAGGAAGTCGGGAATAAAAGGTGTGAGCGTTGAGTTAAAGAACGGAGGCGGGCGGACACTTAAGATTGTTAGAATGTATTAAAGAGTGAAGCGGCCCCAACCATAACCAATAACTTGCACTTTCCCAGCGATCGTTGCAGGAAAAACCATTTCCAAGTGTTGAAAGGGAATCGGAAAAATCCTATGAAGAGATTTGGGGTAAGAGCAGAGGACGGGGGTTGTAGTCGGAGGAGAGCGAGCAACTAGAGAGACGTGGGGCCACACTCCCTCTTGTGCTGTGCTGTGAGCTGTGACTGTGTGAGACCTACTGGGGTGGGGTGACAGCGGTTGGGTGACTTACATTGAAACGCCACCACACTGTCGTAGAGCTTGAAGGAGAGCAGGGGCGAGGGCAGCTCCCGCAGGAAGGTCTTCAGGATGACGGCGGCCAGATGCACGTCTCCGTACTGCTCGTAATCCACGCGGATCCCTACCCGGAGCAAAGCAGTGCAGGTTAGATCCCTGCGGCAACAGGTGGTCGTGCAGAGCAGTAAACACAGATTATCTGTCAGACACCAAGTCCTGGATGAGAGTTAACTTTTTTCAGTTGAACGTCAACAAGACCGAGTCTCTCCTGATCGGTCGCAGACTCCACCTCACTGAGCCAGTCCAGAACTTTGGCGATTTGTTTGACCCTCAACTGTCCTTTCTATCCCACATTCATGCTTTGACCCGCTATGCCTTCCCCCACCTCCGCAACATCCACCTTCTAACACTGCAGGTCGCCGAGACCCTCATACACACATCCAGGTTCAACTACACATACTCCCTGCGTGTCGGCCTCCCCAACTCCTCCCTCCTTAGGCTGCAGATCATCCAGAACTCTGCAGCCCGTGTCCTCTCCCGCACTAGGATCCATGACCCTATCACCCCCATCCTCGCCCGACTCCACTGGTTTCTTCATCACACAGCCTTCGGTCACCCTCCCTGATCCCGACCCCCAGCTCGGGTTTGAAATATTGATTGTCCAGCGCCTTGGGACGTCCTCCCGATGTGAAAGGCGCTGTGTAAACGTAATTTTGTTTTTGTTGTAGTAACAACTGGATCTGTGCGAGGATCTACTCACTGAGAGCAGCTCCTGAACATCCACAACAAATATAGACAATTGTAACAGGTTACGATTCTACGAACACTCAGAATGCAGAGGGAATGCTGTGAGGATCGCAACGCCAGTTAGTGCGAACCACGACTTTTTACTAAACAAACCAGGCAGTGAAGCCCTATCTATCTATCCTCGTCCAGGGAACAGTTACCCGGACTGTAGGACCCAGTGTGAGGGGAGAGTGTCAGACTGTGGTAACAGTAGCACAGAAAGACTCACCGTTATTGTATTTCTCCACGACCTCCTTCACGACGTACATGTTAGCCGACCTGCGGAAGATGCCCTCTTTGTTTAAACCTGTGGAGGTGAGAGAGAGAAAGAGAGGGGAGAGCTGGTCACAGTGCAGAACGAGGAGACTCGCAGCACTGACTCTCAGCACCAGCTCAGTCTTCAGAGGATGTTTGAGTCGGGGAAGGAGAGAGACACCATGTTCGCAAACCCTGGGTGTGAGATGATGTGGGGCTTCCTCCCTAACGGCAGTTTCACTCACCTCTCACTCGCAGGTAGGCCACAGTCTCCGTCATCACCAGAGGGTAAGGTGACTGCTCTGGGTTTCTTGTCTGAAGCCTGAAAGTGGAGGAAGAAGTGGAACACTTAACGCAGGTTCAGTATAAGGTTCCTACCGCCCTCAGTAAAGGCCGTTACACACACTCTCTCCGGGTGAGTGAAACTCCCACCCTCGGATCTCCTCACTTTTTAAGATTATGAAAAGATTCAATCAGAGAGATGCTGATGGGCTGTTTTCGCTTAATAATAAAATAATAATCCTTGCATTTAACACAGCGCCTTCTCACGTGTTCGAGATGTTTCAAAGTGCTTCACAGGATACACTGTAAAGTGAATTGATCGGGTATTTTGCGGGTGAAGCAGGGCAGCCAATTGCACACAGCAGCGTCCCACAAAGTCGTGACCAATTTTATTTTTGAGGGGTTTATTCTCTTATTTGCGAGTCCATAACGGGAGGACACGAATATAAGGTCACCAGCGGTAGGTCTAAGAAGAGGTTTAGGAACTTCTTCTTGTGTAGGGTAGTGAGAATGTGGATCTCTGCTGAAAAGTTAATCCGATAAAGCGATTGCTAGGCTGAGAGAATCAGTGTGAGATTTGGCGCAGACTTACACTGCCAGTGGGATGCCAAACAGCTGGTGTGGAGAGACCTTGACAGGTATGGTCTGTGGGAGCTTGCGAGCGGCTTGAAGGCTCTGGTCATACCTGAGACAGAGGGCAGCAATGGGAAAGAGTGAATCAGCTGCACAAACCAGCGAGGCTGAGAGCGTGTCAGTCAGGGTGACCACACCGCCCGGCAGCTCTAACGGAGTCACCAGCCTCATAACTGAAGCCATCAGATAATAATAAGAAGAATCCTCGCATTTGATACAGCGCCTCATCAAGTCGCTGAGACGTCTCAAAGCGCTTCACAGGATCAAAGGGGATTGATTGGGCGTTTTGTGGGCGAAACGCAGCAGCCAATTGTGCACAGCAGTGTCCCCACAAACAGTCGCGGATTGAAGTGACCAAATTATTATTGATTTGTTTATTCTTTTGAAGGGATTATTATCCCAGGAAAAGCGATCCGCCAATCGACTACCAACCGGGTTCCTGCGTAGTGCCAGGTAAACAGAGGCGTGCGGAGTAAGGAGACCTACCTGGGAATCGAACCCAGGTTCTCTCGCTTGAGAGGCGAGTGCTCTAACCACTGAGCTACAGGACTCCACAAATCACAGCTGTGAGTGATAGGGATGTGTGAGGCTGCGGTGGGGGAGCGAGCAGGAGAGCGTGGTGGGGGGTGGGGGAGAGAGCGGGAGAGCGTAGTGGGGGGGGGGAAGGTTAGAAGAGAGCAGGCCATTCAGCCTCCGACACAAACGCAGCCTCAGATCAGCATCACCTACGCCTTCACACATTCCGGGATCAGCAGCTGCTCACACTTCAGGTGCTCCTGAAGCTCCCCCAGGTAATTCATGTAAGAGATCTTCTGTCCGAACTTCATGCTGGAGCGAGAGAGAGCAAACAAGCACATTAGTCAACAGGGCTGACTCCCTCCTGAACCCCCACATGGAGCAGCATCTCCTCCCCCATCCCAATCGCAGCCCCTCTCACCAGGGAAATTCAACACCCGTTCAACATGCGTTCTACCTTGTACGAGGCTGAGACATGGGGAGGGGATGGGCCGAAGTTTCGGGGGGGGGGGGGGGGGCAAGAAACTCAGTTGCTCAGTGGGCTGCAGTGAGTGAGTGAGGGAACGCGCAGTTACCTGATGAGGGGTTTGAAGAGAACCAGGATGGTTTTGATGAACTTGGTCGGGTGGACGATGTACAGAGCTTTGATGTTCTTCTTGTACCTGCGGAGGGTAGAGAGTGAAAGATCAGGTGGGTACCACTGGCCTGTTACTGATTTATCACTCACGTTTGTATGAACCTTTCAGCCCCTCACGGCTGACAGACTGCAGCCAGTTTCCCCCATAAACATGAACAACTAAAGAATCGAAACCCGGGCACAGTCGGTCATTCTGGCTCCGTCACAGCTGGGAGCCTGAACCTACCTAGAGATCAGGCACCGAGCCAACAAGCGGCTCTCGTAGACACAGGATTCTCAAACAATAATCATCAGGCGAGAGAGACTCAAGAGAGAGAGAGACTCAGAGAGAGAGAGACTCAGAGAGAGAGATTCAGAAAGAGAAAGACTCAGACACAGAGACTCGGAGAGAGAGAATCAGAGCGATAGAGACTCAGAGAGAGAGACTCAGAGAGAGAGATTCAGAAAGAGAGACTCAGAGAGAGAGACTCTGTGAGAGAGAGAGAGAGAGACTTAGAAAGGGAGAGCGCGACTCAAGAGAGGGAGAGGGAGATACCTTCTGAAAGCTGCTGTGTCCTCCCATGTGCTATACAAACATAAGTTGTTGTTGTTGTTGATACCCTGTTCCATTCTATTATCAGCCGCCCGCAATCTCTGCAGCTGTGAGGGGAGGTGCCATCCCCACTGCGGGCAGCACAGCAGCCCTGGTGATACCCAGGGCACAAGTCACTGCTGATTCAGGGCAGTGTGATTCACAGCCCACACGCACAGCTGTGTCAGTCAGATATCTATACAGTGTGTTCACAAAGTCCTGTTACCACACCCCCCCCCCCTCCACCCCCCCCCCACCCCCCGTGTTTTTTTTCTTACAATAAATTTTTATTTTTTCTTGGTTTGAGTCGAGTGTGACAATGTCATGGCTGACACCGGTAACCTCCTCCTCACTGACTCCATCCGTGTTACAGAAGATCTGGCCCCGAATATGGTGATGGATTATTATCTGCCGTGAAAATGATGGCGCTCACACACTAACACTCACACACACTCACACACTAACACACTAACACTCACACACACTCACAGACACACACATTCCCACTCACACACACTCAGACAGACACACGGACATACACACTCACACCACACACACATTCACACACACTCACTCACAGATCGTCTGGACGTCTAAATATAATTAAACACTTGTAGCTGAACACAATGAAGTGCTTCAAAATATAATTACTATCATTTTTCCACATTTTTCAGCTGTTGGTCAGTGCGCTGTAGAGGGAGGGACAGGGAGTGGGGTGGGGGGAGAGGGGGAGAGGGGGAGCAACAGGACTTTGTGAACACCCTGTACAGATATCTGTCTGACACGGCTGTGTGTGTGGGCTGTGAACCACACTGGGTTCGCTCTGTATCCCGAGTGACCTGTGCCATGGCGATCACCAGGGCGTCTTGACATGGAACGGAGGCACAAACCGAGGCGGTGGAGCTGCATGAGAAGAACCACGGCAACAGGTCCCCATGGTGATCAGCCTCAAAAACCACACCAGCAACAGAGCCAGGCAGACAGGCAGACTCACTGCACCGACTGTACACCGGGAGAAACTCCCTTCTCTTTGTGAGCTGTGACTGTAGTGTGTGTGTGTGTGTGGGTGTGACTGTAGTGGGTGTGAGCTGTGACTGTAGTGTATGTGGGTGTGGGTGTGAGCTGTGACTGTAGTGTGAGTGATGGGTGTGAGCTGCAGTGTGGGGGAATGGGAGAGGCGGTTGCACTCACTTCCTATCAAACTCCCTGTAGGCATCCCGAAGCCAGGTAAAGGAGGGCTTGTTCTCACTGTTTAGGCCGTAGTGAAGGTAAACCACAGAATAGTCGCTCTCCACATACTTGTCCAGTGTGTACTTCAGGTACCTGGTTACGGGGTGGGGTGGGGTGGAGAGAGAGAGAGAACGAGGTCAGGACAGATCACAAGTTTGGCGAGTACCAAGGTTACACTCACATTGCAAACCATTCAGGTGGAAAAGAAGCACAACTGCACACTCCACAGCCCAGGAACAGCGGCCTCACTCCCACCTTTCCCACATCAATCTTCCCTCCGCTGACACACACTGTGGATGCAGTCCTTCTCTCCCTCCCTTCCTCACCCCCTCCCTCTACTCCCTTCCCCCCCAGCTCAGGTCCCCAGGCAATGACCTCATTGACAGTGAGGGACCCAGGAGTGTGTCTAGTCAGTCAGTCAGTCAGTCAGTCAGGGAGCCCTCAGGGGTTCCTGAGGGCTTACAGCAGAGACGTAAAACTGGGGCAAAGTGACCATAAACAGTCACAGCAGCACGAGAAGCATTGTTGTAGGGACCCAGTGACAGGCGCTAAAAAACGCTCTTATCTCAATTCAACCCCTGGGCCTTGGCTCGCAGGTTATAATAATAATCCTCGCATTTGATACAGCGCCTCATCACGTCTTCGAGAGGTCTCAAAGCGCTTCACACTGTAAAGTGGAGTGACTGTGTATTGTTATGCCGATGGGAGAAGGCCCACGAGGATCTGGGCTGTGTCTCTCACAGCGCTATTGGGAGGACTGACTCACTGGAGCAGCGCTGCGTGGTTCAACTGGTGACTCGGAGGCAAACGACAGGCGCTGATGATGATCACCTTCCGCCCGTAATTGTCATCACCTAGAAAGAGACGGGGAGAGCAGGAGTTAAAGACGGGCAACATGGGGCTCTCTCCGCGACTGGGCGATGAACGCGCTCATTCCATCTCACTGTTACAGAATAACCGCCACGTTTCCTCCTCCCCCACCATCACAGCAGCGAGCTGTGCCGAGTGGCACCTACCTGCCACCTCCACGATCTGGTGCTTGGCGATGTGACTGAAGGTGTCGATGTCAGAGGGAGGAACATCAGGTGGAGGGGCACCATCTACAAACACACACAGCAATCACAATCCTCGCCTTGGTTACAACCTCCTATAACTTCTCGGGGAATTACTGCCCAGTGATGCGGTAAACGGGTTAAACACACACGATAATACCAACAGTCATCGTGTGAATCAACACTGTATCTGTGGGGATTGTTGGCCAAGACATCAGGAGATAGAGCTGGAGTGTGGGTGTGAACAGTAAGTAGGAACCTGGATGTTAGTCGAACGGTGGATTGCTTTTCGGGGGGTAATAATCCCTCCCCCCGGCACCCCCAATCCACGGCTGTTTTTGGGTCGCTGCTGTGTGAAATTGGTTGCCTCGTTTCGCCCACAAAATACACAGTTAACTCATTTTGCAATAGATCCTGTGAAGCGCTTTTGAGACGTCTCGATGACGTGATAAGGCACTGTATCAAATTATTATTATTAAAACATGGACTTGGGAACAGGGCAGTATGGGTTCTGTACCACTCAGCTACATGTCCCACCAGGCAGCTCTTCCTCAGTCGATGCCCCGATTAACGGCAAATAATCTTATACCAGATAAACGATCCCAGGGCAGCTCTCAGTGATCCTGAAGCGCTCTCTATTCCCACCGGTCACATATAACCAAATCGGACTTCCCTGCGCCAACCCATGTTCCATCAGAACCACCGACTCCCAAGAGAAGGGACGGTTCCCAGAGCGGAGCTGCTACAGTGTC